>NC_048220.1:101975679-102183652 GCF_002007445.2 Ailuropoda melanoleuca | reverse complement strand
GGGCGCCATGCGCCGCGCCGCCGGCCCGTGGGGCTGCTCGCGGCCGCTGGGCCTGTGCGTTCGGCGCCTGCCGCCGCGCTGGGGGTGGAAGGCGGGTGCGGGCCGGCGGCGCGGCGCGGCCGGGAGTGTGCGTGTGCGCGAGTGTGAGTGCGCGGCCCCCTTTCCCGGCATTCCTCCGCAGCCGGGACAACGTGGTGCCTCCCCGCGCGGGGAGCGGCATGTGACCGCCGACCGGCGTTCCTCGCGCCCTCCCTCTCCCTGCTTGGATTTTCGGTCCTGTGGACCCGGTCCTTTGGGCGATCTCAGCGGAGCCGTGTGAGCGTGGGGGGAAGGCGGTGAAGAATATGGAGGCTCGTTTCGGCGTCTTTGCCGAGACTAGATCGGCGGTTGGGTGGGGGGCGCGCCCTGCCGCCTCCCTTTGCCGGCGCGTAGAGGCACAGCGGCTCTGTTTTGGGTCCTTTAGAAGTGGATCATTTTGCAAAACTCCTTCCCTTCTGCAGTCGCTGGTTGAGGCTGACTAGTTTAAACCATCAAAATGGGGAAAGTTGAAGAGGGAGCTTAATGCTTTCACATTGATTAGAATCATTCGTAGTCCTAGGGAAACAGGACAGCCAATTCTGAAAATAGCATGTTGCAATTTTTTATTTCTTTTAAGGTTGCTTCATTCGGAGGAGGGGACATTCAGGGTTTACTAATAATACCTCAAACCATGTTCTCTTCCTTCTACCCTCTCTCCCTTCCAGAACCCTCTTATGCAAAGGGCAGTGCTGAAACCTCCATTTTCTTGCATATCCCTCCTGATCCACCCACAGAGGGAGGGAAAGCAGCTTTAAGACACTCTTTGGTCCTTCCCCTCCTCTTTAAACTCAAAGGGGTATAATCATCCCCACGAGAGAGCACTCTTCAGAAGTTTAAATGGGGCTACTCACCCTGGTTGCTGCTGCTTAGCTAATGGTGAACCTGCCTTGTGGGTTTTAAATCAGCCATGACATCAGGTTAGGTATTGGGTGCCTGAGCTGGCATTTTGTGCAAGTGCAGGGGCCCTTGATAGGGTGCGTCACTGGGGTTATTGATCGTGGGAAGAAGACAGCTTGTCTGGCATCTCGCCTTTCTCTGAAGTGGAGAAGCCAACTTGCTTTAAATGCCCAAAGCAGAATTCTGAGTCTGGTAGTTTTGCTCCGCTCTTGTTTTTCTGGAATCTTAAGGCAAGAAAGTGTCTTGTCTGCTCCTTGGTTTTTGAACCTTCGGACTAGTTTTTGACAGACTAACTCTGAATTAATCCAGTAGCTTCTCTGTTTAAGCCTGTTGTTAGGGCTTGGATGCTTTTTGACGGAGAATTTTGTGATCGAATTGTCTGGTAAGGTTAGATAGTGCCGCCTCCCCACCCCCCCGCTTTTTAAGAGTCTACATGGACTGCTAAGGCCGTTTTTCAGCCGATTTTATTTGCAGCTTAGACAAGTTTAAATGTGACACCAATGGAGTGGCAGTGTGGTCTTGGGAATTTTTGTGTTCTGTGATGCATATGTTTTTGGGAGTCTACAGAAATGAGTGCCTCATAAGCAAGCTAAAAGCTTTCCAGAGCTTGCTGCAAATGCCTATTTTTAGCCCTCCTTTTGGCTCTGATGCCAGTGTTTTAGTGCTTTAAGAGACACATGCAGTAACTAGTAATAAAAGATGTTTTTCAATATCCCCCCCATTCTTGTGGGGTTCTCTCTTCTGGTTTAACCTTCCCCATCTTACATTTGTAGTTTTCATTTTAAGTCAGGATTTGCATTTTGGCTTTTTGTATATCCCTCCCCTAGGATATTTCGAAGACCTTTAAATTTTTTTCCTTATTCTAGCCACAACTCTTGTGAGTATGAGAGAAGCAGGATGGGAAACGATACATAGCAAAGTTTTCTGGGGTTAAAACTACATTGGCTCAAATGCCAGCTCTACCACTTGCTGGTTGTGCCTCCTTGGGCAAGTTACTTAACCATTCTGTGTCTCAGCTTCTCCATTTGTGTAATAGGGATGAAATGATGATTTATTTGCTTTATGGGGTTGTTGTGAGCATTCACTGTGGTGATAGCCCAGTGCCTAGCATGTGGTAGTTGTTATACCATGTCTGGGAGACTGCGGGGCTTTCCAGGGCTTTTCCTGGGTCTTCCTTTTCTCCACCTGTAAGATGAAGAGGGTGGAGAATGCAGTACTTTCCTTTTCTGGTATTGTGTCAGTACTCCATGAAATATATGGGATCCATCGCCTTAAAAATGGAGTTTTGCATCCACAGACAGGAAGGCCATATTGTGTATAATCTTAAAGGTTGCTGACCCAAGGAATTGGCTATTTTTGCTTTGGAATGTGGTATGATGAATGTTTTAAAAATAAATTTAATTTGTTTATTTGCGTTTTGTAAAAACTACCTTTGGTAGAGTGCACATGTGCTCTCAGGGCTGTGGGGAGAGACCATAACTGAACTAAGTTTGCTGTGGCTAGTGCACGTGCCGTGGGTTGAGACCTGAGAATGTATCATTACCACAAGCTTCGGCCCACCCCAGGAGGGGAATCAGTGGGTTGGTTGTGTGGGACCTCTGACTTCATGTAATAAAATGAAGCAGTGGTATAGTGTTCTTGACTTTATTTTATTTTATTTTTAAAGACTTTTTAAATTTAAATTTATTTGTCCATGGAGGGGGTGAGCACAAGCAGGGGGGAGCAGCAGACAGAGGGAGAAGCAGGATCCCGGTTGAGCAAGGAGCCTGATGCAGGACTCGATCCCAGGACCCCAGGATCATGACCTGAGCCAAAGGTGGACACTTAACCCACTGAGCCATCCTGGCATCCCAGTGTTCTTGACTTTAAAGGGAAATCCAGGCAAGGTCTCAGACTTGGGTATTTGTGTTCTGGGCATCACTTTTTTGTGTGTTCCTTTGAAGTGCAGCTGACTGATGGCACAAAATACAGAAGACATAAAATCCTAGCTAACCCAGGGCAACCCCAGGGATCCTCCACCACACTGAACTGGCCCCAAATAAATCTCTACTCTCTTTCTCTACTTTTCTTCCTGGGCTTAGGCCCTTTCCCAGGCTCCTCCTAGTTGCACTAGGGTGGGGCATCTGCGTGGATCTGAGGTATCTGTTTTCAGTATAGCATCAGAGCTACATCAGACCCTGGCCTTTTCCTTCCCCATCATGAGAAGTGGACTGTGGAAGCAACAGCTCTGCCTTGGAATCCTACAGTCTGCAGTTTTGAGTCCCAGCTTTGCTTCTTTTGCTGCTACTGGTGCTTCCCCCCCCCCCCCATTGAGGTATAATTGACTATTAGTTTCTGATTGGCAACGTAAAGTTTCAATATTTGTATATATTGAGCTTTGCTTCTAACTTGCTGTGCAATCTTGAGTGAATTACTCAGCCTCTCTGAGCCACCATTTTCTTATCTTCAAAATGAGAATGATAGTTACTATTTCTAAAGGTTGTGAGAATTAAAGAAGATGATGTTCATAAAGCCCTTAGCATAGAGCGAGGCACAGACCATCTAATAAGTGCTACCTATCCAATAATTGCTATTTTAAAATTATTAGGCGTGTTCATTCCACTTCTGATTCTGTTGGTGACCAGCATTGTAGATACCAGCAACCCCCATGCTTCCTCTGCCTCTGTTTCTTCATTTGAAAATGAGGGACTCAGATAAGGTCTGAACGTCTTCAAAGTATTTTTAGTATCGAAAAAAAGTTTTTCAGTACCCCCCCTCCACACACACACAAAAGAAAGAAACCAAAACAGAGCTTTTTATATGTACTTGTTTCTGTTTGCCAGAACAGGGCAGGGCTAGAGAGACTCTTGTGTCTTGAGGAACCTAGGCGGATTGCTTGGGGTGCATATCAGATACTGTGGAGCAAGCAGAATTATGTGCCTTGCAGTGCTGAGATAGAAAGTACACAGCACTGCCTGTGAAAATTCCCCCCTGCCAAAGAAGAATTGAACCCAATCCTAATAGAGCCCTAGATCTGTGGACATCGAGGAACAAGTTGATGAACCTTGAGGTAGCAGTCCTGTAGTTTCTGAATGTGAGAATTTATCAATAAATGATAAGTTATCAATAAATGACATTTTTTGAAGAAGAGACATCAATCAAATGCTTTGTGTGGATCCTGATTCGAACCAGTTTCAAGAAGACATTTTGTGACAACTGAGGAAATCCGATCCCTTTGGATTATTCTTAAGGAGTTACTTGTCAAGAGTGATGTGCTCCATAACTGTTTATATAGTACACCCTCAGCTAAGAACTGCTAGCTTAGCCTCTTTAAATGAGGCTTTAAAGCTGTTTTCCTGCAGTTCAAATTACTTTTGCCCCTTCTAAAGAAAGCACACAATTAGGACCCTCTGAAAGGGAGGTGGGGGAGGCTGCCTGCCCCCTCAACTCCAGGGTGGGGTGTTTGAGTTTTATACTTCCCGGGGAAGTGAGTGCCTGCTAGGAAGGGAGAGGTATGCCCATTCAGGCTGGGGGGTAGGGGGTGGTCTCTGCAGTCTGAAACCCTGAATCTCCTGAGGGCTGGAGTGTCTTGGCTGACCCACCCCCTGTCTGCAGTGGGACCTAGGCTAGAGTAAGCATTTTAGAGCTGTTACTCAGCACTCATTTCCCTCCCAGAGGGAGGTGGGCAGAGAGAGGAGGAGGAGCGGGCCTGAAACCACAAAAACCTCTTTAAAATGGAGAGCTTGGCAGATGGGAGTGCCCCTGTTTGCAAAATCCAAGACAAGCTCACAAAGGGGGTAATTAGGGTGCTGGGGCCTCGAGCGGGCTCACAAACATCCCTGGCTGGTCCAGAGTTACCTGGTGGAGTGGTCAGGAGAGAGAATGGCCTTACCTTGCTGGGGCTTCATGAAAGGAACTAAGTTTTGATGCCTGGCTAATGAAAGCATAGGAAACAGCGGGGTGAGGGAGCCAGAGGGATAGGTAGTGACAGGATTTAAATCAGAACATGGGCAGAGTACCTCTGTCTGCTCTCACTTGGTGACTTAGCTTGCCTAACCTCTGTTTTTCTTAGCCACAGAATGGGACCAATCCCTGTGCTGAGGTGGTTTTGAGGATCAAATTAGAGTATGGGGTAGCCCCATTCATTAGTTAAAATGTCCCACACAAGTGTAAGTGGTTTATGTTCCAGAAGATGCATTCCAAAGCCAGATATATGTAGTTTCAATTACCCCTTCTGGGGGGTTATTCATGACTTTCCTACGTGAGGATGGATAATCAGGAGTTAGCTTAATTTTCAAGTAGCGCTATTTGCGTAAGTTACCAGGGCCATTTGGCTAGCTTCTTGTGGCAGATAGCCTAGGGTGCCTCCCTCAGGGATTTTCTGAGAATCACAGGGACATTCTTGACTTGGCATCTTTCTTTCGGCTGCACCTTTGGACTGGCAAAGCCGTAGGTGTGTGATATGAGGATGTAGGCCTTTATTGATGAATTTTGTAAAGCCAGCCATATAAATCTGTCATGTGTAGTGAGGGGTTTCCCCATCTCGGTAGGTGGTGCTATTAGTAAACCCAGCTGACCCCCTCCATCAGAGGCCTTGTTTAAAGGGCACTTTGTTTTTTGGTGTATTGTTGTTTTAAGATTTTATTTATTTGAGAGAGAGCAAGAGTGAGAGAGTACAAGCGGTGGTGGGGGGGTGAGCAGCAGAGGGAGAGGGAGAAACAGCCTCCTCGCTGAACAGGGAGCCCATTGCAGGGCTGGATCTCAGGACCCTGGGATCACAGCCTGAGCCGAAGCAGACACTTGTAATAATAATCCTCTATACTTGTGATAACCACCTTACCCTCCAGACATGCATTCCAGTAACTCAGGTAACCTTTTCTCTTCTCTGCTTTAAAATGAAGTTGCAGGCTTGTCAGAGGAGCTGAAGTCCCACTGTGGCCAGGAGCCATCTGGATAAATGGTTTTCGCTCTCCTTTTCCCAGACACCAGCTTATTTAAGTTCTGGTGATCCCAAGATAAGGAATAGCGATGCCATAGTTACCACTTACTGGATACTTGATGTGTTCTAGCCCACATTATCTGCTAAGCAGGTGGTCTTTTTACCCTGCTTCACAGATGAACAAAGTGAGAAATTAGTAAGCAACTACCCTTCTAATTGCTTGGAGTAAGAGCCTTGGGTCATCCTTGTCACCTCACGTAGAATTTACTAGTGCATCCTTTGGCTCCTAAAAAAGTCTGTCCGAAGCTAATGACGTTTCACCACCTCCTCTTTTGCCAGCCTAATCCACACACCATTGCTTCTCCCCTAGATTGCTGAAGCAGCCTCCTACCTGCTCTCCTGTCACTTTCCCCTCAAGAACCTCTCATGGCTTCTCATCGTGGAATAAAATCCCAAGTCCTTAGAGTATTCTCTCTCATCTACCCTTGATGTGGCTCCCCACACCACCCATTCCCCCCAAGCTCTAACCTTCTCTTTTCACCACTTCTCCCATCCAACAACGTTGGTCTTTGGTTTTCCTAGAGTATGTTGTGTACTGTCTGCTTCAGGGCTTCAGTTCTGGAATACTCTTTCCCCAGATAGCCACATGGCTCACACTGTCACTTTGTTCAGTTTCCTGTTCAGATAATTAGTGCATGAATGGATAAATCTCATACTTTGACAGCATCACACAGCACATTTTGAGTTTGGCATAGAAAATACCACGGTGAATAACAAAGATCTGTGTTGGGAAGGAGCACATGCACTCACAATCCAGTGTGGAAGGTGCTGCGTAAGAAAGGGATGGGATTCTCTGGGAGTGTAGCAGGGGTACCCCACTCAAATCTAGGTCAGAGAATTCTTTCTGGAGGAAGCAGGGGCTAAATCACGTGAAATGGGAAGGATGGGTAGGAGTTATTTGAAAAAAAAAAAAAGCCTGGAAAGAGAGCTCATGCTTGGAGCAAAGGCCCTAGGGTTCAGGGACTTGAGTAAATTCCCTGTGGCTGTAGTGTAGATGACTTAGATAAACTGTGATTTTAACTGGAAGGTAGAGAGAAGCCATTAAAGATTTTAAATGAGAGAGTGGCATGGTCAGATTTTTTCTTTTGAAAGATTATTCTGGCTACATGAGAATCTCTTAAGAGTAGATGGTTTGGGGTTTCCTGTCTGATCTTTGGGGCAAAGTTCCCAGATTACAAAAGGGAGCAGATTTCCAAGTCATTCCTGAAGTGTTGGGCAATTATCAGCTGTCATCCTTTAGGCATAGGGAGCGGCTCCAGTTTATGGGATTTCTCTGACCTTTCAGAAGGCCACATTAGCTGGAATGTATCTCAGTTGCCGGAAGAAGCGCAGTTTCTGATGGACTGGCCAAAGCTGAGCTCATGCTTGAGCTTAGAGCCACCAGCCTGCTTCTCCTTGGTGCAGCAGCATCAGCGCGAAGAAGAGGAAGCCCTGGAAGTAGTAGCAGGGGACAGGCCTGCAGGTGGGCTGGCGTGGCAACTCCAGCCTCCACCAGGGGAGGCACCCCTGTGGCAGGACTTCCTAGGCTCACGTAGGCCACCTGCCATCAGCTTGCTTCTGTAGGCTTTTCCACAGATAGCCATGTGCACAAGGTTTCCTTCCATCAGAGCCACCTCCCCTCAGCTTAATTCAGCTGGTTTTACCCTTGTGCTGGGAGTAGTGGGTCTGCATTTGCCCATGGATAGAAGGCTGTAGTAAGTCCCTGAGAATGTGCTGCTGTAATCAGGCTCACCCAGCCCAAGGCCCAGCTGTCAACTCTGCCCACTGCTGTGCTCTTTCCCTTCTTCTTTTTTTAAAGATTTATTTATTTATTTTAGAGAGAGAGTCTGAAGCACACTCCACGCTGAGTGCAGAGCCGCTGTGGGATTCGATCCCACGACCCCAAGATCATGACCTGAGCCGAAACCAAAAGTGAACGCTCAGCCAACTGTGCCACCCAGGCGCCTCTCCCTTCTTTTTCAGAGGAAGGAGTATTTAGAGCAGGAAGGGACCCCAGAGGTCACTGAATCTAAACCCTGTGTTTACAGGTTACGTACTTCAGGCCTAGAAAGGAAATAGGAGCTGCTCAGGATCACAGTTAAAGAAAGGCTGAGACTTGAACCCAGTCCTCTTGGCTCCCATTTCAGTTCTGTTTTCACTCCACCTCTGGAGGAAGAAGTAGAATGGGGTGGTTGAACAGGGACTTTGGAGTTAGTCAAGCATAGTTGGAGTTAGCGCCAGCCTCTTAGCAACTGAGTGCCCTTGGACAGGTTGGTAAGGTCTAGGCTTCTGTGAATGGAGTTCTATCTAGAGTACTCACGCGTTGGAGTCCCTGTTGCAAATGAGGTAGATGAACATGAGAGCTCAGCCAGAGCCTGGCAGACAATAAGAAGTGATAGTTCTGAGAGTGTTAAGGACTTGGTTTTGACCCATGTCTTCATTTGCTAACAGTGGTCAGGTGCCAAAGCCAGCCTTTCTCTGTCTTCCTGGATCCTCTGCCCCTTGATCCCTTCTGTTTGGTCCTGAGCATAGACAGGAAGGCAGCCCATGCCTCTTCTTAGAGCCAGCTTTCCAGACCTGTCCTGGCTGTCAGACAACTGTAGAGTAGACGGGGAGTTAAGGAGTCACTGGGGGTATAATCCTGCAGTGAGAAGCCCATGCTGTGGTGCTTAGGAGTCCACTAGTAGTAGAATGTCAGTGAGAAATGGACTCAGGTGCTTCGAAGTAAAACCCTCTTACTCCATCTTGGATGTCTTTCTCCAGCTTTGGGTTTGTTTGCCAGAGCAGAGGTCTCTGCTTTTCCTGTTCTGTGTATATGTATTAACAGCAGCATGAGAGAGACATACCAATTACGTGCATAGAATAACGTGGCTTAGGTTTTCCCCCAAGTGGAACTGAATGTAGGGGTAGAGTTTGGATGTGGTGAGAGCAAGGTTCTTGGGTGTGGGAAGCCGGATGCTGCCGCTAGGGAGTGTGGGAGGGAGGCAGGAAATCAGGAACACAGAGGAGGCAGCTCACTGGGATGCTTGCACCTTTCTATGAGGCAATGGTTGAAGGAACTAGGATTATTTTGCCCCCAAAAAATCAAAGCTTGGGGTGGGTGGAAATGCTGGCTGTTCTGAAATAGAGCATTTGAATAGACCTGCTTCCTGTGTCCCTGTGGGTAAAGCTCTGGTGGCAGATGGGAGGTAGAAGGTCAAGAAGTAACTTTCAACAGTGTCCCCAAATGGATTCAGCTGTTGGTGAGGTGTACTGAGTTTCTTGATACGGTGATAATACTTAAATGGGTTGGATGGTGATTTGCTCCAGGGGCTTGCAGCTGCAAATTTGCAAAAGTACTTGCCCAGATTTGTTCATTCAGAAATTTTTGAGTACTTGTAGGTGCCAGTCCCTGAAATTCAGGGGTAGACAATTTAGGGGCTGTCATGATGGGACTTAAGTTCTGAAAGACAAGAGTCACAAACTGGCATCCCTCATCTTACAATCCTCAGGCCCATTCTAGCCAACTGACAAGTTTTTTGGTTTTTGCTTTGTTTTTAAGATTTATTCATCTATTTTAGAGAGAGAGCACGCGTGAGAGTGGGAGGAAGAGCAGTGGGACAGGGACAAGCTGACTCCACACTGAGCACAAAGCCCGACATGGGGCCCAACATGACCTGAGCCGAAATCAGGAGTCAGATGCCTAACCAACTGAACCACCCAAGTGTGCCCCCCACCTTTTTAAAGATTTAACTTACTGACAGGTTTTGATTGGCCTTGAATTTAAAATCAAGAAAATTTATCTGGAAACCTAGAAATTTGCAACTTCTCTTTATAGGGCAGGCTCAGTATGCAAAACAAAAAACAAAACGAAAACCACACACCAAACAAAACCCGTTGACTTTTATATTTTGAATGGATGAATAGCATGGTATGTGAATGATATCACATTACAGAAAAAAAGTGAGAAGAGCTGGCCACACTGAACCTCTGTTCCTTTATGAGCGCTGTCCAGTGGCAGTACCTACCCCACTTTAGACTAGGACACCAGCATGCGCCCCGTGGACCCAGACTTTGTATGTTTGATCGTACAAAGCAGAGCGGTTAGCAGTCTGTCCAGCCTGCAAGCTGAGGAGTATCCTTACGGGAGGAGTTTGAGAGAGGAGGGGAGGGAAGACTTGAAGGGCTATGGCAGGAATTGGGAGTCCCTAGAGGGGACTCCTTACCAGTGGGGAGACCAGACACCTCTGGGCATTGTGGCCTAAGGCCCCAGAACCGTGATGGAAAGCTATCTGAGAGCTAAGGGGTGGGAAAACTGGCTTATGTTAGGTCCCATTGAGCCTTTGCTCCCCTCTGCCATCTGTGAAATGGGTATGGCATCTTTGATCTCAGTCTCTAAGGCCCCTTCCAGCTCAAACACTGTAGGTGTGAGAGTGGCTGAGGCAGGTGTTACTAGTTCTTAGATGAAAAGGGAAAAGATCCTGACTAGGTCCTGTGTCATTGGAGCACTGAATTCTCTCAGGGGAGAGGCACTGGAGAGAAGCTTCCCCAAGGCAGGCCTGTTCCTCACACCGTTGTTGGTGTGAGCCCTGTAGTAGGGGTAGGATGGAGAACTCTGGGCAGGAAACTGGAGACCAGCCTTCTAGTCCCAGCTTTTTGGCTCACTTGCTGAGACACTTTGGGCAGTCCAGTTTGGACTTCCTTTTCCTCTTCTGTAAATGAATATGGTTTAAGCCAGATCTTTCAAGGTCCTTTCCTGCTAGGGTTAAGTTTGGAATATTAAATTGGCGATGAATACTACACTGTGTTGAGGAAGGTTTCATCTAACGGGGATTGCTTGCCCCCACCCGACTGGACCGGCTTTAGTGTTACACCTGAGAACTTGGCCAAGGCTTTGGAATTCTTCTACCTAGGCATGAGACATTCTGCCGTAGGCTTCTGGAAGATGCTGGGCTAAGATGAGCTGCCACAGTAGGTTATGAGTACCTGCCGCGGTGTATAAACAGCGGTGGCCGATCTCTTGACAGAAAAGTCATTGAGAAGATTCTGCCATCCTGTATCTGGTTACACTGGGTTGTTGCTGAGACCACCCCCCTGCATCTTTTCCTGAGATCGAGAACCTATGTCTTGTGGAGGCCAGGTCAAATACCAACCAGCCTAGTGGAAGGGATGCTGGCCTATCTCAAAAGACAGTATTCAGAGTTCTCAGGCTTCAAGAGAAGCACCAGGGCTTGAGCCTAACTTTGTGAAAGGAACTAACTTGGCTACCAGCAAAGTGAAAATCATTCATTTAACTCATTTGAGTAAACCCTACTGAGTATTAGACCATGGGAATCCTGATGGGAACAGGACGCGGGGCGGGGGGGTATGTGCTGCCCTCAAAGTTTACATTGAAGTGGTTAGACACAGTAAACCAGCACGGTAGTTCTTGCTGTCTACTGCTGCCTAACCAATCACCCCAAACTTAGTAACATAAAAAAACAACCATTGGTTCACTGATTAGTGTGGGGGCCACGATTAGGACAGGGCTCAGCCAGGGGATTCTTCTCTGTCTGGCAGTGATGGAGGTAGCTGGTGTCCTGGTCTAGAGAGCCCACCAAATTTCACTTGCATTTTTGGTACCTTGGCAGGGATGGCCGGAAGGGTGAGGGCAGCTGGAACTCGAGTGCCCTCAGGCGCCCTCTCCAGCCTGGTGGTTTCAGAGTAGTAGGACTTACTGTGCAGTGGCTTGGTGCTCCCAGACAGAGCTTTTCAAGAGACAGGAAGTAGATGGTGTCCGTATTCTAAGGTCTGGGCCTGAGCACTAGCACATCGCTGTTACCATGGTGTGATGATAGAGGTCCCAGATCCTGCTGAGAATGAAGGGGAGGGGTCGTGGGCCCTGCCTTTCAAGGGGAGGAGTGTCGATTTGCAGCTGTCTTTAATACTACACGGCGGCCGCTGATAGTATAAGTGCTGTGAAAGGAAACAAAGTAATGGGGTGTGCTGGAGAAGTGGGGATGTGTGGCTGGGGACAGCTTCAAACCCTGTGTCAGGGCAGGCTTCTAAGGATGAGCCAAGATGAGATTGATAAGGAGCATGGTGGTGAGGAGTCTTGCCTGGAGGAACAGCAAGTACTAGGTGGTGATGAGTTCAGAATTCTGCAAGGAACAGACCAAGAGGCCTGTGTGGATGAGAGGTGAAGGTCCCAAAACTCAGAAGCGAGAAGCCTTGGGAGGCCAGCTTAGGGAGTTTGGATTCTGTTCTGAAAGCATTGAGAGAGGTGGTGTGATAGGATTTCTGCTTGAGGGTTACTTTGTCCAGTGCAGAATGGACTGGCGTGGGAGGCAGGGAGACCCCTTGGAGACTTATACAATAGTCTGGGGAAGAGATGGAAAGGAGTGGATGAGGGCATGGTGAGTGGGCCCAATTTTTTTACCTTACTGTTTTCCTTTGAGACTAGGCCACTTAAAAGAGGAAGTTTTCTGATTGCTGTTTCTTACTTCCTCCTGTCTGTCCAGATGCCAAATTATTGTTGTATGGTGCCCATTAATAAGAAGAGGATGGCCTGAGGCAGGCAGGTGTTTTACCCAGGTTCTGGGTCTCTTGGCCCCAGGGCCAGGAGAGTATTGGTGTTTCCCTGCTAGGCAGCTTCCCTTGGCCTGTCACAGGCTCCATGCCCCAAGGTGGACGTGGAGTGAGTGTGGGTAAAATAGCATGGGGGCACCAGCAGGAGCTGGGGCTGGGATGGTGGGGGATAGGGGATGGGCCTCACGTGGGCTCTCAGTGCCACAGTTTTCTGTTCTTTTTGTTAGAAACTGCAGTGGCTTTTTAATTTCAGGTAAGAGCTTCAGGGTGGGGTCAGAGCAAACTGAAATCTGTGGATCCAAGTTCTGTTTTCAGCCCTGCTCTCTTGATTCTCCTGGCTGGATCTTCATTTCTCACAACTTGTAAGAAGGGGTTGGGTGCGTGCTTATGAATGCATTACTCATCTATCACTAATGTGCCCTTACCATGTCCCTGGGCTTAGCCAGGTGTCCTAGAATTGGCCTCATGGGTTGCTTGCCTTGAGGACAGGTGTCCCCGGGGGCCAGGCCAGACTGCCCAGACCCTCCACTTCTGACAGGATTATCAAACTTCTGAGCCACCACACCATCTCATTCATTATCTAGGTTCATTTTCACAAAAACCCTGTGGGATCTGGCTACAGTACGAATCCTCATTTTATTGAATGAGAAAACAGAAGAGTTCAGAGAGCTTCTTAAGTGTAAGCAGCATTTAGTAAGTAGCTGGGCTTGCATTGCAGCTCCTGGCACACCGACTCCGGAGTTCCTGCAGTACTTACCATCTTGCAGTACTTACCATCTAGTTTCGCATTCTTCCAGACCATGAAGAATACACACCCGACCTGGAAAGCTTTCTGAGATGGAGAGGACCCACACAGGTCTTCAGGCAGCAGGAGTCTGTACAGGAGCCTGGTGCCCCAGCCTGGACTTCCCGGTTCTGCCCCCTGGCCACCTTATTGGCGGGAACCAGGCCCTGGAACTTCTGACCTTGCAGTCGAGCCCTGGCCCCTCTTCCCCAGAGATGTTCCTCTTCAGCTCTGTCAGGCCCCATGCAGCCTGCTGGAAAGAGCCGTGCTGACCTTGTGGTTTCTCAGGCGTGGCCCCCGGGCCAGTTGTGGCAGGGAGGTGGCTCTCTGCAGGCATTGGGAGGCTCTCTGGCTCTTCCCAAAGGGGATAGGGAACACTGTTAGGTGTTGGGCCTTTTAACTTCTTTCAAAGGGGAGATCTTTTCAGCTTACTTAAGCAATACAAATTCATTGTAGAAAAATGTCCACCAACCACCATAAACACTACTAAGCAACCACATCCTTTTAGACTAGTGTTGCCTAATAGAAATACAACACAAGCTATGTGTATAATTTTAAATTTTTAAGTTGCCATAGTTTTAAAAAAGTAAAGATGGGGCGCCTGGGTGGCACAGAGGTTAAGCGCCTGCCTTCGGCTCAGGGCGTGATCCCGGTGTTATGGGATCGAGCCCCACATCAGGCTCCTTTGCTATGAGCCTGCTTCTTCTTCTCCCCCTCCCCCTCTTGTGTTCCCTCTCTCGCTGGCTGTCTCTCTCTCTGTCAAATAAATGAAATCTTTAATAAAAAAAAAAAAAGTAAAGATAGGTGAAATCAAGTGAAATGATATAACCCAAGATAATGAAGAGATTATCATTTCAACGTATAATCAACATAACAATTATTAGTGAAATATCTTATACTCTTTGTACTAAGTCTTTGAAATTTGGTGTGTCTTCTACACTTAAAATATGTCTCGATTTGGACTGTGCACATTACAAGTGCTCGGCACCCACGTGTGGCTAGTGCCCGTTGTATTGGACAGCACATTTCTATACTTTTTTTGACTGAATGTATACACATGCTTTTTTAAAAAATGGGATCATAATATCTCATGACCTGTGGCTCCCTCCCTTCCCCCACACTTAGAAACATAGGCTTTCAAGGGCACTTACCTGCTTGTAATCCTGAAAGCAGCCCTTGGTAATGAAGGTAGCATTTTCCTGATGAGAAGGGTTAAGGAGCTGGCCAGTGTTCCATCACTGCAGACAGACACACACACACACACACACACACACACAAGCTCTGCTGCCTCTGAAGCCACCCCTCCTTCACTGCCCCCTGCAGGCACCTGGAGTTGACCCCATCCCACTGAGCCCAGTCCAGAATTCACATGCACCACGTGCACATGTCCACACATACCATGCACTTTGCTGAGGAAAGCAGGCCCTCATAGGGGAAGCTACTGACCACGGCTGCCTTACAGGGATGCAAGGTTTAAAACACAAGTACACTGATGGCCAGGTTAGTGCTCTTTCCAGCACACTCACCTGCCCTCCAAGAGCTTACTGCTTGGGTTTGCACCTAGCTAGAGTACAAAAAGAAAACCAGCATGGGGGGGGTGGCTTTCACTTGAGTTTGTTTTAGGGTTCCCGCAAGCCCATAGTACATGTCCTGTGAAGAAGAGATGAGCTAGGGCAGAGTGGGTGCAGAAAGGGACATGGTTTGACCTGGAGGAGGTTCAGACTTAGAAATCTCTAAAGAACTTTTTTTCAAGCAACCCTTCCCCCACTAGAGCTATTGCAACGTTGTGTGTGCTGCACACCAGGCCACTTCTGTGGCAAGCAACTCATTCCGTAGCAGCTCTGAGATTTGTAGGAGCCTGGTTTCAATATCCTCCCCCCCCACACACACAATTGTGCTTCAGTTTTTCAGACTGTAAGATGGAGCTCCCTTTTAAGTGTATCACATGCTGCTCGCCAGCCCCTACCCCTTCGTAGGACAGCTGGGGATGAGCAGCAGACCTTGGGTTAGCCCTCAGGTAGAGGGGACTGGAGTATGATGATTGAGGTTTTGAAGACTGGATAGATCCCGGGAAGCCGGCCCTCTCCCCCATTACTGTGGCGCCCAGGAGCCCTGAGCCAAGGCTCCACAGGCTGGGAGTGGCCTACTCTAGGGCATGAGAAGGTGGCTTGGTTTGGACTCTTTTGGGAGCTCTGATGCCCTGAGGTAGGACACTGTCCAGGGTGGCACCTGCCAAAGCTGAGGATTGTAAGTCATCATCCATTGGTTTATCCTAGGGTCTAGTCTCATTCATCAAGTCCTTGGATTGTAAGGGTTGGTAAGATTTTAGAAGACTTCACAAAACATTTCTTTATTCATGTCTCACAAGTGCCCTTGAGGTGGGCGGTAGTTGGCCCCCTCTTAAGGAGAAATTCCTTCTCCATAGGCTTATGGTGGTTAAGGGACCCACCCAGGGTCAGAGTTAAAAACTGGTAAAGCCAGTCTGGGTTTTTTTACCCTTTAAATCACAACTAATAAGGAAAAGATAAGCATCAGTCTTCCTATTAAGTAAGATATCGCAAGGGAGGCACTTAGCACAGTGATAGTTCATACTAGGGGCTCAATAGTAGCTCCAGAAACATTTTTTTGAAAGATACTTGACTCCATCCATCTTTCCAGGAGCTGTGAGCACAGCAGTTTGTCCACTGAGCTGGAAGCCCTCTTGCCAGGCACAGGGAAGGAAGATGAGGGCGGCAGCAGCCTGGGAATGCTAGACTGCTGGCTAGGAGTGGAGAGGCTGCTCAAGTTCCCCATTGGCTGCTGCTGGGCTTGGAGTTGCTCTGGAATGTTCCCTGCCATTCTAGGCCTTTTCTGTTTCACTCCCTGATGTGCATCATCACTGCCACTTCTGTGAGGTGACAGCTCCTTGGAGATCCTAGAGGAAGGCTGGAATCCAAAGGGGCTTTGGTAGCCATGTGGTTACTTCTCATTTTATAGAAAACTGAGGCCGTCTCTTGGCCAGAGTCTCCCATGTGGCACTAAGGGAATCTTAATGCCTGTGCTGGGTCTCCTTTCATTCTGCTTTGTTCTTTCGAGGAAAGAAAAATGGGAGCCCCTTTGCATGGTCAGTGCTGCAGGAGTATAGCTTAGAAGAGGGCCGGGTCTGGCAGGACCAGCCCCCAAGGC
The DNA here is from genome assembly GCF_002007445.2 of Ailuropoda melanoleuca. Classification (NCBI taxonomy): domain Eukaryota; kingdom Metazoa; phylum Chordata; class Mammalia; order Carnivora; family Ursidae; genus Ailuropoda; species Ailuropoda melanoleuca. The sequence continues at coordinate 102,167,225 of NC_048220.1, read as the reverse complement.
TGATCTCGTATGTGCTGTCGTCCTGGTCCTCCAGACAGCGAGCCTTCGGCTCTCTTCCCTCCCCCACATGGGCCAGCCGTCAACACACCCTGAGCCCTCAGAAGGCCAGGAAAGCCTGCCCAAATGGAGGACGTGTTGCCCAGAAATGCTCTACATTTCGTGAAAACAGGTCCACCCTCTACTCTGCCTTGCTGATGAGCTCTTTAAGATAGGGCATAAAGCATGGTTCTGGGAAGACAGGAGGCACTGAACAAGCATCCAGGACTAAGTACCTAATAGGAGGCTCTCCTCAGAACTGAGCTTGGGGTGGGGTGGAAAAATTTGTTAGTGGCCTTTTTAGAGAAAATCGATTCTGCAGTGACTTTTATTGAATTCATAGGGGCATTCCTTTATGAAAAACAAAGAACTTAGGTTGTTCAGGTGTGCTTTGTAATGAGACAAACCAGTGATGAAGCCTGCTGAGATACCCAGAGATTCCTCTAAGGTTCCAAGATAATAGCTAACAAGTATGGAGTGCTTACTGTGTGCTAGGCATTTTTCTAAGCACTTAACAAATAGCAACTCAGTCAGTCCTCTAGAAACTTTGCCCATTTACAGAAACCCGGAGTCACCGAGGTAGAAGAGCTGCCCTTGGAGCCCAGGCGCATGACCATTACACCACCCTAATGCTGGGGAGAGGTAGGCAGTTTCCTGACTCTCAGTCCGGTATCCTTTCCGCAGAAGCACCCGTCCCATAATTCTCACTTGTGTTTCTGCAGTTTGTTCTTCCTGGGACTTGCCTTAATTCCTTCAGAAGAGCCCAGGCCTAGGGGTTTGCAGATCTTTTCTAAGGTAGGGATATAGCAGCTTTTGGAGGGAAAGAGCACTGACCCCGCCACACCCGTCTGCTCTCAGCATCAGCTACTGGTTTCGTAGGCTGGACCCTTGGCAGTCTTACCTAATTTCTATATCTACAATACATAGTATGTGCTACATTGTTTTTGAGAAGAGCATTTTTCAGTCATTGCAAATGGCATACCCACAGCAGACGTTGCTAATTGATTGTAGGCTATTCTTGAGCCCATTCACTGCCCGAGGATTTAGCATCCCAGGCAGTTGAGATGAAGCCATCACATGTGGGGTTTAAGATTAAAGCCCTTGTATAAACTGAGCCCTCAGAGGATGGGGACTTTCTTACTCACCACTGCTTCCCCAGAGCCTGGCACACTGACCCCTCAATAGTCCTGTTACCAATAGTCGAGTGTCCCGGTAGGAACTCAGGGCAGGGATCTCAAAAAACAAGTTGATGTTCTTGGCGCAAGTCAGAAAGCTTGCTGTGTCTCAGTTCTTGTTCTGTGATCTGGGGAGAACTACATCTGCTCTTCTTCCGTCAGACTGTTTGAGATCTGGACACAGTGATGGATGAGGAAGTATCTTACACGCTCTTTAGCCCTGGTCAGCAAGGGTGAGGAAAGATAGTTTACCTGGATGGGTGGCATATGCTCTGTTCAGCTTTTCTCTGTGCCCCAGAGCAGGGCCTGTACAAAGTCCCTGCTTTTTCCACCTTCCTGTCCCTTCTGCCTGCCCTTTGTCCTATAAAGTGTTTTTTTTTCCTCCATCCTTTCCTTTCTGATCTGCTGGAGGAGGCAGAATCCTCCTGGGCTTGGTGCTGGCTGGAGCTCAGGCCTTCAGGTTGCAGGTGGCCCTACAGCATTGCCTTTCAATAAACAGTGCTTCAATTCTGGACTGTGCTTTGCCCTTCTTCCCTTATGCCGCATGGTGGCATCCCCACCTGGCAAGTAAGCAAGCTAATAGGCTCAGAGAAGTGGATTCTGGTTCTGGTGGTCTCAGTCCCCTGTTGGGCCTGCACGCTTGAGCTGGAGCCCTTTGGGGACCTAAAGAACCTAATGTTTGTCGTCTTCAGTGCCAGAAGAGGCCTAGGGTAGCCTGGGATTTCATATCCTTAGGGTCAGTACCTTCTCACTGTGACATTTGGCTAGCCACTGGTCTCTGAAACTGGCACAGAGTTCCACCATTGTGAAGATGAGAAGACAACGCACAGAGAGCCTGCGGCAGGAGGCTTCAGGTGAATGCTTAGTGAAGCCGTAACCATTATTGCATAACAGACCCAGACCTCAGGGCCATCGGGTGAGCAAGGAACAGGCTTAGAGTGAAGACTATTTGGCTGTAAAGGTGGAGGCAGGCAAACAGTTCCCTTCGAGAGCCTTCATTCTTCTCCATCTGGCACTCCCATAGTTTGGAGCTCACTGTGAAAGTGAACCCCGAGCCCAGCCCAGACGGTTCCTTTATGACCTCACATCTGTCAAGACTCTCAGCTCGTGGCTTCTTGGCCGGATAAGTCTTGATTCCTGATGCTAGAGGTTGAACTGGTGGGTAAATGGAGGGGTTGTGTTCCTTGTGCCCCCCTCGTGTGGCTGCTGTTTGCGTGTGTAATGAAATCACTTTACCTCCTCCTGCTCTTGTGAGCCAGGTAATTCCTGTCTGCAGACATGAGACCCTGGACCGAAGGTCGGTGACCAGGGTTCCTTCCCGGCACTCTCGTTCCCTGGCAGCCCAGCTCTCAAACATTAACTGGCATCAGCACTGCATTGGAAACTTGGTAAAACTGCAGACGCCCAAGCTCTGTCTTCCTCACCAGACTGATTCCTGGAGCTCAAGGAAATCCAGGAATGTGAATTTAAACCGAGCTTCCCCTCTCCCCCGAGTGGTATTGCAAGCCTGAGGGCTCACTGGTCCCAGCTTCCACCTCTGTCAGAGGAGGGTTTTGCATACAGGCTTCTGCTCAGGAACTCTAGCCGAGTGGAAGGTAAAGGGGGAGGAGGGGGCTTGGGTTATACATTCATCAGAACAGCTCTGCTAAGTCAGTAGAGCCTGTGACTCTTCATCTCAGGGTTGTGAGTTCGAGCCTCACATTGAGTGTGGAGAGATTACTTAAAATATTTTTAGAAAAATTATTAAATATACTTTTTAAAAAGAACATACATGTAAAATTAAAAGTATTAAATGTTTTGATTTTAATCTAATTATGTTAAATTTAATTATAAATACATAGATATATTAATTTTAATTACTATAAAATAGGGGTACCTGGGTGCCTCAGTCAGTAAACATCTGCCTTCAGCCTAGCTCATGATCCCAGAGTTCTGGGATCCTGCCCCACTTCAGGCTCCCTGCTCAGCAGGGAGTCTGCTTCTCCCTCTACCCCTACCCCTGCTTGTGCTCTCTCTTGCTCTCTGAAATAAATAAAATATTTTTTAAAATGATATAAAATATTCAAACGAGACCGGTGTACCCACTACCAGTTTAAGAAGTGCAGTCCTGTTTTTGAAATGGTAAATGCGGTGTTGTAGTTCTGGGCAACCCCTAAGAAATTAGCAATTGAAACTTTTTGGGTTCAATAAAATAACTCCTCTAAGTATGTCCAGAGAAAAAGTGCCTTAGAATCACCTAGCAGAATAAATAAATAAAATCTTTGAAAAAGGAGGAGGCGCCTAGGGTGGCTCAGTCTGTTAAGTGTCTGCCTTCTGCTCAGGTTACAATCCCAGGACACTGAGATTGAGTCTCACCTCAGGCTCCCTGCTCATCCTGGAGTCTGCTTCTCCCTCTGCCCCTCCCCCCACCCCTGCTCGTGCTCCCGCCCCCAAAATGAATAAAATCTTTAAAAGAAATAATTACCTAGCAGATTCTTGGCCCCACCATTCCTGAGCAAAAAATCTCTAGAGCGTGCGACCCAGGAATCTACATTTTTATAAGCTCCTCAGAGGGTAGGTAATTCTTCTGCATATTAAAATCTTAGAGGACACCTGGGTGGCTCAGTCCGTCGAGTGTCTGCCTTCGGCTTGGGTCATGAACTGAGGGTCCCAGGATCGAGCGCCACCCCAGGCTCCCTGCTCAGTGCGGGGGCCTACTTCTCCCTTCCCCTCTGCCTGCCGTGCCCCCTGTTTGTGCTGTGTGTGTCTGTCTGTCTGTCTCTCTCTCAAATTAAGATGTTAAAAGAAAATAAAATCTTAGAACTGATGTCCTTTGTAGCAGTGGTTTTGATGGTAGCTTGTTCCCCTTGGAAGCTGGCTTCATCTAAAGTTGTAGTTAGGATGATCAATGAGTGTAGGGATAAAAATCAAAGGCTCTTAGGCTGTTAGGCTTCATCTGAAGGACTGCAGATGACAGGATCTCCTCCACTCCAACCACAGGCCTCTGAATGGAGGGACTGAAGACACCCAGATGGGAATTCATGCCAAGCTCCCACGGCAAGGGCTCTGGCACCTGCACAATACTGGCATCCCGTCTCCTGACTCCTCGCCCAGGGCTTTGCTCACCATCTCACTGTCCTGGAACGTGGGGCAATGGTCCTTTCTACCCATGGTGGCCAGATTTAGCAAGTAAAAATATGGGACACCCCATTAAATTTGAATTTCAGATAAATGGTGCAGTATAAGGTGTTCCAAATATTGGCTAGGACATACTTATTCTGAAAAATTACTTGCTGATAATCTGCAATTCCAATTTAATTAAATACGTCCTGATATTTTTTTTTAAATCTGGCAACCATAATCCATCTCACTTTTTTTTTTTTTGGCACCAGACAGATTGAAGAATTGCCTCAGATAAAAAAATAACTATCATGCATTCTGTGTTTAATGATGACCTCATTTAAGCTGTGAGCTAGCAGGTTTCATGAACCTCAAAGGGTCAGTCTGACTCTGGGATCTCCGATATATTTTGCCTTTTTGCCTCCATTGTGAACCTATTTGGCCCTCATTCCTGTGTGGCCCAGTTAATGCCCGACAAGTTACAAGCTGCATGAAAGGTTGGTCCGATATAACCACGTCCCCTGGCCTTGTGGGTTACTTATTTGATGCTGACTCGTGGCTAGAATGTCTTTGGGTGGACTGGAGTCCATGCTTTTAACTGCTGCTCTGTCCTGCCTCTTAGCCTGGCAGCCTAGTAAATTGGTGATGGAGTGGGGTTTGGGTAGAGTTTAGGCACCGTCTCCATTTGCTGAAGGGAAAGGGATGGTAGAGTAGGGTAGTAGGGTACCTGCCGGGGCCTTGAGGGCATCTGGGAGCAAGGGTGGGGAGTCTGCAGGTGGTGCAGTCCCCTCTGCTCATCCGTGGCATCCCAGGGCTCTACTTTTTCCCAGTCGGGGTGTAGCATGAGTCACTGAAAGGGCCCCCTGGCCTGAACTCGAGAGGCAGATAGCTGCTTCTGGGAAGCAAGGCCTGACTGGCTGACCTGGATTGGTATAACTAGTCCCTACCCAAGAACTCCATCTTGGCATCTGCTTCTGGGATACCTGGCAAGTCTCTTCCACTTCTGTGGAGTTGCCCTTTGCCAAGTATACCGAGCCTGCAGGGCTGGAGCTGTTAGGGCTCCGTGACTTCAGAGAGCAGGAAAGTGAGGGCTAGTGAGCGTGCCTACCCTACCACGCTGCATGGCTGAGTGGTCAGGCCTGTCTACACTACATCTTCCAGAGGGAGCCAGGAGGTTTGGTCATCTCTGGGGAGGTGTGAAGAACAAAGTTGGAGGTAGAAGTGACATCTGCCTCCTAGATCCACGTCAACAAGAGCACCCCTCCTTTTCTGTCCTGTATTCCAATTCCATGTGAGATTTCTTCTTAAAAACAGGCAGTTCCTGTAATGCTTGGGTCTCTAAACCTGTCCTCCAACCCCCACACATGCCATGCTCCCATCCCGTGAGTGGGTGTCGAGGTGCACAGAGTGTATTTTGTTTAGGTGGGAAATTGGCTTCCCTACTAGCTGGGAGAGCTCTGGACTTGGAGGCAGGAACTGGATATTTGGTGCCAGCTGCACAACAATTCATTGGTCACTTTGGGCACAGCCTGGGCCCTCCTGGGCTGTTTTCCTGTGTATGCAAGGAGATGAGTTCTCAGGTCCCTTCTGGCCTTGGCTGCGTCTAAGAGCCTCTCCACTCCAGGAAAAGTGAAAATCCAAAGTAACTGGGGAGGGGGACACTCAGAAGCCTCTTGAAGCAGAGAATTATATTAAGACAATGAAAATGAGGGCCGTCTGGGTAGCTCGGTCGATTAAGCGTCTGCCTTCGGCTCAGGTCATGATCCCGGGGTCCCAGGATTGAGCCCGGCGTCGGGCTCCCTGCTCAGCTGGGAGTCTACTTCTCCCTCTCCCTCTACTCCTCCCCCCGGCTAGTGCTCTCTCCTTCTGTCTCTCTCTTTCTTAAATGAATAAAATCTTTTAAAAAAATGAATTTACATTACCTGAGATAGTGGGTGATCACTAGGGACGGGAAAATCAGCTTTGAGGTCAGCAGCTTCCCACATCAGGATGGTGGAGTCCGATGGGCAGCAGAGCGCTGCTTGTGCTTCCTGAGAGGGGTGGCTCCTGAAATCCAGGGCCCAGCAGCCCAAAGCTTGGTCTGTCCTTGAGGGCTTAGGAGAGCATGCAGGAGCCCACAGATGAGATATGGCTTGTAGACCTTTTCTTTTTTTTAAGGTGAACTGATTAGCAGTATTTGTAAAGCAGGAAATTTCTTTTTAGTATCTATTTTTCTACTTTTCTGGAAAACTCAGAAACTCTGGCAACCCCAGGTTGTTTGAAGTTAGAGCTTGGCTGCTTTTGAGCGGCTGCTCCCGCCACCCCTTCGCTGCTACCTGTGCTCTCCAACTTGCCAGGGTTGCCAGCCAGCCTTGTGATTTCTGCTGGGGCCTGGGGCCTGGAGGCTTACTGCCGGGACCTCTGGGAAGTTCATATGCTGTGTTGTCTGCTGTGTACCCTCTCTGTCCTCTCTTTCCCACAGCTGGCCAGTGGTGTTTGGCTTAAAGCACATTGATTCCAAGTCTGAGAATAAAACATAGATCTAGACTCCAAAGGGGTGCAAGTGCTGGACCGTACGGCTGTGCTATTCTGTTGTAATGCTGGGGGGTCATTCGCCTTTCTCCCCAGAAGAGAATGCTTTGGGAGTTCTTTGAGAAGCACCCATACTTAGGCAAATTCCTTCATTCAGTAAAATGTTTCCTGTGGGCCTGCCATGTATGTGCTGCCGTCCGGGGTTTCACAGGCCACTGGGCAAGGTAGAAAAGATCCCCACCCTATGGAGCTCACAGTCACTGTCCACAAAGGGTGTGTCACAGGCTGCCAACGCCCTGGGGTGGGGTCACGCTGTACAAGGGTTTCAGTCCCAGCTCTGGAACCTGGTAGCCTGCTGAGCTTGGGCCAGTCACTTAGCCTCTCAGCCTTCGTGTCCTCATCTGTAATCTGGGAGTCCTCATCATCCTACCTGCCTCCTGAGTGGTCGTGAAAAACGAATGAGCTACTGTATACAAAGAACTTTGGCGCCGTGCAAGCATGTAATACGGCCTCAGTAAGTGATTAGTGGGGTGGAGATGCAGATGCAACCATTTCTGCGGGTGGCTCTGAAGACCCCAAGTTGTAGACTGAATTAGAATTTGCTCCAGAGTTGCTAGTCGGGTAGCTCTTTACATTGGGCACTCACAGGGAAGATTTCCTTGGAAGAAATCTGAAATTAATGCTGAGTTCTGTGAGTTATGTCCTATAGACTATATACTCGGCAAGTTCCTTGCCTCCATTTTGTTTTCTGAGCCACTGGAATAATAGTGTCTTTTCGAGGCAGCCTAGTAAAATCACACACACAAAGTAGCTTAGACTAGCACCCAGTAAGCGGGGGTGCTTCCTACTACTGTTCTAACTGGAATCAAATGTGCTCTTCAGAAAGGCTGGGTTATGGTCCTGGCACTTGGGGGGCTTGTGAGTTTCAGCTGCGATTGTTAGTTAGCTTGCGGGCAGCACCTGAGGGGCTGGCACTGGCCTCGGGGGCAAGGTCCATGTCTGGTCAGGGAGAGTGGGGGCACCAGGCCGCCTGGGCCAGGCCGGNCCGCAGGCTAAAGATAGTCCACTGGGGATGGGCCTGGGCCTGGGCCAGGCCGGGCAACACCATGTGACTGGAGCCCAGTGGCCCTGCTCCCCCTTTTAGGCCGAGGGGCGCAAACTGTAGCCAGCAGCTTCCTTTGAGCAGAGCCTCAAGATGGTCTGATGTTCTGAAGCCCCCCCCCACACCCCCACACAGGGATGCCCTCCAGCCCCTTCCTGTGTTTCATCCACAGGTCTGGCGGAGTTGGGGTGGGAGGGCTGGGCAGAGAGAGGTCTCTGAGAAGTGGTGGCAATGGCAGCAGCAAGAACTGGTGGGTAAGGGGAGGAAGTTAGCCCAGCGTTCTTTTTACTCTGTAGAAGGTTTCTGCCTAAGAGCCGTTAGGGTCAGTGGAGATGGGATGAGAGGCCTGTGGTCCCCAAATTCCTCCATGAGTCTACCCCATCACCAGGGTGGGTGATAGCTGAGAATATACCAGGTTTCCAGACTCTGCCCGTGGGCTGGCATAGGAGGGGTGAGCACAGGTGGGCAATGTCCCCCAGACTCCTCCTGCCTCACCTTCCTCTTAGATGGTTTTGCTGCCTACCACATTCAGGGACCCAGGCTGCAGCTCATACGGACAGTAGTGGCCTTCCCCATATTGGGAGACTGAGGGTGGAGGCAGAGCCCATGGCAGCTGGAACCCCCACCCCCATCCCCCGGAACCTCATTGCATTGGGGCAGAGGCAGGAGTGGAAGAACTGGGAGGTGGGCCTGGAAGCAGTACCTCTTTCCTCACCAGGGCTGCTGGGGTGGCAGAAGTAGGGACTTGAGCTGGGTGCTTGGTGACAGTTTCTCTTGCCTGTCTCTGTATAGGGGAGAGGGGGATTGTCAGGTTGTTGGCGTCCGGTCATGGGAGCGTTACTTGCCTTGCTCCTTGACATTAGGTTTTCCTGCAGTGGGTCTTGGTTTTCCCCAGTGTGTGGAATGATACCCTGCCTCCCTGCCACCAAGGGCCTGCCCTGTTGGCCACAATGAGGAGGTAACTTGGAGTCTCCTAGCGAAGAGTACAGGTTTTAGAGTGGGACTGCCTGGCTTTAAATCCTTTTGTACTGCTTGCTGGTTGCGGTCTTTGGCCAATAATCTTTCACCCGGTGCCTTGGTTTCCTCATTTGTAAAATGAGACCAGTTAGAGAAACTAGCTCAGTGTTACAGCAATGCATGGCATCTCGTAAGGGCTTACTACATGTCATATGCACTTGTTAATATGACGACCACAGCTTGTTGCTGGCATCTCTTCTGCTTGCATGAGAAACCTCAGTGGCTGAGGTTTTGCCTTCTCTCCCATCATACCTCTAGACCTCATGTGACTACCTTTCGTTCAGTTGAGGAAGGTGAGGCTCGGGGAGGGTGGGAGGTAGTACCCCTCAGGGTTATACAAGTGCCCGAGTCTGGATTAGGACCCAGCCCTGATTTCGGGTAATCGAGTGCCTCAAGAGTCAAGGCAGGGTGGGTGTGGGATTCCTCTGGAAGCCAGCAGTGCTTACCTTATTCGTTTCTCTGCCTGGGGAGAGCTCTGGCTAAAGGTGGGAGGGTTGAGGCTGTAGCCTTGGGAATTAGCACTTCGAAAACAAAGCCTCTTTTCTTTGGTGTGAAATCATGGAGGAGATGGGTTTGTGAATTTGCTGTTCATTCAACAAATGTTGCCAGGCCCTGAGTTAGACACTGGGATTATTGCTATCAAAACAGCCTAGTTCCTGCCCTCAAGGAGCCACATAATCAGGGTGAGGGTTACAGTGCTGAGAGAGCATGGAGCACGGACACTTGACTTGGGGTCTGAGAGGGCTCGCCAAGGAGATTGGCCTAATGGCCAGATGAAGGTCCGCAGGTGGGTGAGTGTGAACTCAAGTAATGCAGCCCCTTATTTAAATAAATTCCCTTGTTCCCCAAAGTAGAAATTCTTTCCAGTCAGGGTAAACTCAACCTTTTCAGATGCCAATCTGCAGGAAATGGTGCCAGCCCCAGAATAAACATTAGGCCTTCCCCATTCTGCTGGCACTGAGGCTGAAATCTCTGGCCACCCACTCAATCCTACAGGTTTTCTCCCATCTGGCCCAGCCTGGTCTCACCTTTTACCCACGTTTGCCCCCCAGTTTCATTTCCAGCTTCTCCCTCTTACCAGTTCTTTTTACCATGACCCGATGAGTTTGACTCACCCATGTGCCTTCTTCCCCTAAAACGCCTAGTTTCTCACTGGTTGACCAAGTTTTTGCTCTTTAGATCTCCTAGATCTGGCCCCCCTGGGTAGCTTTTATTGCAAAGGGTCAGTAGCATTAGGATCTTTCTAGAACAAGACCGTATAGAAAGTGTGTTTATTTGTTTTATCTGGCTTTATACCAGGTGTTTATGTGTTTGGTCCCTTTGTAGGCTGAGAGATACTCCTGGAGGCCAGGCTCTCTTCCTTCCATGCTGAGTAAAAAATTGAAGATGGCGGGGAGGGGACCCCGAAAGGGATGTGTAATTGAAGTCAGAGCTTCAACCTTCCGTATGCTCTTCCTTCCTCTAGCATGGCAATGGCTTATGCCAAAGCCTCCCTCGGGACGTGTGGTGAATTTCCCCCTCTTTCTTTCCTCCTTCCTGGGGAAACCTGCCCTGGAACCCAGCCTGTCTATGGAGGGCGGTGTCCGGAAGAAGGGCCAGGCGGGGGGTTGGGGGGTTGGCATTTATAATCTGAATCAGTGAATTGAGCTAATTGATCCCCAGGAGTTTTTCTCCACACATTGTGATTCTTTTCATGTTGAGAGGTCATTTGATGTGGTTTTTTTTTTTTTTCTTTTTTAATGATGAGGATGAGGATAACTTGGAAACAGTAAACTTTTTGTGTGAATCTGAATTAAAATGTTTGGCATTTGCTGTGTGCTGGGCACTCTTATGCTCTGTTCCTATAACTGTCACAGCAGTGCTGTGAGATCATTAGGACTTCAGTCTCAGAGGTGAGGAAGCTTAAGTTCAGAGGGGTTCTCCAGGGGCAGAGTATGTGCAGTAGATAACAAAGTCCATGCAGTTACTCTGGGCTGTCTGCTTTCCTAGACCGTGTTTGAATGAAGGGGTGACAGTTGAGGCAGAGAGAGCGAATCTCAGAGGGTTAGACCGTGTTGTGCGGTCCGCCACTCCACTTTGCAGGGGAGCTGCCCTCTGCCCTGCCCACCCTTAGCACCCACCTTCTGCCCACCTTGTTTCCTGGTATCCTGCATTAGCCATGGTGGTTTAGCTCCCCTCGTCCCCACCACTCTCAGTAGTCTGAAGTGGAAATAGTGAGAGTTTGCCACGCAGATACCAGTTCACAAAGTCTCCTGGTGTTCCAGCCCTGTGACCACAACCAGACATGGTGAGGTTCTGGTGGGCTTCATTTAATACCCGAATGCAGGTGTATAGTTAGGAAGCCCCCTCACTGTCTGGAACTAGAGTCACTCCTGACTCCTGGCAGAGGATGGTCCTATGGGACAGAAAGTGGCTTTTCTCCTTTTCCAGGTACCTGTTAGCCCCTGACTTACCTTAATCAAGGAGGAATGGCCCTCTGGGGCCTCTCTCTGCCATCCTGCTCCCTGAGAATGGTGGGCCTTAAGTAGGGCCTGCCTCGCCACACTTCTGCCTCCCTCAGTACCTGATAACCTCTCCCTGCCTTCAGTAATTCCATTTACCAGGAAACACCACAAAAGTACCCTAAGATGGCACCAGGAAGGAGCTTTGATCCTAACAGTGGACGCATGGGATTTATGGCAAGCCGGAGGAGCACTTGAACAAAGAGAGTTGGGACTTATGGCTCTCATTCTGGCTCTTCCCTAGGGAGGCCCCTTGAGGGCCTCGGTTCCCTATCTGCAAACAGAGGGGATTAGAACCGTAGTCCTTTTTGCTGCTCTAACCTGTAACTGTTTTCTTGGGCCGGTGCAGGGCGGTGAGTTGAGTGTTTCCTGAGCTGGGCTTGGGTCAGTGGCAGCTGGCACAAGTTTCAGAATGCAGAGGTGGGAGGAGGGGGCTTGCTCCCTTTTATGGCTGGGACGATGCTGGACCTGGGGCCTGGCACCTGCACAGAGGATTGGTTTTCACTGGGAGCCATTGCAGATGCCAAGCCCTGTATATGTGGTGGAGCTGGACAGAGAGTGTGTGTTGGTTGGTTCCCTGGTGAAGGAGGATGGCGAGGGGCGGGGGGTGGGGGACAGGACCAGAAAAGGATGTGTAATTGAAGTCAGAAAGCCTTGTCTTTTTTCCGATCTCCTGCGGGGCTTGACAGCAGTGCATTTGAGCCTTCCCAGCTTCTCCTAGGCCCCACAGGATTTTAACAGATCTAGGAATTTCACATAAAGGCGGAAGTTGTTCTCTCTCCCTAGTGGACTCTTCTGTTTCTCTAGGAGACTTTGCTCTTCCTTGGAGTAGGGGCAGCCTGAGGCTCTGGCTGCGAGCAGAGCAAGAGCAGGGCACTATGGGTCCTGGGGGCAGAGGGAGGCTAGCTAGGCATGGGGCTTTTTCAACAAGCTGCACACAGGACTCCTTGAAGAATATTCCTGTGTATGCCCAGACTGGCCATACTCCCTTGGTCATCTTGGGGTTGGTGAGGGAATAGGAATTTAGTGGCAGGATGGCTCTCGCATTAATTGGAGCCCCAACTTTGAGAACATTACATGTCCCTTTGCGATCTTGGCGAATGAAATGTCAGGCATGGTGATCACAGAATATGACTCTTCCCAGTTTTAAGAGTTTTTATTATTTTTATTTTTATTAGAAGACAATGACCTGAAAAACTTTGCCTCACCTTTTCAAGGAAAGTCTTCAGGAACACCTTGCCCTCTGAGTCTTGATTCTCCTTTCCCACTTTTTGTTAATGAACTTGAAGTTGCAGGCCCTTGGCCTGCTCTTGTCCTGACAGCACGCAGGGAGTGTTGCTGGGGGCTGAAGCATGGGTGCTTGGAGAAGTGATTTCTGCCATAACGCAGGTGTAGTCAAGGGAGCTGATCCTGTAGCAGCTGCTTCTGTCAGGTCCTGGTTCCAAGCAGCAGCCTCGTCTGGGAACTGGGTGGTGGTAGGCTTCTCTGGGCCACCCAGGATTGGCAAGAAAGTCAGTGCATAGTAGTTCCCTGGTCCTAAGAGCTTCATCCTCTTGGGCCTGAGAGGTTTTTTGGGTTTCCACTGTCCAGCACTGAGGGTGGAAGATGCTGTGGGCTGGGTTTCACAGCTCTGGCTCTCAGAAGGCCTGTGGGATATCTTGAGGGGGCAGTGGCTCCGGTAGGGTTTGGAAAGCCAAGAGTGCTGTGGCCTCCCAGGAGTCAGGGACTCTCTCTACTCATTAAGAGAACATGGGTCTGTTTAAGGAGTAGAAAATTCCTTTTGAGGCCAGCGAGGCAGATTTCTCTGCTCAGGGACTGGGGGCAGCTCTTGCCTTGGTATGATTGGCCAACAATGGAGGCAAAGTGATCGGAGAGAAGTGGGTGAGCAGAGCCCCAGGATGTACCTTTTCCCATGGGTCTCTGGAGGTGGCAGGGTTCAGAAACCCTTGTTCTTCAGACGTGTGTTTGGAAAATAAGTGTAGGTGTACAAGGGACCAGACCTACTTAGAGTTACTTCCTTTAAATTTTTTTTTCTTTTTAAAAAGCCCATGTCTTTGTTGAAATGACTGGAAAATCCCAAACGGAATTAAATCAACTGTTAACACACTACCTTACTCCTGATAATACTTGGTTATGTGGCCTTCCAGTTATTCCTACTTGTGTATATGTACATATACATGGAGCTTTTAAAAAATATTTAAGAGTGAGAGTGTGCGCAAGCTCGGGGGAGGGTCAGAGGGAGAGGGAGAGGTAAGCTCCAGGGGACTCCCCGCAGAGTGTGTGACCTGACCTGAGCTCTGGAATTGGATGCTCCACCTGTTGAGCGCCCGGCTCCTCTAAATATACATGTTTGTTGTTTGCTTTCTAAAAATAGGATTGCAACTCTTCTCATTTATTGTGTTTATCTTTTTATATCTTTTATCTCCGGTAGAGAGCATTATCTTCTTAATGACCACTCTAAAAATTGTTAAACTTTAATTTCTTTAGCCAGTTTTCTGCTGTTGGGCCTGAAGGTTTTCAGTTTTTTTAAAGTTAGAAATAGCGCTTCTGTTATGGACAACATAACTCTAAACACTCATCTAATTTGTACCATTAGGATAAATTCCTAAAGGTGGGACCACTGAGTCAAGTGGGTTGCACTTTTGCTTTGGGAACTCGGAGAGCAGAGAGTCTTTCCTGAGTGGCTAGCCTTCTGTTGACCGCAGTTCATCAAGGACTGAGCGGGCCCCGGTGGGGGGATGGGGAGGCCTAGAGGAGAGAGCTCTGGACTTGATTGCCGGCTCAGGGTTTTTATCTGGCCCTCCCTGTGATCAGTAGCCCAGATTTGCTCACACACAGACTTCCACCATGTTAGAGGCAAAGAAGGCCTTTCAGATCCTTCCTTTATGGAATCTGCTGGGATTAGGGATCCGTTATAGAGCCAGCTCTGGCGTGGCTCTAGTCTGTCACAGACTTACCCTCTCCATTGCTCAGGGCCCTCTTTATTGGAGGGTACAGAGCTGGGAGGGCCCTTCTGCCTCAGAGTTGAGTTCCTGGGGTGTTGGCTGCTGGTTGTTTCCATGATCTCACTTTCCATGATTCCTTTCGAGAGAGGCTGGTGCAGTTGTTACTGGTGTTTGAGCATGTGTCCTTCCCCTCTTCACCATGTCTTCCTCCTTTGGAAACCTGCAGGTTGCTTGATGGAATAGGGGTGGTAATGAAGGTGAGGAGCTAGCGGTGGCCCCCTCCATGAGTTTTGATTAACCATCTCTCCCTTCTTGTTCCCACAGAACATTCTGCTCCAGCCAAGGTGGTGAGGGCAGCAGTTCCTAAACAGCGTAAAGGCAGCAAGGTAAGGAGTAGGTGCGGGCAACCTAAGCGGACTTCCTTGAAGAAAGAGGTGGTGGCCTCTTCTGATCTCCAAGGTAGTTTTGGATCCTCTCAATAGCAGGGGAGCCCCTTTTGGGCCTCCAGTGTGGATGGTCCTAGTGGACAGACTGTGGCTTCTGATCTCTTAGGGGAATGGTATTTTGGGCAAGGGGCTGAATGGCAAGAGACAAGGCCACCCCAGGGCCCTTATAGAATTTGTCTTGCAGGTGGGTGACTTTGGAGATGCAATCAACTGGCCCACACCTGGAGAGATAGCCCACAAGAGCGTACAGGTGGGTCTGTGGGGAAGAATGGGCAGGTTTGAATGCTGTGGGCATACACACATTTGGCTTCTTAAGTTCTCAGAGCCTTGGATCTTACCTTTCTCAGTTTTTTAAGAGAAGTGGTTGGTATAATAACGGCAGCACAAATAGCTAAGAATCATCGTCATTTGAGCCCTTGCAAATGTCAGGAGCTGCCACGTGCTGCTTACCATTTCACCTGCCCTCGCAGTGACTTAGAGGTAGGTCCTTCAGTAATTCCCATTTGACAGATGAGGCCACCGACAATAATAACCATGAGCCCTTGGGAGAGGCTCCTAACCAGCCCTTGATGCTCAAGTGGGGATGGGAAGTCGAGTGTGTTACGTTATTCCAGAGCTTGTGTTCTCCATCAGCTATGCTTGAGTTGCCAGTGAGTGAAGCAGGAGAGTGGCCATTAGGCCAGGCACCCACCTCTAGACCATGTGTCTTAGGGAAGATGTGTAGCACTCTTTAGTCCCAGCAGAGGAGGAACTCCGGATCAGTCCTCTCTTTCTGGTGCTTTTGTTCTGGGCTGATGGCCTAGATTCCTCACTGGCTGTGGCTACTGGCCTTCAGTTCACAGACAGGGTTGCTGTGGATAAGCCAAGGGCTGGCGTCTCTTCCATCCCACAGACTACTGGGATGGTGTGGTCTTCTGGGGAGCAAATAATATGGACCCTGCGGGCCTAGCCCCTGTGTCCTGAGGGTGGTTTCTGTCTCTTAGACTCAAGGAAGATGATGGAGAGATAGGTTGTCTCCTACCTGCTGCCTGTTGGGCCACACTTCCCAGTGAAAGCATCTCGTGTAAAAACAGGACCTTATAACACATCTAGTCCAACTTGTTGTTGCCTGCTCCAGCTCCTCTGCCCTGGCGTTCTAGCAGCAGCGGTCCCCTCCTGTCCCAAACCAGGAGGCTCTCAGATTCACCTCACCTCCCTGTTACTCTGCTTCCTGCTGCAGCCACAGTCCCACAAGTCCCAGCCTGCCCGTAAGCTGCCATCTAAAAAGGACATGAAGGAACAGGAGAAAGGAGAAGGGAGCGATAGTAAAGAGAGCCCGAAAACCAAATCAGATGAATCTGGGGAGGAGAAGAATGGGGACGAGGACTGCCAGCGAGGGGGCCAGAAGAAGAAAGGTGAGTGACTTTGCCACAGGGCTTGGAGAAGTGGCAGGCAGAACTGTGAAGTGTCAGAACTTGGGGTTGCTGGACAAGTGTCAGGAGGCCTAAGGAGTCCTTAGGAGGCAGACTGACGTAGGCCACTGGGCCAGCAGTCTTCACTTCTGCCTTCTGTCTGTCAGTTCTACGTTACTTAGCAAGCATCTGGTAGGCCCTATTCTCAGCACTTGGGCTCTAGCAGTGCACAGAACAGATGAGGTCCCCGCCTCAGAATAATCCATGTGTCTTGCTGTGTTGCTGTCCCGTGTAAGATTTTGTTTAGAGACAAGAGTTCCCATTGCCTTGGCTGAGGTTTGTTTAGGGTATGGGTTGGCTGCTCTAACAGAGATTCAGAGTAACAGTGTTTTAAACAAGATGGAAGGTTCTTTCTCTCACCTGACAGCTGGGTGTAAGTAGGCTAGCCCTAGAATGGCAACCATTTCATTTCATTTTCCTTTCGTCTTGCGGTGGTGTGTTGGCTCTTCTCATCCAAGGTGGTTCACTCTTTCCTTTGCATTCCAGCTAGCAGGAATGGAAAGGGGGCAGAGTAGCTCGCTTTGAAGGACTCAACCTGGAACTGACTACCTTCACGTAGCTCTCGTAGACAGAATTTTGGCACACGTCTCAAGGGAGCCTGGAAGCGCCGGCTCAATTTTGGGCAGCCACGTATCCGGCTCCAGAAAGGGGTTCTCTGACCAGGGAGAAATTGATATTAGGAGTCAGCCAGGAGTGTCTTGTCACCCTGAGGTCCATGGCTTTCTTATTTTAGAGGTAAAAATGCGGTCCAGTGTGGGAGAAGGAATTTGCCCAAGGTCATCAGATTGTGAATCAGACCTGCTGCTCCAGACAGAGGAGTAACGGGTAGAGATGGCTAGGAGGGACCTCTCTTTCAAGCTTTCCTCATGTCCCTGTGCTGTCCTCCAGGGAACAAACACAAGTGGGTTCCATTGCAAATAGACATGAAGCCTGAAGTGCCCAGAGAAAAACTGGTCTCGCGCCCTGCTCGCCCGCCGGAGCCCCGACACACACCCACCAACCGAGGGGAGATCAAAGGTATGCACTGCCCACTGTGGAGTGCCTGGGCATGGGGGTCATCCTCAAGCATGACCCAGTGCCCCTCTTCCCATAGGGTCTGAGCCTGCCACCTACGTGCCTGTGCCCATGGCCCCCCCCACCGCAGCCTGGCAACCAGAGACCAAACCGGAGCCTGCCTGGCACGACCAGGATGAGACATCGAGTGTGAAGAGTGATGGGGCTGGTGGGGCGCGGGCTTCCTTCCGTGGCCGTGGACGGGGGCGCGGTCGTGGCCGGGGACGCGGCCGGGGTGGCACTCGAAGTACGTGAGGCCCCTTTGGGCTCCGGGATGTCCAAGGGAGTGTGGCGGGGGCGGTGGGCAGGGATCTCCCCTCCCTTATGGCACCCATTTCCCCCATAGCCCATTTTGACTACCAGTTTGGCTACCGAAAGTTCGATGGTGCCGAGGGGCCTCGCACCCCCAAGTACATGAACAACATCACCTACTACTTTGACAACGTCAGCAGCACTGAGCTTTACAGCGTGGACCAGGAGCTGCTGAAAGACTACATCAAGCGGCAGATGTGAGTGGGCAGGAGAGAGGAGTAGGGGGTCAGGACCTGTCAGAGGATGGCCGCTGGGCAGAGTAGGGATGGGCGGGTCCTTCTGGTGCGACGCTAGCAACAGTGGCTGCCCCTGGCTGAAGCTGAGAAAGATAACCGCTGCTCATCCTCTAAAAGCTAATTTTTCGTAAAGGTAATACTTATTGCAAAAGTGATACCATATTCACCTTCAGAAAATTTGAAATTACCACCAACGAAAAGGAGAGGGAATGTCCGGAGTCCGCCCCCTTCGGCACCTCTCTTTGTAATGGCAACACGGTCAGAATGCTAGCAAGCACCTACGGAGTTCTCCCTGTTGCCGAGGCTCAGTGTTAAGTGCTTTACAGGCATTTTCTTATTTAGTCCTGCACTTACTCCTATGAGCTGGGTCTGTCTCCATTTTGGAGATGAGCAGACAGACCCAAGAACTTGCCCAGAGTCTCGCAGCTAGTCAACAGCAAGGCGGATTTGAATCCCATTTCCGTCTGATGGCAAAACCCTAGCTCCAAACCACTCTGATACATTGTCCCTCAGTCCAGTGGGGGAGCCATTCAAGGAAGTAGATCATTTCAGGAGAGTGTGACAGTATTTTAGGAGAAGAGAAAGTGACTGGTAACAGTGGAACTGGGCTTTAAAAGCGGATGAGGGGTTTGCCAGGCATACAGAGAGGCTAAAGGGCCGGGGGAGTGGGTCTGACCCGAAGTTAAGGGAGCCACGACAGGATAACATCTCTTTTCAGCCCATAATACTGTACATATGATAGGATCAGGGTCGGTCAGAGGCTATGTGAGGTGTCTGGGGTGTACAGGACGAGAAAGGCAGACTCCTAAGTGATGCAGCAATCCTCCGTCTTCCCCCCTCCACCTAGCGAATACTACTTCAGCGTGGACAATTTAGAGCGAGACTTCTTCCTGCGACGGAAAATGGATGCTGACGGTTTCCTTCCCATCACCCTTATTGCTTCCTTCCACCGAGTGCAGGCCCTTACCACTGACATTTCACTCATCTTTGCGGTAGGTCTCCCTACCTGGGGCTGGGGTGCAGGGGAAGGAAAGATCCTTACTATGAAATGTGGGCCCCAGCAGAAAACCCCAGAGGAGTCCTCATCTGATGATTTCTGCTAAAGCTTCAAGGCTTGGCCAGCCTCTGTGCCTCCCTTCTCTCCTCTCTCTCCCTCTTACTGTGGAAAATTGCAGACATTTACAGAAGTAGACAGAATGGTATGATGAACCCATCGCCCAGCCTCAGCAATTACCACCTCATGGCCCGTCTTACTCCATCTATCCCCCATCTGTTTCCTCTTCCAAATTACTTTGCAGAAAATCTCAGGTAACCTGACATTTCATCCATGTTTCAGTACTTATCTCTAAAAGATAAATACCTGGTAAAAAACGTGGTCACCATATCATTATCACATGTAAAGATATTAACAGTTCCTTAATATGTCCAAACAGTCCGTTGCAATTCACCCCACTTGTCAAAAAAAATTTTTGTACTTTATGAGAATCAGGTTCCAGATAAAATGCATGTGTTGTCTTGCTAAATGTTCTCTTCTCCTCTCTTTTTCCTTCAATTCATTATTTGAATAAACTGGGTTGTATATCTTGTCGAATTTCTCATGGGACACAGTGGTGTCATCTAACGTGTTGTTCTGTATTCCACATTTTTTGTAAATTGGTGATCCAGAGGCCTGATCAGATTCAGGTTTGGGGGGTTCTCCTCCCCTCTTTGTCAAGAGTCCTTTATAGATAATGCTATGTTCTCTCAGGTGGCGCATAGCGTTTCATTTGTTCTCTCTTGTGATGCAAGCTGTTGTTGATGATCACTGCCTGTTATTTCATTAGGGACTGTGAAATGGAGAAATTCTAATTCTATCGATCTGTCTTCATTTGTTAGCTGGAATACCTCTTTAAGGAGGAACTTTGCCTCATCAGCTATTCAGTTACCAAGAGGTATGGTTTGTACAGAAAGGGTGGAGAAATGCTTGAGCTTTCCCTTTGTTAACCAGTTGTCAGAATTATGAGTTGATTGATCCCTAATAACTTTCAAGGGTTTGGGTTGTTTGGTTGGTTTGTTTTTGTTTTCTGCTTTAGTGTCTCTTAGTATCATCACAAACCTGTGGATTCAGACATACTGCAGTTGTCTCAGACCATTGCAGTTCATATGCTGAATTCGCTCGTCCCATCCGTGGCTAGGGGAGCCCTGGTTGATCGGGTACATTTCCTGCCTCTGATCTGGAATAGGCCATTTGTTCAAGGAGCTCTAGGTCCTTTCTTTTGGGGAAATGGTATTTATGTACCATACAGTCTGAGTTATAGGAATGTTTGTTGCTGCTTTGATTGGTCATTGTTTCTAAAGCTTTTTTTTTTTTAAATACATCAGGAGAATATACTGATATTTTCTATTAAAGTTCAGGACTACAGGGTCTCTACCTAACAGCAATGATGTTTTATCTCTAATACTCCTTTCTCCTATACCCCAAGTCCTAATTGCTGTTTACTTCAATGTAATTACTCGTTTGTTTATTCAGTGGTTTATATACCTTATTCTCGTAATAATACCTGTACTACTACTAAAAACATGTTTTTTTCTACTTATACATTCAAGTGACTATATTTTCAAGTACTTGGAATAATCTTTGTGTAGTTACGTCTCTAATTTGACGTCTATTAGTTTTGTTAGTTTCATTTTGCTCTCAAGTTTTAGGGATTACTTTTCCCCCTCTAATTTCTAATTTGTTTTGCGTTTAGGTAAAACATTTACATGGTTCTTAAGTCAACATGGTATATATTCCCACAAGTCCAACTTAAAATTCTCTCACTTCCGCCTTTCTCCTTTTATTCCCCTATCAGCAACTTGTTTTGAATCCTTCCATTAAAAAAATAAGCAAATGCCTCTCAGTGTATTTGTATCCTTCCCCTATGTTAGTTAGATGGCAACAGGTAATGCATGCATTTCTTCACCTGTTTTTTGTTCTCCCTTAATACATCTGGGAGCTGACTGCATAATAGCACATTAGAGAAAGATGCTCTTCGTTCCTGCTTAGAGTTGTGTATATAGCTTCCCATATTTTTGCCAGCATATCTTTGGTGTAGATTTCTAGAAGTGAGAAGGCTGCACTACAGGGCAAATCGCTGGGTTCCCTGTCTCTGGGGCCTGTGCCTTTGCACTTCCGCCAGCAGTATAGCAGAGGGCCTCTTGCCCCAGCCTTACCGACAGAGTGTGTTGTCATGTGTTGCGCTGTTGAAATGTTTCCCATTTCCACTAAAAAGATTGAAAGACAGCTGTCCTCCCTTCTCCACTGTTCACCCTTTTTCCTAGAGATAAACACCCATAGTAGTTTACCTGCGAATCCTATAAAAATGTGTATGTAGTTTGTATGTTTTATTTAAAAATTCAAACACCAGTGGCATCTTAGACACATTGACCTAGAACCTGCTTTTTTATGGCTCTTTCCACCTCAGCACATGTGAACCTATTTATACCACTGAATGGATGTGCCATCATTTATTTTAAATTATCTATGTGGTGGCAAGTTGGGTACTTTCCAGTTTTTCCCATATTGCAGACAGTGTTGCTGTGAATGGCTTTTTATCCAAATCTTACACATAATGTAATCTGTCTATGGCCCTGTTTCTCTGGGGGCACACTACTGCATGTAGAATGGCAAGGTCACAGGGCAGGTGTATTTTTCATGTTGGTCCCCTCCTACAAGTTTGAATATCTTGTTTGTCCGCCAGTTGTGGAAGATGGTGCCAGTTTTCTTGCACCTCTGCCAGCACCAGACTCTTACCTTAGCTCGCGGGGCCCAGTCATCCATCTGCCAGCCTCCAAGACCTCATTCTGTCCAAGTGTTCTCTCTGCACCGTCTCCTTCCTTCTCCCCTGCAGGCCCTAAAGGACAGCAAGGTGGTGGAGATTGTTGATGAGAAAGTCCGCAGGAGGGAGGAGCCGGAGAAATGGCCTCTTCCTGGTCCCCCAATAGTGGATTATTCCCAGACCGATTTCTCCCAGCTTCTCAACTGCCCCGAGTTTGTGCCCCGCCAGCATTACCAGAAGGAGACAGGTAGGTACTGCTGGCGTGTAGGCATCTTCCTCTTGTCCTTGTCCTCCAGCCAGCACTCCTTCTAAGAGCTGGCATCAGAAGGAGGACTGGAAGGTTGAGGACCTCACCTTTCCACCCTTCAGAGTCAGCGCCTGGTTCTCCCCGTGCAGTCACCCCAGTGCCAACCAAAACAGAGGAGGTCAGCAACCTGAAGACACTGCCCAAGGGCCTGTCTGCCAGCCTGCCTGACCTGGATTCTGAGAACTGGATTGAAGTGAAGAAGAGGCCGCGGCCATCCCCAGCACGGCCCAAGGTGGGTGGGGCCCAGGGCCCAGAGGGGCTAAGCCCGC
The DNA here is from genome assembly GCF_002007445.2 of Ailuropoda melanoleuca. Classification (NCBI taxonomy): domain Eukaryota; kingdom Metazoa; phylum Chordata; class Mammalia; order Carnivora; family Ursidae; genus Ailuropoda; species Ailuropoda melanoleuca. Next base: position 102,144,968 of record NC_048220.1, on the reverse strand, counting down.
AGGCCGGCTGGCTCTGTGTTGTGATGCAAGCCGAGGTCAGCAGTGACCACGGGAAAGCTGGTGGGCCCATGTCCTTTTCCAGTGAGGATCACCTCTCAGGACAGCTCCTGCTCTGTGAGTAACTGAGTGGCATTTTTCACAGGAGAGAATCCTACACCTGGCAGCAGCATTCCAGGTTTTTTGGTGTTTGACTCTGGCTTGCCCCATCGAAATCGCTGGGGCTGCCATAGTGCCTGCATGTGTCCTCGTTGCCCCTGTATAAGCCACTTGGGCCCTGTGAAGAGCATAGGAAAGGGAGCAGACACACGGCCTGGAGGTAGAGTTAGGCTAGATGAGAACACAGGTCTCCTATCACTGATGGCTGTTGACCTTGGGAAGCTTGTTTACTATTTCAAGTCTTCAGTGTTCCCATCTTCAGATGAAAGAAAGAAGGGCTTAGGCTGCTCTAAAAATTGTAAAACAATATGCCAGTAGTACACATTGAGACCACTCTTCGAGAAGTATTTCCATTTCAAACTAAAACTAGTGCCCCCTTTCCAGTAGCGGATGTGTGCTCCATCTGCCCCATCCCCACCTCCTCTTGGGAGATTTCTTTGGTCTGCGACTTGTGAGGAGGCCTTGTAGGTCACCTTCGACTTTGGGTCTCTGAAATTCTATGTCCCCTTTTCCACTGTGCCACTGTGACTGCCTCCCTCTTGTTCATACCCCGACTTCCCTATGTCTTCTGGCTGTGGTCCTTCACAGAGTGTCAAGGGATCAGACCAGAGTCATGAGGAAAACAGTGGAGAAGGACTTTATGAGGTCCAGGCCTACAGACTGAAGGTTTGGAAAGGCAGGCAGGCTTGGCCCCCATTTCAGAATTAGAGCCCTGCTCCTACCTGGCCTATCTTGAACTTAAAAGAGAGTAGGTTTGGAGTTTATATGGGAAGCTTTTTGCGTAGCAGGGAATTGACTTTTTCTATATAAGTTGGGAGGTGGACAAATGCTTCTGCCCCAGAGTCTCAGATAAATTCATCCTAGCAACACTCTGAAATATTTTCTTTTTGCCAAGAGCGCCCTGTTTTCTCTTGCCTCTGGAACATGCTGTTCTTTCCACCTCGTACACTCTTTGTCCCTGCCTTCATCTGGCTTACTTATGCTCATCCTTCTTCAGTAATTACGTCTCCCAGGAAGCTTTCCCTGACTGTCCCCACTCCCACCTCTAGTTGGTTAAGTGCCTCTCCCTGTGTAGTCCACAAATTCTATTTATAATCTTTACCAATACCACATTGCATTTGGCTGGCTGGTTGTTTGAGTTTTCTCCCACCAAGCTGTGAGCTGCCTTAAGTTCAGTGGGTTCTTGCTCACTCATCAAACAGTTGAACGTCTGCTATTGCTTGGTCCCAGGCTAGGTACAGAGGATATGATGGAAAGCAAGGCAGCCACGGCCCCTGCCTGGTGAAGCTTCCATTTTCTTGGAGAGATTTGGGATAGCTGGAATGGATGGACCAGCCTGTAGAACTTAGGCTATGTGCCCATTGGCAGGCTAGGTAAATGAGAGCACGGGGCTGCGGGGCCTTATCACCTCATTGTTTGTGAGTGACTGTGATGTGCACTGGGAGAGAGGAAACCTGGAGTCATGGGGGACTGGCTGCAAGGCTGGCAGCTGCAGCTTGCTGGCACGGCCAGGGCCTCTCTCTCGGCGGACAGCTACAGAGGCTGATTCAAGGACCCCCTGGTGATCTGCCCCCCCTTTGATCTTCCCCATTTTAGAAGTCAGAGGAGCCCAGGTTCCTCCACGCGACCTCTCTGCCTCAGCAGCTGCCCTCGCAACAGCTGACATCCAAGGAGCAGGACGAGCAAGAGGAGCTAGATTTCCTGTTTGATGAGGAGATGGAGCAGATGGACGGGCGGAAGAACACCTTCACTGCCTGGTCTGATGAGGACTCTGACTATGAGATTGATGACCGGGATGTGAACAAGATCCTCATTGTCACCCAGACACCACCTTATATGCGTCGGCACCCTGGGGGGGACCGCACAGGCAACCACACCTCGCGTGCCAAGATGAGCGCTGAGCTGGCCAAGGTCATTAACGATGGGCTCTTCTACTACGAGCAGGACCTGTGGACTGAGAAGTTCGAACCTGAGTATTCTCAGATCAAGGTGAGGCTTGGACATAGCAGCGGGGTGGAGCCTGGGGTGTCGGTAACATGTGGGGAAGAGCAAGGCTGATTCGCTGTGTGCCCTTGGGCACAGAGTCTTGGTATCCTCATGTATGAGAAGGGGGTAGTAATTGACACCTTGCTGGGGCATGAAGTGAGGAGAGATGTAGAGACACTTTGTAAGCTGTGTCACCATGAGACGTGATCACTGTGCCACCCGAATGTCCATGTTTAATGTCCTGACAGTCAGCCACACCAGTGGGGAAGAGAAGAGAGATTGGATTGTTACTTCTTCTCTTCTTAAAAATTTAGGCCTATATGGAAGTTTTTTTTTTTTTTTTTAAAGATTTTATTTATTTATTCGACAGAGACAGCCAGCGAGAGAGGGAACACAAGCAGGGGGAGTGGGAGAGGAAGAAGCAGGCTCATAGTGGAGGAGCCTGATGTGGGACTCGATCCCAGGACCCCGGGATCACGCCCTCGGCCAAAGGCAGATGCTGAACCGCTGTGCCACCCAGGCGCCCCTATATGGAAGTTTTTTAGGGACCTTGTTTTGAGTATGGAAGATAGAGAAAAAACAGGTTTAAAAAAAAAATCACTGCTNCGGCCAAAGGCAGACGCTGAACCGCTGTGCCACCCAGGCGCCCCTATATGAAGTTTTTTAGGGACCTTGTTTTGAGTATGGAAGATAGAGAAAAAACAGGTTTAAAAAAAAAATCACTGCTGCCTGAACGCAGTCAAAACTTACAGGTTTTTATAGACCAGCTCTGTGAGGTGAGCCTGTGTAGCAGTAAGCAGCAGGGTATTTGGTGGAGGTGAGGAGACGGTGGCAAGAGGGGAGTCAGGGGTCTGCAGGGAGCTCCTCATCTCAGTCTTGCTGCAAAGAGGGCTGGGCAGGGACTCAGCCCTTCTGGGTCAGCGCACTTGTGCCGAGGTAACTGGGGCTGGGGAATGGTGTGGGGCAGCTGAGAGCCTGGGGACCAGAATTCCACGTATGTGGACGTGGGAGCTGCCCCCTGCAACTTCCTGCACGTCTTGATTCCTAAACAGGCTGGGGCAGTCTTCTTACTAACATCGTCTCCCCACCCATCTTGTATCTGCAGCAAGAAGTCGAGAACTTCAAGAAAGTCAACATGATCAGCCGGGAGCAGTTTGACACACTAACCCCAGAGCCCCCCGTGGATCCCAACCAAGAGGTCCCTCCTGGGCCACCCCGCTTTCAACAAGGTGAGAGAAAGGTGACACCTGGGACCCTGGCCTGAGTGGGAGAGTACAGTCCTCTGACGGGGGGCCTCCCAGGTACAGACAGTCACAGGCCTACCCCTGCTCATTGGCCTGCTCTCTCTCTGCAGTCCCCACTGATGCCCTGGCCAACAAATTGTTTGGTGCTCCTGAGCCCTCCACCATCGCCCGTTCTCTACCAACCACTGTCCCAGAGTCGCCAAACTACCGCAACGCCAGGACCCCCCGCACTCCCCGGACACCGCAGCTCAAAGACTCAAGTCAGACGTCACGGTTTTACCCAGTAGTGAAAGAAGGACGGACGCTAGATGCCAAGGTGAGGCGCTCCTGCTGGGGTTGACGAAGAGTCTTGGGCTGACTTAACTGCGTTCCAGTGCTTTCCTGCTTTCCCTTGCCTAAGCCAAGACTGCCACATCCCAGGCCTGCTCTGTGTTCTTAGGCTGGTGGGCCCCCCCAGGATCGATTGGTCACATCTGAGAAAGGGACTGAGTGTGGGAGTGGTGGCCCCATGTCGCCATGATAAGGCACAGGGAGGATTGACCAGGTGTGGGTCCTTGGACTCCCAGGCCTCGATTTCCTCACCCGTGAGACAGGCATACCAGTTTCTGGCTCAGACCTATGGACCTCATGTGTGAGAGACTAGATATGAAAACGTAAATTGTGAATAACTCACACACGAGGTGATCTTAGTCCTACAAATGCTTCATGTTCCTCAGAGTTGCGTGAGTTAATAACAAATTCTGGACTGACCTTTGCAGATGCCTCGGAAAAGAAAGACAAGACACAGCTCAAACCCGCCCCTGGAGAGTCACGTGGGCTGGGTGATGGATTCTCGCGAGCACAGGCCCCGGACGGCTTCCATCAGGTGCCGGCGCGGTGGAGAGGAGAGGGGAGAGATGAGGCTGAAGACAGGGTGGGGAGGAAAGCCAGGCAGTTGATGGGACCAAGAAGGAGGAAGCTCTTTGGTCTATAAATTAAAGAAAGGGACCCTTACCTAAATCCAAAAACGTGGAGAAGTCTAGAGAAGGTAATCCAGGGCCTGGGAAGGTTTTCCCAAAGAAGTAGTGTCACAACTGCCTGGGACCAGATTCTCTCAGAGAGACACTATCTGTGAATTGATTTCAGAGGTGGATATCTGCTGCCTACCTCAGGATAGCCAGGTCATTAAGTAAAAATACAGATTCCTGGGCCGCACCCTAGATCTACTGACTCAGCTTCTTAGGGGTAGGGTTCAGGTTCCTCCCTCCCCCACCAGGAAAATTGCCCCAGTGTTTCCTGTTCCAGAGCAACATTTGGGAGCTACTGACCTGTACACTGTACTCCCTGCAAACATGGCACAGACTGAGACTAGGCATGGTTTTAAAGAAAAATATGGATGGACTACCCCATAATAGCTCATTAAAGAAAGTTAAATGTGAACTTGGGATAAATAAATGCTTATAAGCTCAGGTTTGGGCATTGTGCTGCTCTGGGATGTCAAACAGTCCATGACCCGGGACTAGTCTCCCACTCTCTGAGCCTCCGTGGCTGCTTTGTAAAACCCACCAAAGGTCAACGCGAAGACAGGCCGAAGGATATAAGTTGGCCTACCCCAGTGCTTAGGTCTCTTTGTTGCCCTTTGAGAGGCTAGATCTTGGCTGATGGACCAGAGGGACCCCTTCTCACCTGATGGCCAGTTGCTCCAGGGGTCTGGTGACACTGTCTCTCTCCTCGCCTCTAGCTCCAGCCCCTCAGAAGGGACACCTGCAGTTGGCAGCTATGGCTGTACCCCTCAGTCTCTGCCCAAGTTCCAGCATCCTTCCCATGAGCTGCTTAAGGAAAATGGCTTCACACAACACGTCTACCACAAGTATCGTAGGCGCTGCCTTAATGGTAAGAAAGAAGCACGGGGGAGAGGGGCCTAGACTCTGGGGCCACTAAGGTCCAGAGTGTAACGGCTGCTGGCGCAGGTGATTCTGCTTTCTGTGACCTTAGAGCAAGAAGGATTGGAGTTAGACTCAGGCCAGGTAGTTTTGGGATACAGGAGGCTCAAAGAGTCTGATACTCAGAACATTTCTGTTCTTTGATCTTCCTCTATTGATAATAAAAAAATATCAAAAGTTTATCTATTTCTGGCGTGACTGCTAAGTCAGCTATTGTCCACTGTGGTCCACTGTTGATCATAAAAGGGTGTATGTGGGGTGGCATAGATTCTCCTAGAGCAAGGGTGGCTTAACCATGGGTTGTGGACCAAATCCAGCTAGCTGCCTATTTTTGTACAGCCCTTGAGCTAAGAACAGTTTTCATATTTTTAAGGGGTTATGAAGGAAAAAGAGAACTTATGACCAAGGCCATATGAAGCCTATAAAGCCTAAAATATTTACTCTGGTCTTTTATAGAAGAAAGTTTGCTGACCCCCTGCTCTTAGAAGTTGGTGTAAGGAAAGAATCTCTAGATTCTCCCATGTGTTCCCTTTTATCACAAAATGAGATGTCTTTTAACTGTGGGTTTCTGTCGGGTTGGCTGTGAAGATGCTCCCTTGTAGTTGTTAATTCCCTTCACCCCTTTTCAGTTAGCAGCACGTGGCTGCTAGGTGCTCCGCTCATCTGCCTTACTCCCGTGGGTGTGGGTGTGGGTGGTGACCGCTTTGTTGAGATAGAATTCACATACTCTACAGTCAACCCATTTAAAGCATATGGTGTAGTGGCTTTTAGTATATTCCAGAGTTGTGCGTCTATCCCCAGAATCGATGTGAGAACGTTTTCATTACCACAGGAAGAACCCTGTGCTGCTTACCGGTCACTTCCCATCTCCCCCCCGCAGCACCTCCCAGGCCTGCCCAGTCTCCAATCTGTATGGATTTGCCTGTTCTGGACTTTTCCTGTAAATGCAGTCATCCAATCAGCAGTCCTTTGTGACTGGCTTCTTCCCTGAGCATACCGGTCTCGCACTTCCTCTCTGTTGTAGCGTGGTACCAGTCCTTCCTTCATTTCTTCCGCTGGGTAGCATATGTCACGTGGTGTCCGTCTCTCCTTCACTCATGGACCTCTGGAGTGCCACTTTTTGTCTATGATGAATAATGCTGCTATGAAGATGTCCATTTTTGTGTGGACATAGTTTTTTATTTGCAAGGTCATGTGATAACTCTTGTGTTTAACCTTTGGAGGAATTGTGAGACAGTTTTCCAAAATGGGGCCACCATTTGTTGTTCCTGACAGAAAGTATAAGGCTTCTGATCGCTCCACGTCCTCCCAGCACTTGTTGGTGTCTATCTTTTTGATGATAGCCATCCTAATAGGTGTGAGGTGGTAAGTGATAGGTCCTGCTGGTTTTGATTTGCATTTCCCCCCATAGCCATTTCTCTTGAACATTTTTTTTTTGTGCGCTTATTGGCCATTTGTCTATCTTTGGAGAAATGTCCATTCAGATCCTTTGCCTACTTTTTAACTAGATTATTTGTCTTCATTATTAAATTATAAGAGATCTTTATATATTCCAGGTACATGTCCCTTATCAGATTCATGATTTGCAAATACTTTTTCCCACTCTGAGAGTTGTTTTTTCACTTTGTTGATAGTGTCCTTTGAAGCTACAGAGGTTTTTAGGTTTTTAGTTTTTTATTTAATTTTCTTTTAAGGAAATCTCATTTATTTTTTTTTTTTTGATAGTTTTTTTTTTTTTAAGATTTTATTTATTTGTCAGAGTGAGAGCACGAGCACAAGCAGGGGGAGCGGCGGGCAGAGGGAGAAGCAGGCTCTCTGCTGAGCAAGGAGCGTAATGCGGGACTCGATCCCAGGACCCTGAGATCATGTCCAGGGATCATGTTCCTGGGATCAGGACCTGAGTCAAAGGCAGACGATTAACCAATTGAGCCACCCAGGCGTCCCTAGTTTTTTTAATGATACTAAATTTATCTCTTCTTTTCTTGTTTGTGCTTTGGTGTTGTATATTTTTAATGTTACCATTTTGTAATTGTTAATATTGTAGGACTCCCGAAATAATGATTGTTAATGAGTAATGAATATAAGTTGTTGGATTGCCAAATTATTTGTTCATGCTTTTCCTTGTTCCGACTACGTTTGAGAGCAGTAGCATTTGAGGTGACCAGCTAGACCACATGACCTGGATTAAAAGCTAATGCCCCCACTTCTGATGAGGTTAGGTCCAGCGCCCAGCAGCAGGGCCTGACGCAGGGTGGTGCTCAGTAACCGTCTCTTCACGGACGGAAAGGACATGGGATGAGCAAGGGAATTGGGTGGGGTGGGGAGATAGGAGAAAGGACCGCAGTCCTTGAGCCCAAGAACATTTGTCCCCTGGATCACAGGCAGTGTGACCCTGACACATCTTTCCTCCTCCTTCCCCCAACAGAGCGGAAACGCTTGGGCATTGGCCAGTCTCAGGAGATGAACACTCTCTTCCGCTTCTGGTCCTTCTTCCTCCGAGATCACTTCAACAAGAAGATGTATGAGGAGTTTAAGCAGCTGGCTCTGGAGGATGCCAAAGAAGGCTACAGGTGAGCGGGATGTGTGGGTGTGGGGTAGGGGGTTGGGGTCTGGGTGGTGCTTGCAGGGGGTGAGGGGTCCCTGGTGGGTCTGCCTCCAGAACTGTAATCAAAAATCTCTTGTGTGTATCCCAGATACACTTTATAAAAAGATGATGATTTTTGAATGAGTAATAATGTTCACATGGTTCAAAATGCAAAGAGGTCAAAGGTTATATCATGAGCAGTCCCCTCATCCCTATCCCCCTGCCTCCAGTTCCTTTCCCCACAGACAGCGAGCATGGTCAGAAACCTGAGGGCTTTCCTAAAAATACTTTGCTTGTGTAAGGAAGGAGATCCCTGTAGTTTCCCACCAGGGCCCTGTTGTTTACACAGAGGATAGCCCCTAATAGACATTATTTTGCACCTTTTTAATACTGTATTTTATTTTTTAAGTTTTTATTTATTCGTCAGAAAGAGCGAGCACAGGCAGGGGGAGTGGGAGGCAGAGGGAGAAGCAGGCTTCCAGCTGAGCACGTGGGGCTTGATCCCAGGACCCTGAGATCATGACCTGAGCTGAAGGCAGTCATTTAACCAACTGACCCACCCTGGCGTCCCTCATACTGTATTTTAGAGATCATTCCGTATCCATACGTAAATAACTTTCTTGTTCCTTTTTATAGCCTCTACAGTCTTACACTGTGTGGATGCACCATAGCTTATTTTTCCAGTCTCCTGATAATAGATATTTTGGTTGTTTCCAATATTTTGCTATTAAAAAACAAATACCTGGGGCGCCTGGGTGGCTTAGTCAGTTAAGCATCTGCCTTTGTCTTGGGTTGTGATCCCAGGGTCCTGGGGTAGAGCCCCATAGCGGGCTCCCTGCTCCGTGGAGAGCCTGCTTCTCCCTCCCCCTCTGCCTGCCACTCCCCCTACTCATGTGCTTTCTCTCTGTATCAAATAAATAAATAAAAACCTTAAAAAAAAACAAACCCAAATATCTTTAAAAGACACTTTTATCACCCCCCCCCCAAGTAAAAGGTTCTCTTTGTAAGCAATTTGAAAAGTACGGAAATACTAAAAGAAGCTGGGGAGACACCCTTCAATGCAGAGATAACCAGTGTGAATGTCCTGCCATAGTTAATGCATTTAGATCATCACATGAATGCCTCTTGGTGTCTTATTTATCATTTATAAGCATGAGCATTTTTCCGTGTTGTTAAGATATTTAACTTTTTTGCTTTCTTACAGAAATTCACATGCTTTTTGGTGAAAGTTTAGAAAATAGAGATAAGATGATATGAAAATCCCAACTCCCAGGGATAGCCAGTGTTAATATTTTTAAGTATGTGCCCTTCCAGACTTTGCATGTATGTGTAGATGGAAAAGTTAACATATTTATTTCTAAAATGGGCTCATTCTCACATAACATTTGAAACATGTCTTTTCCACTTGATAATCTATCATAAGCATCTCTCCGTATCCCTCAGTGTATATTTACATTATAATTTTTTTGAATGATTTATTTGAGAGAGAGCGTGCGAGTGAGCGAGCTCGACCACATGTGGGGAGGCGAGCTTACGTGGGGAGGAGCAGAGGGAGAGGGAGAGAGAAACTCCCAAGCAGACTCTGTGCCGAGCATGGAGCCCAACACAGGGCTTGATCCCACAACCCTAAGATCACCACCTGAGCTGAAACCAAAAGTCGGACACTCAAGCAGCTGCGGCACCTGGGTGCCCCTACATTATAATTCCTAATAGCTTATATTCCGTTGTACAGATTCACCATGATTTTTCTTAACTGCTTCTCTAAGACATTTAAATTTTGTTTAATAATGTTGTTATGAACAGTTTTGTACATCTGTAAAATACAAAAATGTATTTTTGGCCATTTCCCTAGCATATGTTCCTAGAAGTAAAATTTCTTTCTTTCTTTCTTTTTTTTTTAAGCTTTTTAAAAAATCTATTTGAGAGGGGCGCCTGGGTGGCACAGTCGTTGGGCGTCTGCCTTCGGCTCGGGGCGTGATCCCGGGATTCTGGGATCGAGCCCCACATCAGGCTCCTCTGCTAGGAGCCTGCTTCTTCCTCTCCCACTCACCGCTTGTGTTCCCTCTCTCGCTGGCTGTCTCTGTCAAATAAATAAAATCTTTTTAAAAAAAAAAAATCTATTTGAGAGAGACAGCGTAAGAGAGAGAGCAAGCCCAAGTGGAAGGGAAAGGGCAGAGAGGGAGGGAGAAGCAGACTCCCCACTGAGCAGGGAGTCTGACACAGAGCTTGATCCCAGGACCCTGAGATCATGACCTGAGCCAAAGGCAGATGCTTAACCGACTGAGCCACCCAGGTACCCCAGAAGTAAAATTTCTGAAGTCAGATAAGCAAACCTACTAATTGACATAGTCACATGACTATATAGAGAGAGAGAGAGAGCTCATCCCAAGGATTGGCAAACTTTCTATAAAGGGATAGGTGAGAAATATTGTAGGCTTCGCAGGACATGGGGTGGTTTATGTCACAACTCCTCAGCTCTGCTCTTCTAGCACAAAGCAGCCAGTGACGTTTCATGAACAAATAAGTGTGGGCAGGGGGCTGTTGTTTGGCTAGAGTTTGCTAACCCCTGGCAAACCATAAACTGCTAGAGCCCACTTAGACTAGCATTAAGTGTTAGCCTTCTTAAAGATTAGTTACCATTTTCTTGATAATCCATGTGCTTAAAACGGTTTCTTAGTTCATTTATGATGGAGGTGCATTTCCCTGTTTTACAAGTAAAGAAACCATGTCCCAATTTCACTGGCTTGTGTTCTACAGATACGGTTTGGAGTGCCTTTTTCGATACTACAGTTATGGCCTGGAAAAGAAGTTCCGGCTGGACATCTTCAAGGATTTTCAGGAGGAAACAGTGAAGGACTACGAAGCTGGTGAGAGCCGGAGTTGGAGCTCTGCTGCAAGGCCTGGTCATCCAGGCCTTCTTTCCCTTCTCCCTCCCCGGGTCAGCCCGGGTCTGCCTGTGTATCAGTCCCATCCCACCTCCTGCTCCCCTGAGCCTCTTTATACTCAGCTCATCACCAGCCCAGCTTCTCTCTGACCTTCTCTCTGCGTCTGCCTCCTCTTTCCTGTAGGCCAACTCTATGGACTGGAGAAGTTCTGGGCCTTCTTGAAATATTCCAAAGCCAAAAATTTGGACATTGACCCCAAACTTCAAGAATACCTCGGCAAATTCCGACGTCTCGAAGACTTCCGAGTGGATGTGAGTGGAAGTCTCTCATCTTTCTCACTCCTGTCCTGGAAAGAAAGCTGGAGCAGAGATCAGGATACCTGGGTTATGGTCCCAAGCTGTGCCACTAGCCTAGGGACTCCTTCCCCTCATTGGGTCCTTAGTGTCTTCGCCTGTAACATAGAGGGTGAGAAGTGGACACTGACAGCTCATTGGAGGGGGTTGTATGGTTGTACCTCCCTCCCTCCCATGGTCCTGTAGCTGAATATTATAATGCTCTCTCCCTTTTATCTCATACTCCTTGCTGGTTGAGCCCTAGTCAACCATTACTGGTTGAGTGGGATGAGTACCCAAGTAAATGTCCTTGTTTTTTCTGGAAGAGACCAGTTCCAACCATCGAAGTTTAGAAATTATGTTTTAACACCATACCATGCCGCCACCACCCTAGCCTTCTTGGAGCGGTAACTCAATGGTGACATCCAGTGGTGGATCAGGGTTATTGCTGCTGGGCGTATCCAGGGAAGCGATAGAGTGATGGATGTCTCTGTGTTATGAGTGCTTCAGGGACTCCAGAGATGAGTGAGACTTTCACTCAGAGAGTTTAGAATGTAGTAGAGCTGTGCTAGTCATCCTATTCCCTTGAAGCCTTTCAGCAAAAAGACAAATACAAGTAAATAGCAATAATAGTCCTCAGATGTATTGAAAAATTGCCATTGATTGAGTGATTACTGTGTACCAGGCACTGTGCTAGGCACTTTATATTGACCTCCTTTAAACCTTCATAATGTGGTGAAGGAGGCAGGGTTTATTGTTGCTATTGCTGTACCAGTGGGTAAATGGAAGCCCGTGGCTGTCCAGTGAGAGGGTGTCAGTGCCACTGAGTCCTCCCAGTATAAAGATGAATCTGTTGTCTTCCATCCTTAACACCTCCTCGCTTGGGGCTTGGAGGGGGGCACACGTGCAGAGAGAGGTGGGACAAGAAGGGCTGAGCTTTGGCTCCTGGGAATGGAAGGAAATGTCCTCGAGGTCACCGGACCTTTGGTAGCCGTGAGGCCACACTGGATCGTGGTCTGACTCTCCGGTCAGTGTCCTCTCTAGGGCCTGGAAGGAGATGAGGCCATCCCCGGGAGCGTCTGGGCCTTCTGCGCTGAGACGTCTCAGTGTACTGCATGTCACATTCCGTGCATCATCGTTCGAGCACCAGGCCCGTCTCAGAAGGTGGGGGGGGCAGAAGCTTATGTGGGCAAAGGTCTGGGCTTGAGAGGTAGATGGGTCTATCCACATTTTGCCTTCACCAGTTGTAAGCTGTGGGATCCTGGGCAAATTATTCTTTCGTGCTTTACTTTTGGGATGGTCATATCTCCATCAAAGGGTGGTATAGGCCCCATGAGTGAATGTGCAGAAAACAGCACGGGGCTTGGCGTCTTGGCACGGAGACGTGCTTCATAAAACTGGTAGGTAGTTTTTAAGGTTATACCTATTATGTACATTTGGAGGTAGGAAGTGGCCCCTAATCACCTGTGACTCCCTCCTGTCTTACAGCCCCCCATGGGTGAGGAGGGCAACCACAAGCGACACTCAGTGGCGGCAGGAGGTGGCGGCGGTGAGGGCAGGAAGCGGTGCCCCTCCCAGTCTTCCAGCAGGCCCACCACCGTGATCAGCCAACCCCCCACACCACCCACTGGCCAGCCCATCCGGGAAGATGCCAAATGGACAAGCCAGCACTCGGACACACAGACTTTGGGAAAGTGAAAAGCCCGTTTAGCCCTGGGGTTTGGGGGGGGGATGGGGGGTGGGCAAGAGTCCATGGGGGTGCCCAGTCCCAGGAGAGGGGACAGAGAAGGGACAGGCCTAGAGTCATTAGAATGGGCCTTCGTGCTGAGTAGCAATGCGTACACCATTTGGGCTATCAGAGGTACCCCTGGGCAGGAGCCTTCACACACCCCCTTCCCCCTCCTCTCTCCATGACTCTTCACATCCTAGCTTCTAAGGGGGGGAGGGAAAGGGGGGAGATTTTTTTTATATATATATATATATATATATCAAGTTTTAAATTATTGATAGTTCGTCTGGATTACCAAAATCACTCTGTAGCCCTGCCCGCGGCTGGTAGGCCGCAGCCCTGGTTCCCACCCGCAGCCTCCTCCTGCTCCCCCTCAAGCCAGCTATGCAGCCCACAAGAAGGCCCTGTGGGCCCCATTGCCCAGCACTGTCCCATGGAAGGCTCTGGCAGCGTCCCTGGGCCCCACAAGCACCAGCCCCCTGATCATCTGGGGCTTGCCATCACCATGTTCTCCCCCTGCTGTCCCCACCATGCCCTTCTGCCATCTTCTGGGAGAAGGAAACCAAAGGATCTAGAAGTGGGGGCGGGGGAAGGTTTCATCCTCTCCCCACCCCCTTCTCCCCATACCCCTTACTCCCCAGCCCAGAGAGACGCTGCTCATACCAGAAAAGACTATTGAAAGATGATTTATTTTATTTTTCTCTGACCTTTCCATCCTTGGAAAAATGGAAAAAAAAAAAAAAAAGACAAAATCGACCATAAAAAACCAAAAAAATAAATCAGAAAACCCCCACCTAATCCACAGAAAGTGATGTCTTTCCCTACCCTTGGATTTTGTTTTTTGTTTTGTTTTGTTCTTGGAAATAATATTTTTTTAAAAGTTGCCTTATTGTGGAGCGGGAATCTGAAATACCCAAATGCCTGTTTTCCTCGGTGGAGTCAACTCGAAGAGCTCACACCTTCTCTGGATGTGCCTGGGCTGGATTGGCTAGAATCTTTCTCTGGACTGAGTTGCATGTACAGTGCCTCCTGCCTGTAGGCAAGAGAGTTGGGGGCGGCTCAAATCAGAGCCGTGCCCGCACTACCCCTGCTGTTGCATCGTTTGAAGCTGACGTCCTGTGTCTGTATACTGCTGCCACTGTCGTGTTCTCGCTCTGCTTGCTGTTGCTTCATGGCAGGCCCCGGCCTGCCGTGACACCCTTCATCCTACCCTGGGAACCCCAAGGCCAAGTTGGCTTCAAACTGTTGAAGAAGAGCATTGGCCTGGATCTGGGATACACTTGGCCTCAGCTTGACCGTCTCCCCCACCTCCAAGGGGAAAGGTGAACACCTGGCAGCTGAGGCTTGGAAATCTGTTGCCCTGAAAGAACTGAGACCTCAAGGAGGCATTGTCTCATAACAAGTGGAGAAGGATGCCATTCTTCTCCCTCAGGTCTGGTGGGGTCTCCCCATCTTGCATCCCCCCCTCTGCAAGCCATCTCTGTCCACCCTCCAATGGACCCTGCCTGGGAAAGAGGATGAGGAGGATTTGGGGGCTGGGGGGAATCCTGCCAGTTGGAGAAGCCCCGCGGCAGGAAGGTATATGTGGACATAGAGTATACCTGACTTCTCTTCTCCAGCCACTGACTGCTTGTGTTGGGCTCTGAGTGATAATGGAATGGCTGGAGTCTGCTGGCATCCGAAGCTAGGGAGGGTGACGAAGGACTGGCCCACACAGATTGAGCTGTGTGTTGGGTGCGGGCGTGATGACACGTTCACCCTCATTGGGGACCGGGCAGCACAGAGAAGTTGGTGGTAGTGTTGCTGCATCGCTGACGCTTCCTTGGCCCTCTTTTTAACTGTTTCCTCCATTGGGCCCAAAGATCGGGAGTAGGAGGCTGTATCCCAGGCTGGCAAGGGCTTGCCCTCTGTCGTGGGCACCTCATTACTTTCGGCCTGTGCCCTTCCCCATCTCTGCCCTCCCAGTGGTTAGTATGTGGGAAGCCCACCTCAGTTCCTGTGACCCGGTTATCTCGAAAGTCAAGCATGAGTGTCTGGTCTCTGCTCTAAAAGTAGGATCTGAAGCCTTTCCCTGCTGTCTGGTGCCTGCCCCACGTTGTACCAGACACTGGACTCCTGCACCCCCCTTCCTTCCCTTTTTAGCCCCTTTCTTTCCCTTGGGTCGCTCAGCCCTGTACTGTATCCAGCACCATAGAACCTCAGTGTTTGTCCTCTGCTGGGTTTGGGGGCACAAGGAAGCCTTGGGGTGTGCAGAAAGGCTTTTCTTACCTAGAGTTTACTCCCAGGCCGGGGGGCTGCCATCCCCTCCCTGATCCTCCCACAGACACCCCAGAGAGAGGAAGCCCCTTTGGGGTGGGGAGGTGAGGACTTCATCTCAACGCAGGCTGAGGATGGGGGGAGGGGGCTTTTTTTTCTTTCTTTTTTTGTAACATGTTAGGAATTAATGTTGAAAAGAGTAGTTTACATCTTCACTTTCTGAAGACACTTGAATTTAGGACCGATGTATCTGTGACAGGCATGCCAGGAGCGGCCAGAGCCACCGGGGCTCGCCGCTTCACACCCACCACCTTCCTGTGGGGGTCCAAGACCCAAGACACAAAGCAGCAGCCTGCCCAAACCCTTCTGCTCATCCTGTACCCTTCCGCGATGGGTCCGCGCCAATACGACCTCTGGGCATCAAACATCACAGGTCTGTGTGCCTCAGCCCTGCTAAGGGGCAGGTTTCTCTCGCCCTCCTCTGAAGCTGGGAGCAGTCCACCACCGGTAGAGAGTGGATGCCTGGCCCTGCCCAGCCTGGACCCCCGGGGCTCAGGTCCAGGTGCTGAGCCCCCATGTCAAAGTTGTTACGTTCTTGTTTTGTTCCATTGTAGCTCTTTTTTTCCCCCTTTTCCTGATTGATTTTAGAAAAAAAAAATTAAGCTGCTCAGAAGGCCCTGGAATTGGGGAGGAGGGGCAAGGAAGATGACCAGACGAGGGGCAAGGGTGGGTGGGGGTGGGTTTTGTTTTTTGTTTTTGTTTTTGTTTTGCCAAAAAGCCTGGGTACAGCGGTCTGGATCATCTGGTGCCCTTGTGAGTGGGACCGGACGTGTGTCCTGTGTGGAAGGGTCCCTGGATTTGCCCCAGCCCCCACCCTCTCCTTCAGCCATGTTGATGGCAGAGGCAGAGAAGATCAGAATTTATAGCCCGTTTCTCACTGGAGAGGAAAACTTGTCATCTGGCTTTGCGGAGAAGGTTCCACCTTATGCTCATAGTACGTTATCTTTACCATGTGCTAGGATATCACATTTAAAAGGACAAAAAAAATGTAAAATACTTGAATGAGCTTGTATTATAACATTAATATTATTGAGAGTATCTGCTTTCCAGGCTGAAGTGATTCATTCATTATTCTAGTCCTGCTTTAGTCCTTTGTAATTTGTGGTAATTATGCTTTTCTTTTTAATACAAAAAAATGTATAAAAATAAAAACTTGAAAAGGCAAAATACTGGCTGGTCTCCCATCTGGGGTACAGCTCTTGACGGATGGAGCCTGGTTAGGGTTCCTTCAGGTCCAGGGGAAGCCTGCACTCCGAATGTGTACATGAAAGCTTTCAGGGCTCTGCCACTGTGCTTGTGAACTAAGGAACAGACTCCTGAGGCTGTCGATGAATGCAGCCAGGTGACTTCCTCACTGGTTTTGAGAGCTGCTGCCAGCCTTGAGTTCACATCCACCTCGTGTCTTACGTGAGACATGGCAGCGATGGCTGGTGCCACAGAGCAGAAAGCTGCCGGCCCAGCGGCTCCAGGGTTTCTGCCCACTTGCCTGGCTCCCAGCATGTCCGTCCTCTGGCTGTGGCCTGGCATCTTGTAAGGAGACAGCCGGGAAGGTTGCTGTGATGCCTCATGGATGGCCAGCATAGCCCCTCACCGAACAGACTTCCCCGCTAGGGTGTAGAGGCCTAACGGTTCGGCACTGTGGCCTTAGAGGAATCCAGGTCAGCCAGCGAGCCCTGAAGATTGAAGCTAGGAAAGGCTGGAATAATGACAATACCCCACCCCACCCATGACTGGCCCCTGGGCTGTTGGTGGCTTTTCCCTGACCCGGGAGGCCAGGCGCCAGCAGCAGTAACATTCGGAAGGCCAGTCTGGCCTACATGTAACAAAACTAGAAGTGAGGCATATGGTTTTCTTTACTCATTAATCTGACAACTCTCTCATGCCTGGCCCTTGAGCATCCCATCAGAAAAGTTTTTCCAGAGAATTCCACCATTCATCAGATGGGCAGGTACTGTAGAACCACCAATGGCCTCTGGAGGCTGAAGGAGTTTAGGAGGTAGTAACCAGGGCTTCTGCAGACAGATTTGGGGACAACAAGCTTGGTAGGGATGTTCTTGAGCGCGGCCACTGACGGTTTAATTGCACTGCTAATGGCTCCCAGATGCCACCTGATCAGGAGTGTTGGAACTAGTCAGCATTGTGGAGAGAAAACACGGAAGCACCTACTGGAATTAAAGAGAGACTAGTTTATTTACCATGCCTTCCCCTTTCACCTTCACAAGGTTTGTCAGGAATTTGGAAACCTCTGCCTTTTCTTAAGCCTCACTTTGTTCACCAACCTCAGGGCCATTCTGTTTGATGAAGAGAATAGGGCTGGGCCCCTCTGTCTGAGCCCAACCACCTGGCTGCCAAAAGGAATGAAAGACTGACAGCCTCTTGTCTGTCTGCATTACCTCAAAGTCTAAAGACCTCATGGGAAAAAAGGCATCTGTTCTTCCTCTTTCTCCACACTCCTCATTCCCTACCCTTTTAAGCATACTGAAGATGGGCTATTTCCCGAGTGTTGACTTGTAAGAACGGGTTGTGGGTGCGGGCTGCCAGCTGTGACAGTTTAGACCACTGGTGCACCAGAAGTTCTACTTTAAGCTCAGGGCATGGGTATCCTGGGGACAGGGCCAGGCCCACCAAGGCCAGAGGGGGGCAGGTAGGGTTTGGAAGGCCAAGGAGGACACTGTCTGGTAAGTGCCTAGTTGGTGTACTGGGCAGGTCTGGAGTTGTAGGGCTGATAGAAAGGAAGGAGTCTTAGATCTGCTTGGAGACTTGGCCCTATACAATATGAAGGTATTTTATAAAATGATGGTTTTCTTGACAGCTGAAAGTTCAGGAACAGACCCAAATATATCAAGAATCTAGTAACTGATAATGATGGTCTTCAAATTGTTCTTGGGAGCTGCGGGGTTCCTGACAACGTCTGGCTGCTGTGGGAAGACGGCAGGGGACTGCAGCAACCCAAGCAGCTCTTTAGTTTTGTTTTAGATAATAAGGTTTCTGACAAAGTTTCATTTGAAATAAATGGTGTTGAGACAACTGGTTAATCATTTGGGGAAAAATGAGAGTTTTGCCCTTTGGTCAGCCATGTTTTTCTAGCCTTCTCACCGGAAGAAGAGGGTTCTAGCCTCCTCAGTTGGGTGTCCCCAAAGGTCAGGAACTCTGACCCTTCCCTCTGTGGATAAAAGGGTGTCCAGCTTAGGTCAACAGGGTTTGGCCTTTGGTTTCCATGTTTCCGTGTATGGCTCAGGGTAGGCTTTGGGGTTTGGTGTGCACCTCTCTGATAACTCAGTTTTAATCCAGGGAGGAGCTCTCTGTGATTGGCATTTTTCTTTTCATAGAGGGAGGATGTCTGTTTGCAGTGGGGCAGAGTTGAAATGGGGCCTTTGTTAGCTGACTCTGTGTGTGTGTGTTTTGGCAATGAGGGCGTCCTAGCCCTGGCCAGATTAGGGTATGAGAAAAGTTTTTGGGGACAGGAAGGGGCAAAGCAATACCTTCCAGTTCCCTCACCCCCTGGTACCAGGAGGAGCTCTCCTTGGAGTCGGTAGTAACTTCCTATCTCACTGCTACCTTTGCAATCTCTGTGTCTTGTCTAGGCCATAAAAAGGTCATCTGGGGTCATCTCTCCCCTTCCACAGCAAAGGACCAGGGGCACTCACCAGGACTGCTCTTAAAAGTGGTTTCTTCTCACTGGCCTCCATTCTGGGGAGCTGTTTTCCATCCTTCCTTAAGCCAACTCCTGGTCCTTTTGAGGAACAACAGGGGCAGCTGGGGGAGCCCTGGCCCCATCCTTGGCCCTGCTTTTCTAGGAAGCTGATCTAACCCCCTGCTCCAGTGGTGCCGTCATTAGAGAGTGCATGGCTGAAGGAACAAGTTAGGTGCAATCAGAATGCCTCTGGCCACCTTAACAGTCCACTGAGGGGGACAGCCAGGATGGCCCTTGGGCCCTCTCTCACTCCGTCTTCTTCGGGGCATCTGGGATGCTCTCAGACAGTGGGGTGAAGCCCAGCAGGAGGATGTGTCTTTCGTAGGCCTTGGTCTGCTTGAACACCGTGTCAGTCCCATGGAGGTGGTCCAGCACCCCCAGTACCCCATAGCACTGGTTGAACCTGGAGGAGAGAGGAAGGTGCGGGAGGCTGGTGTGCTGTTCTTTTCATTTGTGCCAGCCTCACATTTCTAAGCCCTCCTACCCCAAACCCATCCCCAACTGTGCTGACCACCTCCAAAAGAATATCCCAGGGAGTTGTACACATTGCTGGGCTCCTGTATCCCACTCCGGACTGGAAACCTGTGATCGTCCTTTGAAAAGCTATGTGAGTCCAACACACCCAAGTCAGAACCTGTGGCAGAGCTTGGCTTGTTCAGGAAGGTTCAGGGACCGCCTCCATCAGAATCCCCTAGAACAGTGACTAAAATGCAGTTTTCAAGTCCTGCTGCCCCACATACTTTGGTTCAGCATATGTGGCGTGGAACCCAAGACCTGCATTTTATCAAGGTATCAGGTGATTATGGTGCTGGAGGTTCATAGACTATACTTGCAAAAGTCTGGAGGCTTCCAAAGAGGAGAACTCCCCTTGAACTGCATGCGGTATTTTTTATGTGTACATGCGTTGTTCTGGCAGTGTTCATAGCTTACAATAGATACTCAAAGGGCCCAGGACCTAAGTAAAGGTTAAAAATCCACAGGTGCCGGAAGACCCAGTGTCAGGAAGAAGGAAAAGAGCAAGGTGATTTGGGTCCAGCATGATCATTATTCTCCAACCTCCAGACCACTCCCTCCACTAGCACCAGCACACTGAAACTGAGACACGGGCGTCGTGTCTGCTCCTGGAAGCTCCAGGAGGGAAGGCTATTGCCCAAGGACCCACAGTGGGAAAGGAGGTCTTACTTGAGATGGTGGTAGTCATGGAATTCAGGTGAAGGCAGGAAAGGTAGGTGGTAGCCACAGTGGGAAATGGTGGTGATGATGAGGGCCAAGGAGAACCACATGGTGATGGAGGACAAGTGGGAGCCCATTACTATGGGACCCACCATCACTGGCAGCATGTTGGAGACCTGCAAGGGGAGGGCTGTTTGAAGGTGGGCCCTAGAGAGATGGAGGGGACCCAAAGGGGGTCCACTCTGCCCCACGGTGGTTCCAGGAAGACTTCCTTGACTCAGATCTGGAGAGGCTGAAAGGGTTTCTGGACCTTGATTCGCTGGCCATTCAGCTTTATAACTTTGGGACAAGTTACTGTTTGAGATAACTTATGTTGGGCATCTTGCATAGCCCAGCATAGACTAGGTCAACAACAAATGGTAGCTGCTGAATGGGAAGGAGGGTGAAGGGGCCACGATGGTCTAATTCTCTGCGGGAGGCCTTAGGGAAGGTGGTTGGGGCCCTCTGCCCTTTGCCTCTGGAGAGAGGAGAGCTCTACAGACCACATGCTCGATAGGGTGGGCGTAG
This sequence comes from Ailuropoda melanoleuca, assembly GCF_002007445.2. Taxonomy (NCBI): domain Eukaryota; kingdom Metazoa; phylum Chordata; class Mammalia; order Carnivora; family Ursidae; genus Ailuropoda; species Ailuropoda melanoleuca. Next base: position 102,124,380 of record NC_048220.1, on the reverse strand, counting down.
AGAGAGATCACGCCAATGGGAGCTGTCCACTCATGGTGTTTCTTGTGGATTTTCCTGTAGAATGTTGGGTGGTGAAGGAGCCTGGGGAAATAATTAATAGTTAATAATCTGCCCATCTCCCTTTTCCCTTTCCCACCAGGCCACGAGAAACCAAAGTTAGGAGCTAGGAGGGCCACCTAGTGCAAAGTCTCAAGCACATTGGATCGGCACTCGGACAGACCTGCCTCCGAGTTCTAACCCCACCTGTTAGGCTGCATAATTTGGGGGTGGGTTACTTTGCCTCTCTCTATCTCAGTTGTACTAGCTGTGGGGATGGTGGGGATGGTGCCCACAAGGATATAATAAGGAAACGAATGGGAAACGGCCCCACTACACGCATGAATTCAGAAGGCTCTTCCTTGGACACTTCTCAGTTGCCTCAAGTTGTCGGTTGTGGAACAAACAGCTGTGTCCATGCTAACTAAGTAGAGGCCAGGTGGCGGTGGTTGAGGCCTCGCTTTCCTCCCTCAGAAGTGAGCCTTAGGAGAGTGAGGAGGCAGCTGTGCTTGGGCCGGGACCTGCTCACCGGTGTGAGTAGTAGAACAGGACTTCCTCAATCAGAGTGAAGACAGCCAGCTCCAGGAGGAACCAGCGGAAGGTGGGTAGCTCTCGGCGGCAGGGGTCTCCCCACAGCTTGAGGATGGGATAGAGGAGGACCAGCATGGGCGGAGAGATCACCCACTGGTTGAACAGAACTGTGCGGATTGACTGGCGTAGTTTCTCGGCATCCACCTGCCCGAGGTAAGGAAGGAGGGAGAGGGACAAGAGTGTGAGAAGTAGGTCTTTCCCTTCTAGAAATGGCTTCACTGTGACCCGCTCACAGGAGGCCCTCACTCTGGGGTGGGTGCTAGGTGTGACATTTGACCATATCCAGCAGCCCCTGACTGCTGCCCAAGCCCTGGGGTGGAACCATCTGGCAATACCCCTGCTTTTGGAAACTCCCTTCTCAGCAGCTTTCAGTTGGCCTGAGCCTGCCTTCTTCCTGCGGCTGTCACCACTGTTCTCCCCATTTCTCTGGCCAGACCCAGACGTTTTCCTGACAGGCACTGTAGGGTGATTCCAGGGTACTTGAAGAAGCCCATTAACTCTCAGGTTGATACCCTTCCTCAGCCCTTGAGCCCCTCCTCATCCACAGTGGCTTGACCATGATCAGGTGCAGAGATCAAGGTCACCTGCCTCCTCATGTGGCCCAGCCTCCCTGGACGAGGCCCTGAGTGAAGAGAAGCTGAGCCAGAGCGCGGCCTGTCCAGGGCTTGACTGGACTTGCTGTGACTTGGTCTCCCTGGTTTTCATGGTGGGGCTGCCAGGATGGGGCTGCCTGAGCAGTCTGTCCAGGTTCTCCTTGCAGAGCGGGCCCCAGACCTCAAACCCGCTGAGCCTCAGTACTAGAGCCAGTATGGGCCCGAGAATCAGTACCTGACCCTTCCCTTCTCAGAGCACCGGGACTCGCTGGCACAGCCCCAGACCACGGGTCACTTCCTGGGTCCTGATGGACTGGTTTGGGACTGGTCAGAAAGGCTTTCTCCCTGAGTTGCCTCCGTGAGCTGGAGGGGTTCTGGCTGCGAGGTAAGGCCAAATTCTGCGGGGTCCTCAGCCTTCAGGCTTTGCTCCTCCTCCAGCTTTTCCAGCCACTGCGTGAATGAAGTCTCTAAGCTTTCAGGTCCATCCCATGGCGAAACCGGCTCTGGCCAGCCTGGTTTGAAGGCGCCTGTAGAAGAGCCATACACCCCTTCCGGAACCCTTGACCGAGGGCGTCACACGTGTTTACTCCTTCGGTTACTCAGCTGATAATTCTCGAGCAGCCTTGACGTTGCAGGCAGCGTCCTATGTGCTGGGAAGCAAGCAATGAGCAAAACAAAGATTCCTTCCCTCACTGAGCTTCTATTCCTGGCACCAATAAGCTTAAATAGAATGGTCAGGGTGAGCTTTACTGAGACGGTAAGATGCGAACAAAGAGATGAGGAAGGCAGGGGAAGAGATACCTGCGGGGAGGGAGTCTTCAGGCGAAGGGCACTGCTGGTGAAAAGGCTCTCTGCACACTGAAGGCATCCTTGACAGGAGAGGAGAAGGAGGAGGTGAGGCCAAAACGGTGGGGAGGAGCGAGAGCACAGAGGGCCCTGTGGGTCATTGGGAAGACTGGCTTTTGCTCCAAGGGAAATGGGGGGTCATGGTGAGCAGAGAAGTGACAAACTCTTACAGGATGACTCTGGCCGCTGTGTGGACCACAGACTGTGGAGGAGCAAGAACAGACACAGGGAGAACAGGGGAACCTGCAGCCCTATAGACGGGAGCAGATGACCGCTCAGACAGGTGCAGGCAGTGGAGGGCGGCCCTGCTGTGAACTCAGACTGGGGGGGTTGTGGGTGGCAGTCTTTGAGCGGATGATCAGAAGTTCTCTTGGGGACATGTCACATGGGAGATGTCAAAGAGGCCTTTGGCAATCTAAGCCTGGATTTCAGAAGAGAGTTCTGGGCTAGAGACGAAAATCTGTGAGCTGTCGGCATATAGATCCCGACAATGGGAGAGAGAAGTGAGGGGGTGAAGACGGAGGCAGAGAGAAAGGCCTGAACCCCAGGATGCTTAGCATTAAGAGGCGGGGGAGAAGAGGAGAGACCGAAAGGAAGACCGTGAAGGAGCGGCCACTGAGACGGGAGAAGTGGAGAAGCCAGGTAGGAGAACACAGAGCAGGAATGCGGGGACCAGCAGCTGCGAAGGCCCCTGCCAGGGCTAACGAGAGGAGCCTTCGAGAGCAGTTGAGGTGGAGCAGTGGGGGCGAAGGCCAGACCAGAGGAAGTTCACAGAAGAGGTGAGATGATGGGTTTGTGGTTATTGGGGACATACCGGCTGAAGGACTGAGGGTGAGGTTTGTAATGTCTGGAACTTACTTTCAAATGGTCAAGCTAAAAATTATAGATGCATATGTATTTGTATTTTTACATCTAGATAATGCAAATACTGTGAAATGTTTAAAAGTGGCGAATCTGGGCAGTGTGAATGAGTGATCATTGTACTGCTTTTTTTCAACTTCTGTATCTATGTTTACGATTTTTCATAATTACAAACTATTGGGAGAAAAGAGTGGACAGAGAGGAGTTGGATACTGTACAGACAGCTCTTTCAAGGGGCCTGGCTGCAGGTACGGCTCGCAGGCTGATGTGGAGAGAGTCTGGGGGGTCTCTCTTCTGCTGGCCCCTGTTTCCTAAGTGAAGGAGGAAGCAAGGCTGTCCTCCCGGAGGTCCGGCAAGGAGGTGTTGGGGATGTGAGGAGGGAGGAGAAGGTGCGAACTGGCTATCCAGGAGAGCGGGAGAGCAACCAGGGCAGGGGGCTGGGCGCCCGCAGGGGCCCACACTGCAGGAGCCCCGCACCTGGAGTCCGATGAGAGGAGCCCTGGCTCTGCTTCCTAGTGACACTCTGACCTTGAGCTAGTCACTGCTCCTTTCCGAACCTCAGCTTCTGCAATACGCAACCAGACCTTCCCTGCGCAGCTCTCCAACCATTGTAGTCTGTCACAATGAAAGTTGTCATGGTAGGTGATCCACGAGAGCCGATGCGGCCTGGTGGTTGACAGCATAAGCCCTGGGGTCAGAGAGCTTGAGCGTGAGTCATCTACCCAGGTCACACTTCAGAGCCTGCTGTGTCCTCATCTGAACCATGAAGGTTATGACAGTACCTGGCCTTGAGCGTTTACTTCACGGGGCCTCGTAAGGAGACCGCCGCTGTCTGACAGATGAAGGACTCTCAACAGCCAAGCACTGGCTTTGACAGTGGCCCCAGTCTGTGCCTGCCGAGCTCGACCTGGAGGAAGCCCCCTAGCTGGCTGGCGGTTACGGTCTCAGGTGAGCGGGGCCATGAGCCTGGCCAGCAGCTCTGGTGCAAGAGGGGACGATTCCGAAAGCCTGGGCCAAGGGCATTATTTTTCACCCATTCTGCTTTCTGGAGTGCTGGGCAGGGGCCGAATGCCGCGATACTGAGATGAGCCACCTAGGCACCTGGGCGGATAATTAAAAGATGATTGTCTTCTCTGGGAAGGGAGCCAGAATGTGGTTTGTGTGGAGCTGGGGAAAGAATCGGGTTAAGAATGAACTTCTTGCGTAAGAAAAGGCTCTTGCAGGTTGTCAGAACACCAAGTGGGTGACTGGGCTCAGGGCACAATGGTTCCCAAAATGCTGACCCCAGCCCAGGTAGGCACAGAGCCAGGCTTGTGAATGAGAAGACCAGAGCATGTGTCCTGCCTGCCTGGCTCTGAGATCTGGGGCAGATGATTTCCGCTCTCCAACCTTCTCACTGGGGGACCCTCGTACACAATAATGGCTCCCAGCGGCCATGCTCTGTCCTGGGGCCGCGACGAGCACTGTGAGTGTGGTTTCTGCTCTTGCCTTCTGTGCTTTGCCCAGGAGAAGCCACAGCACACTTACTGGTTCATTCTTGCCAACCTGAATTCGGTAGCGGGAGATGAAGTGAGGTTTTCCGGTTGTGTCAACCGCCAGTAGCAGCCCGTTGAAGCTCCAGAAGAGCAGATTGGGTACCTGGGTAACACCTAAGGTTGGGGAGCAGAAGGAAACAATCAGGGGACCTCAGGCGCTCGCAGCTCCCGTATTAACTGGACACGAGCTGGAGGGTGACTAAGGCTGCGTGGTGGACCGTCCCTTCCAGGGAAGTCTTGGTGCTCCGGGCCAGAGGGCCTACCTTGAGTCCTGGGGTGACCAACTAGCTGGGGGAACTTGGCCAGGTCACTTAAGGAGTGTCTCTATGTTCTTAGTTTTAAAATGGAGACCACAATCTTCTAGGTGGTTGAATACCAAAAAAACCCACAAAAATTTGTTAAATAGAAATAAAGAATATTTATAATACATAAACCATAGAATACCACAATGAATAAATAAACTACAGATAATTTTAGGTTGACATCTGGGAGTCTGTGCCCATCGAACACTTCATGATTTCCCAAGGAAGGGAGAAGCAGAGGAGATGCTTGGTAGGATAGGTTCCCGATGAGCACTGGACTAGGAGTCAGTCAGGAACCTAATTGCTATGACCCTATTAACTGAGCAGTGGGACTTCAGACATCTAGCCAGCAGCTCCCAAAGTGGAAAACTCCTCTCTCAAGGCGCTCCTTGGTGAAACAGTGTTCATACCCTGCTTTCTTGGAGAGCCAGGGTCCAGGCTAGCCTGCTAACGGCTCTAAGAATTCCTGCAGCAGAGAAACCCGTTTGACTTTGTTAAGCTCAGCCTTTCCTGGTCTTTTTTTTTTTTTTTTTTTTAACCCAGGTACTCTATTTTCTCAGAACACCTAAGGGTAGGATGGCCATGCATCCCTGTTTGCCCAGGACAGTTTCAATGGACAGCAGGCAGTCTAGCATAATTATTATCATTATTTTTAAAGATTTTATTTATTTATTTGACAGAGAGAGACAGCGAGAGAGGGAACACAAGCAGGGGAAGTGGGAGAGGGAGAAGCAGGCTTCCCACCAAGCAGGGAGCCCAATGCGGGGCTCGATCCCAGGACCCTGGGATCATGCCCTGAGCTGAAGGCAGATGCTTAACGGCTGAGCCACCCAGGCGCCCCAGTCTAGCATAATTATTAACACCTCACTTACTCTCTCAAATGTCCCTCTTTGGATGATAAATTGTATGGCCACTCCACCCGTTCACATCTCACAGCACTGATGTTCTGCAGGATACTTTAGAAAATGCTGATCCATACTTCAAAAATTTAGATACGGCTTTTTTTGCTCCTCATCCCACTTCCCTGTGAAGTCGTCTCAAGAATCTCTGATCTCTGACTCTGAACAAACAAGCACTTTGTCCGTCCCGATTGGCAGTTATTCAAATGACAATGCAATGTTACCTAACTCTTGCACTATTAACTTTGTCCATGTTTTGCCTCCTCCTTCTAAATATCCCAAGGGGCAGGGCATTTTACTTAATGTGTCTCTGCTCTGCTCCTCCCATACCCTTCCTGCTCCCACCAGAAATCCCAGTACCTGTGCCAGCTGGGACCTGAAAAATACTTGGCCAGCACTGTGGGGAAATATGATTAACTCAGTCTCTTAGGGAGCACTTTGGCAGTATCTGAAGAAAAAAAAAAAGCAACAAAAAGAGGAAAAAAAAGAAAAAAAGAAAGAAAAAGGCCACACATGTCCATACACATATATATCCATTACCGCATTTAAAAAAACCCACAATAGAACACTTAAGGAGCCTGAGTGTCCATTAATAGGGAATGGATTAGAGTATCTCTATACAACGGACTCGACAGGGCAGCTTAAAAAAGTAAGTCAGTTTATACTAACTGACATGGAAAGATGTCCACAATCTATTCAGTGAAAAAAGAATAGTTAAAAAAATAGTTGATATCTTATAAATTCAACCATATATCCCATATAGACCTTTCTATATTTATACTAATTTATATATACAATTTATATATATATTTATATTTATATGTATACCATCTATACTAACATATTAACTGTGGTTATTTCTTGGATACAATAATGGGTGATTTTCACTTTATGCTTATTTGAATTGTCTGGTGTTAATTTTTAACAATGAACATGGATTTACTTTCATTCTCAGAAATTACATGTTTTCTTATTTTGGGAAAAAAAAATGTTAGGTTGGTGGTTGCCTAGTGGGCAATCAATCCATCAAGGTAGCGCCTCCTTGTAGATCCAAAGGGTCCTTGTGGAATAAAGAATATAATCCCCAACAAGAGAAGATCTTGAACTTTTTTCCGGCTGTAATACTTAAAATTACAAATATTTGATCTCCTTCATATTTGCTTATCATTGGGGTGAAAGGCAGTTTTCCCATCATTGTAACAGAAATATATCAAATGCTTTCCCACCACTTTCTCCATACATGTTTGCAATCTGTGGTATTCTTTTCAATGACTTCAATGACAGCTTGCATTGAACCTGTCATATATATTTTTTAAAGATTTTATTTATTTGACAGAGAGAGAGACAGCCAGAGAGAGAGGAAACACAGGCAGGGGGAGTGGGAGAGGAAGAAGCAGGCTCCCAGCGGAGAAGTCTGATGTGGGGCTCGATCCCAGAATGCTGGGATCACGCCCTGGGCCAAAGGCAGACGCTTAACGACTGAACCACTCAGGCGCCCCAAACCTGTCATATTTAATGTTTAGCCTGTTTTCAGAGTTCTTCCAGCTAAAAACAATTGTCAGGGGCATTTTATTTGTACTTTTGCTTTGTGACAACTGGCACTTTTTTTTTATCTCCCCTCTAGACTGTGACATAGTTTTTTAATTATTATTTTTTAAAAGATTTATTTATTTTGAGAGAGCGTGCATGCGTGGGAGGCAGAGGTAGCAGGGGGAGGAGCAGAGGGAGGAGAGGCAGAGAATCCCAAGCAGACTCCCCACTGAGAGCCGAGCCTGAAGCAGGGCTCCATCTCGGGACCGTGAGACCCTGACCTGAGCCAAAATCAAGAATTGGACGCTTAACTGCCTGAGCCACCCAAGTGCCCCAGTGACGTAGTTTTTTAAATGAGGTAAACACTTCATCTGAAATATCTCTATATCCTCCATAAAAATTTGGCATAGAGTAACACTAATAAGTATTCTTTGAGTGCATGAACCCGTGATTGAGGACATCTCACCACTGTAGATAATGCTGTTATAAGTACTATGTAGAAATGCCTTTTTCTCCCACCACATATTCTTTGGCTTGTTGGGAGTCATTCACAACATCAGTAAATATTTATTAAGTGACCACTTGCTGTCAAGCCCCAAGAGCTAGATTACACCAGGGACGAGGATACAGTCTCACGGGAGATAGAGCAGCTCTCTGCGGACCAGACATCCAGAAGCAGGATTATTACTCTAAACATGCATTCATTTTCACCCACATGGGGGTTTTGTTTTGTTCTGTTTAATTTTTCTATTTTGGGGGGAGGGGAGTCTCAGGTTCTTTTCTTAGATATCCTTAGGCATCCATTTCAAATTTCCTATGATTAGCACTCTTTGGGATTACCACTGTTTTAAACTTTTAAGTCTTCCTTGCTTGGAATAAGGAGCTGAGAAATCTCAAAGTAGAGAAGAAAACCAGAGACAAAGAATTAAGCTATGATCGTGTACCCGAACCCTGAGCACTCGTGGTTTGGGAACCTCACCTATAATGTAGAGGGTCCACTCCTTCCCTTCGAATGTCGACAGCAGCCTCTCCCACTGGGCTTGCCAAAAATAGCCAGAAGCGCCCCAGAATCTCTGAAGATGCCTTGGAAGAAAAATCATTCAGGTTTCTGGGTGAAGCCTGGTGGGTGGATAGCTCATTACTCCATGCTCCGCCTCCAGACCACCAGAACACGGCCCCCAGGTCCTGCATGAGAGCTGGCTGCACAGACTCACCATGTGGCTGAGTTCCAGAAGGCCACGAGCAAGAGAAGGCCAGAGCCCAGGATGAAAGCCGTCCTTCTCATGGAGCCCCAGGTGTGTCCCTCCTAGGGGAAGGTGAGAAAGGGTCAGGCCCCAGCAAGCCTCCTGCTGACACAGGCAGCTCGTACTGAGTCCTGGCAGGAAAGATGTGGGATCAGGATCTCAACCACGTCAGCATCGCACATCTGCTGACCTTTTCCCAGCCTTCATGGGAGGCTCTTCCTTATCAAGAGTTCTTGGGTGTGTTTATGAAAATGAGAGTTGAAGGTTGGGGGAGGGAAGAGAATAAACCTGACTCCAGAGAAACCGGCAAGCAGTTCTGTCTCCCTGAGATGGACAGGTGAGCCTTCCCCAGCATTGGGGCTTCATTACCATCCTCTTGTGGAAGAGAGATGCCCATTCTCTGTGCATTGGAATCGCATGGGAGCTTTTAAAAAATCCCAGTGCCCAGGCTCCTTCCCCACCTGATTACATGAGTCTCCAGGGTGGGAGCTGGGTCTCTATGTTTTTTTTTAAAGCTCCCCAACTAATTCCAGCGGGCAGGCAAGGCTGAGACAGCCATCACAGAAAGATCTGCAGCATCTGTCCATGGGCCAGGTCTCCTTCCCCTTCCCCATCACCCTCTTGCTTGTGAAGAAAAGAATGAATGAACACACGTTCTGACTTTTAATAATCCCTCCACTTCTAGTGAGATGAGCCTGGCCTGCCGGCTGCACCGGATAATGGGCAGTTCCAGGGGCAAAGAACAGACCCCTGGCAATCCCCGGGAGGTCCCTTGCCTAGTCCCCGCCAATAGTCGCTAGCAGAGATCATTGTAAGCCTGATGCTCAAGCAAGGTGCCAGATTCGGAGAAGGAAAATGCTGCCAAGTGTGTCACCAACTTCCATTGTCCCGGGTACAGAAATGACAAATGTCCCTTCCCTCGTCTATTTCTAAGCCCAGATGGCGTCTGCTTATATCCTTCCCCGGGAGAGAACTGGCTGTGGTGGTCCCTAGAGACGTGTGCCTGAAGTTCCTCTGCAGTTAGTGAATCGGACCATGTACCCACGCTCAGGGGGTGCTGGGGGAAGGGAAGCTGATCTACTAGGACGCTACAATTGAATCCAGACTTTGGAGCCCTGAAGGAGCAGGCTGTTTTGACGTACCCATTCAGAGCAACCTGAGTCTGCCCTGGATTGTTTCTTTTCAGCTTACCCCATCCCATTCTTGATCGAAAGACCAACGTGAACGAAGTTATTTTCCGTGGCCGGTGAAAGGTTTTTGAAGCACTAGTGTTCCTTAGGGTCCTGAGCTCTGGAAACGAACTTTTCCGTCTCTCCTCGAGGGCTGGATGGACCGGACCAGTCAGAGGAACTTGCTCTTTTAAGCAGGCCATTGAAAGGTCACCCCCAAGCTTGCTGGACATTCAACTTGGGCTTTGCAATTATTCCTTTTTTAGTATTCAGAGGACCCTTTTCATGAACTTTTCCAGACTCGCTAGGAATTTTTCATTTGAGTGTAATCAGATCAAGCGAAATCAAATTAAAAACCTCAGTTTCACGTACAGGATTAGCTTTTTTTATTTGATTTTTTCCCCCAGGGATTGTGTTTTCTCCCTCTCTGGCAGCCCAAGTGAAAGGACTATCAACAGGCCAGAGGTCTCTGTGAAGTGAAAGAGCGCGGTAGGGAAGTCAGCTGGGGTCAAGAGCTGGTTCCCAGCCCAGCGTCCAGCCCCCAGGGGGCTTCTCCCGTCTCTGGAGCCGCTATAGAAAGGGGTGGTTTCAAAGGCCTGCAGGATGGGGCATTCTTAGGGGCCCAGAGACAATGGGAGAACAGCTCTCAGGCTTCTCAGCTCCTCCCATGCCATCCTGCTCCCGCACGCGAGCAACGGGGCCTGATTCCGCGGCAGCCTGGAGTCCAGGGGTCTTCGCTCAGCTACTGAGATGAGCCCACCACCAATGTGTCAGCTAGCCCTACACCCTGGGGAGACCTCAAATACGCAGCGCGCGGCGCCGTGGAAGGAGTCAATGGCTGTGTGCTCACTAGCTTGGCGGGTGGGGTGCCGGCATTTACCTGCTTTGGCTTCTCATGACGCTGCATGCTTCCAGCTTCTCCCTTCATCTGGAATAAGAAAGCGCCCGTGCGTCACACTGTCGTGTTCAGAGGCAGCCAAGGAAGTGGAGGCTGAAGAAAGTCAAGGGGAATGGCTAGCTGGGATTTTTAACGCTGGCGACTCATTAACGTCATCTGGGGGGTTGGGCAGCCCCTGTCTGGGCTCGGCCTCTGGAGATGGGACCGGTGTGGGGACAGGTAACATGGAGCAGAAAGTTGGCAGCGGGGGCTCCGTCTGCGCGGAAACGGCTCTCTAGAGATGAGCTGTGACGAACCCTCTGGAAGAGCTTCGCTCCCTGCCTCCTTCAGAAGACGTCGTCCCGCCACACTTCCGCTGTCCCCTAACTGCGACGGCCTAGAGCACCAAGGCACCAGGAGCGAAGCCAGGACTTGGCCGCTGACTTGCCTGGACGGCTGGCGCAAGCTCTGCGGAGTCAGCTTATCACACCCAGCGCGTATTTGTCATGCTAACTGAACGAGAAGCGTTTTGTAAACTGTGCAACAGGACTCAAGCGAGGGGTGCATTTATATGCAGGAATCATTAAGACAGTGAGTCTGGAAAGCCGACCCTTTTCTCAAGGTTCTATCGTAATTGTGTGTATCACTTACTAGTCTTATGACCTTGGTCAAAATGTCCTCTCTGAGCCTCGGTTTCCTTCGCTGTCAGATGAGCATAACAGGAGGGTCTCCCTCTTGCGCGTCTGCTGGGAGGCTGTAAGGGCCGTGAGGACAGGCTCTCTGGTGCGCATTTCCTCGGGCCTCGCACAGTAGGTGCGCAACACATGTACAGTGAGTGGGCGGATCAAGCACAGGGTCTGGTTCGTGGGGCCAGTGTCTCCCCAGATGCACCTCGGGGACCCCTATGTCGGAGTCACCTGGGGGTTGGCCGAAACTCAGATTTCCAGGCTACGCTCAAAATCAGAGTCTTCTAGGGTAGAGCCGAGGAAAGTGCCTGTTAGACTTGTTCCTGACGCGGTCCTGAGGGACTTCGCTGTCAACCCCGGCTACGCAAGCTCTGGGCTGTGGGTTAGTAAAGGGAATGGCCATCGCCTGAGGTGTATGGGGCACAGGGCGGCCTTGGCAAATGTCTTCTCACCCAGTCCTCACTCCCATCCCCTCTTCTTGGCAGAAAATGGAAGCTAGAAGTTTGCATTGCTACAGGACAGTACTTCCCTCAGTCTACCCACTGGGGGAGATATCACCAACATCATGCGATCCAACCCACCTGATTTAGTCAAGCAAGCATGACCCATTGGGATCTACTCTGTACCAGGCCCTGGTCTTGGGTGGATACTGCAAGGCACACAGGGAAATCCACGGCAAGGACACGGCCTTCAAGTTGCTCATGGTCCAGTTGAAACCAAGCCTAGCGATAGAAGATGAAGTCCAGCAACTGAGAAGAGAATGGCAGGAAAGGCCTCAGGATGGGGGCCGAGAGGACCTGGGCTTGGAGCTGGAGCTGGACTTTAAGAGAGCACAAGCCTTTGCAAGTCCTGAACAAGAGAGCTATGTTCACCATCACCACTACTTTTAACATTCAATGGGGCCTTCGTCCACACAATTAGACAAGAGGAAATAAGCAAAGGTAAAGAATTGGGAAGGAAAAGGTAGAATCCTCACTATTTTTGGAGGCAGTAGTCCCCTCCTATTTATGGCGGATACATCCCAAGACCCCCAGTGGGTGCCTGAAACTGCGGGTAGCACTGAACTTTATAGCCTATGTTTTTTCCTATACATATATACCTATAATAAAGTTTAATTTATAAGTTAGGCACAATAAGAGATTAATAACAACAGTAAGATAGAACAGTTAAAACAAAATACTGTAATGAAAGTTACGCGAATGTGGGTGATCTCTCTCTCATCCTTTCTCAAAATATCTACGATATTTATCCTTCAGGGCAGAAATCCTTTGTCCACGTTCATACTCCTCAGTGTGGCACCCATAGATCAGACGACACCTGCCACAGATTGCCCTTTGTTCGTTGTCATTGCAGTTTGGTCCCAGGCTGCTGTGGCATCAACTTTAGCCCTTATTCTCTAGAAATTAATTGCTTGTTGTTGTTTTTAATTGCTTGGTTTTTCTGATGGTTTGTGTCTTTGGTATGCGTTCTTGCAACTTCTGTGTGCCCTTTTTAATCTTGGCCTTTTCCAGTAGCTTCCCGGCATTCCTATTAAGTGTTTTTACAACAAACTTAAAGCATTTCTCCATATTTGAGACAATGCCATAATTTTCCTGGGAAAGAGGCAGCCTGGGACAGCGGCTGGATCTGGTAGTTGGGTGGTTGGGGCTCGCACTTGCCCTGAGTTCCCAGCCAGCTTGACTTTGTACAGTATCCCACTACCTGTCTTACTGTAAAGCTTTAATAATCACAAGTGTCGTGCTAGCGCATTGAATAGGCAGACACATATAACAGATGAGAAAGTCCAGAAACAGACATATATGAATTTAGTATATGAGAAAAATAAATCAATAAAAATGGACTTTGAACTGAACAGATGCTGAACCTCCCCTATGATAAGAGAAATATGAATAAAAGCTACAATGAGGGGGCGCCTGGGTGGCTCAGATGGTTATGCGTCTGCCTTCAGCTAGGTTATGATCCCAGGGTCCTGGGATCAAATCCCACATCTGGCTCCTTGTTCAGTAGGGAGCCTGCTTCTCCCTCTTCCTCTGCCTGCCTCTCCCCCTGCTTGTGCACACGCACTCTCTCTCTGTCAAATAAATAAATAAAATCTTTTTTAAAAGTATACGTTCAGCTTTTAGTATATTCATAGAGTAGTGCATTCATCACCACAATTAATGTTAGGACGTTTCCATTACCCCAAAGGGAAACCCTGCACCCTTTACTCATCGATTTCCGATCCCTTTCTTCTTCTACCCTGCCCCCCAACTCTAGCCCTAGGCAACCAGTAACGCACTTTCTGTCTCTGTGGATTTGCCTATTCTGGACATTTCCGATAAATGGAATCATACCCTATGTAGCCCTTTGCGAGTGGCTTCTTTCACTGAGAGTGTTTTCAAGGTTGGTCCATGCTGTAGCATGGATGGGTACTTCATTTTTTTATTGCCAAGTAACATTCTGTTACGTGGATATATCATATTTCATTTATCCATTCATCTGTTGATGGACATTTGGGCTGTTGCCACTCTGCAGCTACCGCAATGCTGCGGTAAACATTCACGCACAAGCTTTTGCCTGGAGATGTTTTTATTTCTCCAGGATATGTGCCTAGGGGTGGAAGCGCTGGGTCATATGGTAACGACATTGAACCTTTTCGGGAAAGTGAAGTGGTTGCGCCATTTTACATTTCCAAAAGCAGTGTATGAGGGTTCTAAACTTATATCCTCACCAGCACTGAGGATTTTCCCTATTGAAGAGGGTCGTAAGCTGGCTGAAGAGGAGCATTCCAGATCATCTGGTCCTGCCCTGGGGCGAGGATGAAGGAGCCTAGATAAAGGAGGCAGGCGACCTCCCAGAGTTTGTAGATGGCACAGCCGGGATCAGAGCCCAACTTTCAGTATCTCTAAGGATATTTTATTCTTTTGTGTTTGATTGTACTCGGTTTTATTATTCAAGGTGCGCATTTACCAGCTATGACCTTAGGAAATACTGCGTCTCTTTGACCCGCATTTCTTGTAGAACACTTAGGCTGAAGAAAGACAACGGTGACGTATGGAGTGCCTTCCAGGGTTTGAGGAGTGAGCACAGCAGAAGGAGGTGATTTGCGAGCTGCTCACCGTTTCCACTGGGATGGCATTATGTAGGAGGGATGCGGTCAGCTCAGAGGAAAAGCTGTCAGGGAGGAACACTGGGACCTCTGATACCCAGTCAGGGAGACACAGCGGATTTAAGGAAAGACACCAGAGGGCTTACTGTGGTGTCAGCCCAATCCCCACATGGTGGCAGGAGAAAGAATTTCAGCCACTCTTTGCCTCCCCCCACGCCTCCCCACTTGAGGCCAGCCACCTTGCCACCCCTGCTCCTTCTTCCAGCTCCCTCTGTTCCAAATGACAGAAGGGGAACCTGTTAGCAGGCCTGTAGGTGTGGACTTCTGCCTCACAGTGAGTTCTCATGGAAAGCAATGGAAGAGGAGCAATGGACTGGAGCAAAGCCACCAGCATTCACTCTTGTCTGACCCAGGATGGCAGCCAGGAGTCCTTTGCTTGCTTGGGTGCTAGTGAGTGCACTGTAGTCCTATTCCTTACCACCCCAGGCTTCCAGAGGGATAGCGGAGCAGGCACTCTAGGACGGCAAGTCTCAGCCCCAACCTGCAGCAGACACCCCTGCACTCCATCTCGGACAGCGCATGTTACTTAAAAATCTGGGTTTAAAAGGACTTCCAAAAGCTCTCCCTTAAATAACATTTTTCCCCATCTGCGTGTCTTGAGCAGTTCCTGTTGGCCCAATTCCAAGTTTGCTCCACACCCTCCATGTGGATAGCGCCCGTTCCGAGAAGTCACCCTTTCCACAGGGATAGGATTCTTGGACAAGCCAGGGTCGGTGTCAACCTGGGAGTGTGCTGCCTGGAGTTCTGGAAAGCACAGTGCTTTAGCATGAGGAAGGTAGTGGTGCTAGTACCTTTGGGGCTCAGCCTGTCAAGCGCCTTAATGATCAGCAACTCAGCGTCAAAGGAAACGCCGTAAGCTGAGAAAGACTTGGGGATCTCAGTGTCTGCAGATCATTTGCAGACAGGTGGAACTTTTCTATCACCTTGGATTTCCGTCCTCGGTTCTTGGTGGCAAGTGCGAAAGGCTCTATTGACCCTGTTGAGATAACCATCCCTTCTGGGGAAGGAAACAGAAGGATTTGGGGTTTATTTGTTAAGCTTCCAGGACTGCTGTACTGTGGGAACTTCACTTACAAGCCAGAGTCTCGTCCTAGCATTCTCTCCACTCAGCATCACCATTATCTTCGCCAAGAGCTCGCGAAGCTAACGCAACATGGTCTCTGATCTCTACCAGCTCATCCATTCCTTCCAGGAATAGTTAGAAGAACTTACTTTGTGCAAGGAACCCTGGAGATGCAAGGATAAATGAGAAACTCTCAGTTTAGATACATAAACCCATCATTCCAAGATCTATATGGAAAGTACTAGGCTAGAGGTCTAGGCCAGAGCTAAGAAAATATGAGCAGGGCAGGAGATCCAGCATACCCAAGAAATCTTTTTTTTTTTTTTTTTAGGATTTTATCTATTTGTCAGAGAGAGAGAGAGAGAGCACAAGCAGGGGGAGAGTGAGAAGCAGGCTCCCCGCTGAGCAGAGAGCCCGAAACGGGACTCTGTCCCAGGACCCTGAGATCATGACATGAGCCAAAGGCAGATGCTTAACAGAGTGAGCCACCCATGCGTTCCCCAAGAAATCTTTAGAAGAGGACAATGCCCAGGTTTTCTCTGCACGCCTAGACACATGGTCTCCAACCTCAAAACTGAACATTTTCCTCCTAGATTTCATTTTAGTTTATCCAAGGAATGCCGGGTTTTAGTTAGATCATACTTTAAAAAAAATTTTTTTAAGATTTTATTTATTTGAGAGAAAGTGAGCAAGGAAAAGAGAGAGGGCACAAGTTGTGAGCGGGGGAGAGGCAGAGGGAAGGGAGAAGCAGACTCCTCGACAAGCAGGGAGCTTGACACGGGGCTTAATCCCAGGACCCCAGGATCATGACCTGAGCCGAAGGCAGGTAGATGCTCAACCGACTGAGCCCCCCAGGCGCCCCTAGATCATACTTTTAAAAAATTAAGATAGATGTCACAAAAAACAGACACATAGATCTATGGAACAGAATAGAAAACCCAGAAATGAACCCACAATTATATGGTCAATTAATCCTCAGCAAAGCAAGAAAGAATATCTAATGGGAGAAAGACTGTCTTGTCAACAAATGGTGTTGGGAAAACTGGACAGTTATGTGCAAAAGAATGAAACTGGATCACTGTCATACGCCATACACAAAAACAAACTCAAAATGGATTAAAGACCTAAGTTTGAGACCTGAAACCATAAAAGCCCGTGAAGAAAGCACAGGCAGTAATTTCTCAGACACTGGCTGTAGCAACTTTTTTCTAAATAGGTCTCCTGAGGCCAGGGAAACCAAAGCAAAAATAAACTACTGGGACTACATCAAAATAAGAAGTTTCTGCACAGCAAGGACACAATCAACAAAACTAAAAGGTGGCCTACAGGATGGAAGAAGATATTTGCAAATGACATAGTGGATAAAGGGTTAGTATCCAAAGTATATAAAGAAATTATCAAACTCAATGCCCCCCAAATGAATAATCCAATTGAAAATGGGCAGAAGACATGAATAGACACTTCTCCAAAGAAGACATCCAGATGACCAACACATACATGAAAACATGCTCCACATCACTGAGCATCAGGGAAATGCAAATCAGAACTACGATGAGATATCACCTCACACCTGTCAGAATGGCAGAAATCAACAACATAAACAACAGGTGTTGGCGAGGACAGGGTGAAAGGGGAGCCCTCTTGCACTGTTGGTGGAAATGCAAACTGGTGCAGCCACTGTGGAAAACAGTGTGGAAGTTCCTCAAGAAGCTAAAAATAGAACTACCCGGGGCGCTTGGGTGGCTCAGTCGTTGAGCATCTGCCTTCGGCTCAGGTCATGATCCCAGGGTTCTGGGATCGAGCCCCACATCAGGCTCTTCTGCTGGGAGCCTGCTTCTTCCTCTCCCACTCCCCCTACTTGTGTTCCCTCTCTTGCTGTCTCTCTCTCTGTGTCAAATAAATAAATAAAATCTTTTTTTAAAAAAATAGAACTACCCTTTGATTCAGCAATCTCACTACTAGGTATTTACCCAAAGAATACAAAAACACTAATTCAAAGGGATACATGCCCCCGATGTTTACAGCAGCATTATTTACAATAGCCAAATTATGGAAGCAGCCCAAGTGTCTATCGATTAATGAATGGATAAAGATGTGGGGTGTGTGTGTGGAATATATATACATGTAATATATATGCCATATATATACATACACACATATATGTATATATACACATACACATATATGTATATATACACATATATACCCAATGGAATAGTATTTAGCCATAAAAAATAATGAAACGTTGTAATTTGCAACGATGTGGATGGAGCTAGAGAGTATAATGCTAAGAGAAATAAGTCAGACAAATACCATATGATTTCACTCATATATGGAATTTAAGAAACAAAACAAATGAGCGAAGGGGAAAAAAAAAGAGGGGGTGGTAAACCAAGAAACAGACCCTTAGCTGTAAAGAACAAACTGATGGTTACCAGAGGGGAGGTGGGCGGGGAGATGGGTGCAGTAGGTGATGGTGACGAAGGAGGGCACGTGTTGTAATGAGCACCGGTGTTGTAAGAAGTGCTGAATCACTACACAGTACACCTGACACTAATATTAATTACACTGTATGTTAACTAACCGGCATTTATTTATTTATTTATTTATTTATTTATTTATTTATTGTTTTAACTAACTGGAATGTAAATAAAAACTTAAAAAAAAAATAGGGGCACCTGGGTGGCTCAGTCAGTTAAGCATCTGTCTTCAGCTCAGGTCATAATCCCAGGGTCCTGGGATTGAGCCCCACATCTGGCTCCTTGCTTGGCAGGGGAGTCTGCTTCTCCCTCTCCCTCTCCCTCCCCCCTGCTTCATGCTCTCTTTCACTCACTCTCACTCCTCAAATAAATAAATAAAATCTTTAAAAAAAACTTAAAAAAACCTAGATAGATGTATGAATCTACCACATGAATATCAAAACTACCACTGAAGATACTCCCTACTCCATTATTTAATTCTCCAAAAGAAGCAATGTACTTTGTATGAAGATACAGATACTAAATTCTATAAAGAAAATGGTGTAGTTTTCCTTTTTGGAAGAAGTGGTATGTTTTTTTGTGAAGCGCAAAAAAAGAATTTAGGCAATCCGTTTTGGTTCCTACCTTTTTGCTTTGGCTGCCAGGAAGCTCAGAGTTAAATTTAATGCTCAATTACACTTTGGGGGATTTTTTCCCCTATCATACAGTCCTATATAAAAAATGATGTATGTATAAAGGTGTTCAATGTGACAGTTTTTAATGGCTAAAGATTAGAAAGCAAGTTAGCAATTGGTTAGATAAAATATAGTACATCCAGTAGTGAAACATTTTTCAGCCAGTAAAGGAATAAGGCAACTTTGTGTGAACTCTCCACAAGTATTAAGTGAAAAAAACCAATGTGTGGAACATGTGTGTGTGTGTGTGTCCTGTTTATGTATGCATACGATAATATACAGAATGTTCGACTATTGCTGGAAGAATATCTAAGAAACTGTTTACAGTGGTAGCTTCTGGTGAGGTGAACTGGGCCACTGGGCAGCAGGGTAGAAGGAAGTCTATCTTTTTACTATATGCCGTTTCCTGCCTTTTGAATTTTGTACCTTGAGTATACTTTACCTATTCAGAAAATTATAGAACTGTTAAAATTTTTTTTAAATAAATTCAATGCCCACTTGTAGGAAATATTTTATTGAAGATTTGTAGAGTAATTAGCTCTCTCTTTAATTAGCTTTCCATTTCTCTAAATCCGAATAATTTCAATTCCTATGAGAAGTCTTTGTTTCCCCTGAAATTGTAGGCCAATTTTTTCATGTTCATTTTTCAGGATAGAAATCTCCATAGTTTTCATTTGATTATTAAAAGTAACTCTGATTAAGAACCAGTGCCCTGTTTCTTCTTCTCCTTTTTTGGGGGGGTGTTGGTGGTGGTGAACAACTTTACATGGTCCCAAAGAAGAGCGATGGCAATAAAGCATCTGGTTCTTTTCTTTTCTTTCTTTCTTTCTTTTTTTTTTTTTTTAAAGATTTTATTTTTTTATTCGACAGAGACAGAGACAGCCAGCGAGAGAGGGAACACAAGCAGGGGGAGTGGGAGAGGAAGAAGCAGGCTCACAGCGGAGGAGCCTGATGTGGGGCTTGATCCCATAACGCCGGGATCACGCCCTGAGCTGAAGGCAGACGCTTAACCGTTGTGCCACCCAGGCGCCCCTGGTTCTTTTCTCTACAGATCACAACTCAAAACAGTATGAAAGGCATTTTATTGAGTGCTGGATGGTTTCTGGTCAGTTTTTACTTATTTGCACCTGTTCTATTGTGTATATCCTTTATTGGAAGCTATTTCAAACTCTTGAGATGGAGACTGGCTATAAAGTATAAATAAACAGAACCAGATATTAAAATTAAAAACTAAAAGAGACTAGGATGACTGTCTGCACCATGAGACCTTGACCCTGGAAGGAGGCAGTTCTGCTTGATTGCAAGGGCAGAGTGCTGGGGCGCCTGGGTGGCTCAGTCAGTGAAGCGTCTGCCTTCGGCTCAGGTCATGATCTCAGGTTCCTGAGATCAAGCCCCCGTCAGTCTCCCTACTCAGTGGAGAGTCTGCTTCTCCCTCTCGCTCTGCCCCCTCGCCACTCATGTGCGTGCTCTCTCTCTCTCTCAAATAAATACAATCTTAAAAAAATAAAACAAAACCAAAGGCAAAGTGCTGATGCCCACTGTGTCCATGTGATGGAAACTGAGGTGCCGCTGGGCTGAGGGATTAGGGGCTGATATCTAAGTTGGACCTGGGAACCGTCGGCTCCAGGTAAACCTTCTGGCCAAAGGAAAGGTGACTGTTTATCTTCTGGTGGTGGGAAGGCGTCTCTGGCTGTGGGAGTCACATGTGTCTGTCCACATCTGATTTCAGTGGATGCAATGAAGCATTTCCTAACATTTATTCTTCAGCTAAGCTAATACACCCACATACTATCTCCCAAGATATTTATCTAGGTGGCTGACTCCTCTAAGCTACACAACCCTATATTCCACTGAATATTTTATGCCAAAGCAGCTTGTCTTCTGTGCCTCTCTACCTGCCAGCAGACATGTTTTCAGTTCTAAGAGGATGGAGTCTGTCAGAAAGGTTCTAGGAAGGGCGCCTGGGTGGCACAGTGGTTAAGCATCTGCCTTCGGCTCAGGGCATGATCCCGGCATTATGGGATCGAGCCCCACATCAGGCTCCGCTATGAGCCTGCTTCTTCCTCTCCCACTCCCCCTGCTTGTGTTCCCTCTCTCGCTGGCTGTCTCTCTCTGTCAAATAAATAAATAAAATCTTTAAAAAAAAAAAAAGAAAAAAAAAAAAGAAAGGTTCTAGGAAAGCCCCCAAACATGGCAAGCACACGTGTCTTCAACCACAGAAGTTCCTTAACAACGATTGCCAATGGGAGTGCTCAAGTTAGAAATTTTGGCAAACAAAATCAACAACAATTATTAATATTTAATATGTTAAGGTGCAAAATCATTACATTTTTATTGTGCTTTTTCTCTCTGACCTTTTTCTTTACCTTTTAAAGTCTCCCCATCTAACACTAGATGTGATCTTAGAGCCCTTCAATTCAGATGCTCCTGTTTTCCATCGGAAGACATGGGGACATAGAAAGGTTCAGTGTTCAGCTTCAAATTACACAGCTATTTAATGGCAGAACTTGATTTCAGTGCTTATTATACCACCTGAGTCTGCAAAAAATGTAGCATGTGCTGATGTTGATGCATGCGGGGTGGGCATCAGGATTGTGAAGGAACACAAAGGAATGAGATCAGCCTCTATTAGCCATGAATAATGGATTAGACACTGCGTGTGTGTGCGCGCGCGTGCATGTGTTTTAATACCAGAGGGAAAACAGAACACGTTTTCTCTAAAATATTAATCATTTTTTCAAGAAATGTTTACTGTATGCCAGATACAATGGTAGCCGTAGGGGATACAAAGATGAATAGGACACGCTTCTTGCCCTATTTAATAAAGTAATACTCTATAGCTTTGATTTTTCAAGTGAGAAAGTATGTAGGAGGAGAATATGAAATTGCATTTATGATGGGAATGCATTTAGGGAAGAGAAATAAAGGTAAATATTCTAATACTTTGTAACAGTGTATTGGTTCCCCTTTAAAGGGAATTTGATATACTGAGAGATTATCCAAATTAGATACTTTTTAAGCATGGTTCTTTTGAAAGCAGATGATTCTGACTATGCAGACTTTTTATCCCCAGTCTAGGAAAATGATACAGTGAGGCTCGAGCTGATGTTCATGACCTCGGAATGTGAATACAGAACAGAGGAATGGGGGGAGGGGGGAGGAGTAGGGACTGTTTAAGTTTTGTCTGCCGCCTGAGTCTTTCAGATTTTTTTTTAAGGTCTTATTTATTTGTCAGATAGAGAGAGAGAGAGAAAGAGCACAAGCAGGGAGAAAGGCAGGCAGAGGGAGAAGCAGGCTGCCTGCTGAGCAGGGAGCCCGATGGGATGCGATCCCAGGACCTTGGGATCATGACCTGAGTCGAAGGCAGATGCCTAACAGACTGAGCCACCCAGGTGCCCTCTTTCCAATTTTCTTTCAGATTCTAGGTCCCTGAATATTCTGCAGTTGATGAGTGTTCCCATTTTATAGGTATAAGATATATTGTCTTTATATGACTGTGTACTGTTTCTTTGTAAACAGTGCATTTGTAAACATCTTGTGAAATTACTAGAATTATTTACTTTCAGAGGAGAAAAAAAAGACAAATAAGACCTCATTGATCATCTAATCAACCTGTTCTATTTTATAAGCAAAGAAGATTGGCCTCAATTAGCATAACTGACTTATTCCAAACTCCACACGGTTTCTGGGAAAATCCAGGCTTCCTGAGACTTCGCTGGGCCCTGCATGTGTGTTTGGAAGAGTACAAATTCTCTTTCACAAGTGGGAAATGACCCCAGGAGAGGGCTACTGACAGGAGGACAAGAACTCCCATTACTTCAGCTTCTGCTCTCTGGCCGTTCATATTCTTGGGAAAAGCTGGGCAGGCCACCTCCGGGCTAAGGACACTGACCTGAAATGCAGTTGCACAACCTAAAGCCTCTGGTGAGGAAGCTTTTGGGGAGGGGCTGTGACCAAGGTCTGCGCACAAGCGAGACTTTTATGCATGAAAAGATTGTCATTCAAGAAGACGAAATGCCTGAAAGAAAGGTGAAACTCTGAACCCAGAAGACTCCAGATTGTTCTACCAATGTTCCCTTCGCTGCCTTTGCTGCAGGGTATGTGTACTCTTTGGAACTGCCTGTCCCGCCTGGTTGCCTGGCTGTGGAAATGAGCCTGCCTCTTCGTTACTGGGAGATCCGCAGCTCTAGACATAAGCCTGTCAAGTAGCAGACACCCAGGAAGTATCTGCTGAATAAACGAAAGAAGGGGACTGAATAAAAAGCATTGGTTTGGTTTTTCTTTTCTTTTTTTTTCCCTCTAGGAAGGTGTCCAACATTTGCTTTGAATGTACCTGCCACTTTCCCTGGTACTTACAAGGCCTTTCCTTTCTAAAGCCAGAGGCTGATGTTCCGAGCATTTCTGTTTTATCAAATTGATTTCAGAATCTTGATGTCTCAGCCTGAGACATGTAGTTGGAATTGCACACGAACCTGAAGCAAACCCCAGTCCGCATCCTGTATTGCTTGCCTGGAGCCCCAAGGGCCTGTACGAGCACCTGAAAACTACCAGCCCTATCGTTCACCCGCATCTACTCACACTGACTGCACCCTCTTGCCCAGTAAGCTTTGCGGGAGTCCTTCCTGGGAATCGCCAAACTCCTAGTAATTCTAGATAAATCGTAGTATGTTGCAACAAGACAGCTTTGAGATGGCTGTCCATTTCTAACTCTCACGCTGATATTGGCACTTCACAGTTTGAAGACAGTTAACACTGGCTACCTGCCTTCCAGGTGATCCTGGCAGGTCACAGAAGTACTTTGCTTCCCGGCAGACTTGCTGTTGGGTTTTCCTCTTTCGAGTTCTGACTTGAGAGTTTCTCCTTTATTCACAGGGCTGTGAAGCCAAACCCTGTCCATCTGACAGGATTGTCAGTTGCTAGAAAAATAAGGGTACAGAGGAGGGGATGGCACAAAGGCACAGCCTGCAGATATCAGCAAGGGCCATGAAGGGGGCTCGCGTCAGCGAGAAGACGTCCCAGGACACTGTTCACAGGCAAATCACACCTGTTCTGTCCGCGGGGGAAGATGGAGAAGGAGTGGAGGGGACAAGAACGCACTTTGCCTTTCTTTAAGGCAACTCGGAAGCGCCCAGACGGTGGCGAACAGCTCCCTCCCCGGAAGCTCCCGCTCACCTCTGCCTTGGACCGTGTCCCAGCTCCTCCTACGTCCCGCCGCCGCCCAGGCTGGCCTCCGCTTCTCCTTGGGCCCCTACCTCGGCGGCTGCTGTCGCTGCGCCGCTGCCCAGCCGCGCGGCTCCTTGGTGGCTTGGGGAGGCCGGTCACAGTGATCAAGTTACAGAGCAGCCGACTGGCTCGGGCCAGGCACGTGACGACAGAAAAAGTTTGGGTCTGCGTGGACTGGAGACAAAGAACGCCCTTCTTGCTGAAGGACATCTCCTTAAAGGAAAGCCGAGAGGAAATGGGCACTTCACGTAGGAGCTTGAAGGAGGGCATGTGGCCAAACTTGGGGCTTTTTCCTCTTCTTTTTAAAAACTTCCTTCATCTTCCTCTGCTTAGGAAGATGTTGCTGTCCCAAGGAGGCAGGTGCATTAAAAGATGTGGCTATCAAAAAATAACTACACAAAAAAAAATTTTTTTAAATGGGACACCTGGCTGGTCTGCTCAATGGAGTCTGCGACTCTTGATCTCCAGGTCCTGCGTTCAAGCCCCACCTTGGGCAAAGAGATTAATTTAAAAAACAAAGAAAAGAAGATGTGGTTATCAGATACTGTGGTGGGCAGTCCAAGTGGATCAAAAGATTACATGGACCAGAGGATCTAATTTTCTCATTTTTTTTAATGACTTCTGTTGTTGCTGAGGGCAGGCAAGGGAGGAAAGATGCATCAACTCTTAATGGTGAGTCTAGGTGCAGGAAAGGTACACCTGTGGAGGTTAAGTGTACTTGTTGACCAAAACAGGTAACTTTAGGATGCAGGATCCATAACATGAAATGATGAGTGCCTTTGAAAAAGAACGGAGTTTTATTTGTAAATTTCTTTTTTTTAATTAAGATTTTATTTATTTATTTGACAGAGGCAGTGAGAGAGGGAACACAAGCAGGGGGAGTGAGCAAGGGAGAAGCAGGCTTCCCACTGAGCAGGGAGCCTGATGGGGGGCTCTCGATCCCAGGACCCTGGGATCATGACCTGCGCCCAAGGCAGATGCTTAACGACTAAGCTACCCAGGCGCCCCTATTTGTAAATTTCTAAATATATATATATATATATTTGAAGCAGCAATATGTGCAACAGATCTAAATTACAAAAAGATCAAAGAGTGTACAGTACAAAGTGTTTTTTCACTCTTCTCTAGTCCCCTAATTCTCCCAAGAGACACCCCTGTGACCAGTGTAGCTTGTCTATGTACATACAGGCATGCATGTCTCCCCGATAGCACGCAAACAGGGAAATGGTTCCATATAGTTCCTTTAAGAGTTGCCACATTCTTTTTAATGGCTGCATGCTGTCCTGTTACCTGCATGTGTCATCATTTGGCAAAGAAAGGACCATATATTAGTTATCCTTCCTTGCCTAATTCCTGGCACAATGCAAGGGCTTGGGAAACATGCAGCGCTTGCTCATAAATTAATTACACTTTGTACAACTTGTTCATGTTTTCCCTCCTCTATCCTTTTGGAGGTACCAATATTTTTTTCAATATTCCAGATATTTATATAACGTATATATTCCCCCACGGCCAAGTCTGTCTCATGCTTTGCTCAAGCTTGCTTCCTGATCCAGTGCCCATCTTAATCTAGATCCTCTCATATAACGTTATTCCCCACTACTTCCTATTTTCTAGTGCTCTGAGTATCACTGTCATGCATAAATGTTTATTGACCTCTTACTATGTGCAAAAAAATTTTTTTCCTACTTTCTGTTATCCCTGCCTCTATGTCATTGCTCCTAGACTTTCCCATCCAGATTTTCCTTCCTGATCCTGCTCACTATCCTACCTCTGGGTCTTTTCTTTCTGAACTTTTTTAACTTATGTGGTCAATGCTTCCCTAGAGTAGCAGGCAATTTTTTTCTATAATCATTTCAGGTAGGAGCTTTATGTATTTCCATGGCATAACTCTGGCACACAGTAGGTCCTCAGCAGAGTCTGCATAAATGAGAATCTCTCTCTAGTCCTCCTGGGTTTTCTCTCCATCCTGTCTTTGAGGAATTGCTCAGCTTTCTTGTTATCTCGAGCCTGTGTAAGACATCCATCCCCCTCCTGGCTGCTTTGCTTTAAAGGAAGTGCTCTTGAGGAGAAGTCCAGAGATCCTGGAAGAAAGTGGGTCTGGGTTCAAACTGCCACCTACCAGCTTTATGACCTTGGCTTCTCTGAATCTGTTTCCTCATCTGTAAAATCAATGAATTGGATTAGTGGATCTCTGAGGTCCCTCCCAGTTCGAATGTCTGATAATGTGGAGTTGAAACTTAGGAGTGTGTTTACCAATTTTTCTGGAATACATCATTTATCCCACCCCTCAAACAAACACATCTAGTTAGAAACTTCAGAGGTATTCCAAAGCCTTCGTGTCCCATTGCTCCTAAAACATTACAGAATGTTACAGAGGTTCAAAAGAAGATTCTCAAGGCTGGTCATATTAAAAAAAAAAAGTCACTGAGATTTTTGAGATCTGGCTGTAATACCAGAGATGCTTGTTTTGTCACACGAATGCACAGGGAAAGGGAAAGAGATTGAGAGAAGAGAACTTCAGAACTGACTGGAGGGTTCCAAAGAATAAAGTTTCTCATCTGCATTAATGTACTTAACTGCTGTCTTTCCATTGGTCTGCATTTGCCTAGCTCTGTCTAGGTAGAGATCAACTTTGTTCTTCGTAAAGAATTGAATATTCAGTTAGCAGCCTTGAAGAGTTTCACAATAACAATAATCAAAACGATGTGGTGGCAACTAATTTTCAATCAGAATCACCTAATAAAATTATCTAAATTGTCAACTAATTCCATGGGTAATATATTCACCATGCCTGGGAGAAGCTTTCTTTTCTTACCAAATTTAGTGTAATTCAAATAAAAAAGTTAAAATGTCTCTGACTTCACTCCACTCTACCCACAGAAGTCAAAGTGTCTCTCTCTATGTTTTAATATTTATGAGAAATAGAGAAAGAGAGAGAGAGGGAGAATGCAAGAGTGCTGGTGGGGGAGGGACAGAGGGAGAGGAAGACAAGAGAAGCAAACTCCCCGTTGAGTGGGGATCCCAACCTGGGGCTGGATTCTAGGACCCTGAGAACATGACCTGGGCCGAAATCAAGAGTCCGAGGCTTAACTGACTGAGACACCCTTGCGCCCCTCAAAGTGAACTTGAAAAACATAAATCTGATCTGCTTGTTCCTGTGAGTAAAAATCCTCTGGGTTTCCAGGTGCACTTTGAATAAAGTACAATTTTGAAGCCTCCCAGGCCTTGTCTCACCTGCTCTCCTTGCTAGCCTCATCTTGGGCCTCACTGCTTTTGGTCCACCTCTCTTCACTGCCTCTAACATGCAAAACTCATTTCTTATCCTCTTCCTGAAATTTATTGCTCCTAATTCTTAATGCCTGCCTTTCTCTCTCTCTGATTAGGTTCCTCTTGTCCTGCACCTAAATGCTACCTTCTCAGAGAGTCCTTCTTGGACCCCTCAGTAATTTCCCCCATCTTCCCTCAATCCAATTATTCTCTGTCACTTTACCTCATTAGTTTCTTTCATCATAGCGATCACCAGTTCTCATCATCCTTTTGTTTCCTACTTGAATGCTTGTTTACTTGTTTTACTGTCAGTCCCTCTCACCAAATGTAAAGCTCCACAAGGCTAGGAACCTCATCTGCTTCCAGTGCATCCTCCAGGGTCCACAGAGAACACAGCAGGCAGCAAAGGGACCATAAACAGAGCCCACTGGATGAACAGCGAATCTCATACTGGACTGGGAATCAAAAGTCTCAAATCCTGGTCCTATCTCTGGAAGCTGGGTGACTTTAGTTACTTTCTGTTAAATTAGGGGAATGTATTAGTTAGAACATCTCTATGGACCCTCACAGATTTGGAAGTTTAAAGGTCTGTGATTATTATGGGTAGATTTTAAAATTTTGTTGTTAGTAGACTCTGAGGGAGAAGGAGAATCCAGGAAAATCAAATGAGATATGAAGAAAATATATTTGAGGTCTATTTCTAGATAAAAGAAAGAACTCTGGTGGCTGATTTCATCAGAGAACAGAGGTGTTTTTTTTTTTTTCAGGTTGAAATCAAAATATTGAAACAATACTCAAATGCTTAGTCATCAAACATGACATTTGCTTTATATTTAGGGGAAGTCTGATGATCTGGATAATTTCCAAGAGTCAGAAGAAGGGTTTTCTATTATGTAAACACAGCAAGGACAACACACTTCAAAAGCAGGAAGTTGACCTCCTTCGTACCAAGGAAAAAAGCCAGCTGGGGGCATTCTTCATTTGAATGTAAAGGTAAATGCATAAGCTGATAAAAGATACAAAGTGTCAGACCTTGGCTAAGCTTGACGCGTGTTGGTGGCTTTTAACAATGGAATCAATTGACAGGCATCTAGGTATACCAGCACTCTAATGGGTAAAAAGGTTTTTGAGACTTGAGCTCTGAGGGTGGTTATCATGGAACTAACCAGGAGGCATTTACCCTCTTTTCCATTTTCAAAATATTTCAAACCCGAAGAAAACAGTTGACTTTGAAACAACAGGGGTTTGAATTGTGTGGGTCCACTTAATAGCCTACTGTTAACCAGAAGCCTTACTGATAACATAAACAACGGACTAACACATATCTTATATGTTATATGTATTATATACTGTATTCTTACAATAAAGTAAGCTAGAAAAAATGTTAAAATCATAAGGAAGAGAAAATGCATTTGTAGTACTGTGCCATATGGAAAAAATTCACATATAAGTTTTGGGGGAGTCAAAAGTTATAGCCTAACCCCTGCAGTGTTCAACGGTCAACTGCATATATTTAAAATTTTATCTTTCTACACATAACTTTAAGAAATGCATCCCATTAGATTTAGTATTTAGACTTAATAACAGAAAGGCTTGGCTAGTCAAGAATTTCACCCTGTCTGCTTCTTAAGGAGACCCATTTTACAACCATTTCAATTTATTTAACCTATACTCTCCTGAGAAAATTTGTTCAAACCTTACTTTTTATAGTTTGTAGTCCAAAAAACATTAGTTTTTTCCCCCAAATAGTAAATTATATTATTGAATATATTCTTCTCCAACTACCCTCTCATTTGTTTGGAGCCTCCCTCCCTTTGAAAATTAGTGATTTACACATTTGTTCTAATTTTGCAGTAGCGTAAGTACAGCGTGAACTCCATTGTTTCCAACGAACACTCCAATGCCTCCTGAAGTACAAGCCATCTGTGTGTTTTTCATTTCTCTTCAATAACCTGAGAAATGAACGCCCAGTTCTGGGTGGAGGGCAGGCAGGTTGGGGAGATGGAGATGGTGTTTCCTGTTTGATTGTTTCAGGGTACACCAGGCCCAGCGCTGCAGGAAAAAACAAAAGTCCAAGAAAGGATTGTGGAGGCTGCTCTTCATGTGACTAGCTCCTCATAGGGCTGTCCTCTCCAGAATCTAATTACAAGCCGGTGAAAGGACAGGAGAAACCCACGAGATGGGTGGGGTGTGGGAGGGTTTTGCCTGCTTTCTCCATGCCAGTATTGCTCAATGGACTGATTGTTAAGCCTGCACCGGAGCTAACAAACAATGAGTATCTGGCATAGCAACAGAGACACGCCAGAAACAATTGTTTATTCAATAGACTTACATGTCTTCCTCAGTGCGAAATGTTCTTTCCATTTTTTAATACAGCAACAACCTTATGAGATAGTTATATCCCTATGTTACAGATAAGCAAACAGACACTCATTTGGAGGGGAAAGAGGAGTGGGGTTCAGAAAGTGCGTCTGATGCTCTACTCTGGGGCCTGGGGGTGGGAGTTCCGCTCCCCGGAGAATAACTTTTGGGAGTCCAGTTTGAAATTGCCACTGAAGGCCTGCTCTGCCTCCGGCCTCGGAAATGGAAGCATTTCCTTAGGAGGAAATGTTTAAAAGCAAGAAGGCCCAGTAGCTTGGGAGTCAGTTTGCTATCCACTTACCAACCGCCCCCTTCAAGGGAAGGCACCTAGGGCTATGGCTAGAGCCCTGCTTTGAGCAGTCCGCACCTGTCTCCGAGGCAGGGTAGAGCCCTAGCGGCAGAGGCTAGGAGGGAGGCTCAGAACTGACAGCTGTGTGCAGGAAGTCAGTGCTTCGTCTTCTTCGCCTCTGCTAGAGAACGCGAGGCTGCGCCGCCCCGGAGCCTGCTCAAATGCTGCCAAGGACAGGTGTTGGCAGACCGCCCTTTCTCCAAGCAGGATTCAGAGGATCAGGGGGCGGGTGGAGGCTCTAGGGGCTCCTAAGCCAGGCCCAAGCCCAGTGCTGTCGCAAGGAAAATGTGCAGGGCCTGCCGAGCGTCCGCCGTCTCGGAGCTCCTCAGACCGCTTGGCGATGCCGGGCGCTTCCCCCACCGGAGGCCGCGTCTTCTTTGTAACTTGAGCAGGCCCTGGCGAGCCGGTTGCTGTGGTAACGGGGCTCGCGGGCTCTGTGAGGCGGGGAGGAGGGAGGCGGACCTCGCCGGACGTCACCCGGACTCGGTTTTTGGGGGTGCTGTCCCGCCCCCAACTAATTGTTTGCCTGAAAAGCAGCCCGGAGATAGATGTTTTGTAAGTGAGGGGTCCAGGGGGCTGCATTAAGTACAAGGAAGGTTGGCTCCTGCCAACGATTTTAACGGTCCTTCAAAGCAGGGCGGAGAGGGCGTTGCAATTTGGGGGATTTGGTCAGAAGGTCCACGCCCCTTCCTCGGCCCTCGGCGTCTAGGCTACGCCCACCCGAGCGGGGGCTAGTTCTAGACCACGCCCCTCCGGTGGGCGCGCGGAAGGAGAACTGAAACAGTGTGCTGTTGGTAATTGAATTGAGCTAGTGCAAGTAACGCGCCAAGGCCCAGCACGGGTCGTGTTCCGCATGCGTCCTGCGAGGCCGCCCCGCCCCGCTGTTTTCGGGGCGCCCTCTTGGTTCTGCGCCTGCGCGTTGCTCCCGCGAGCTCGGGTTGGACGAACACGCACAGAGTCTCCGGGGCGCGCAGAAAGGGAGGAGCAGGCGTGATCTGGCGCGCGCGCGCGCGCGCGCGTCTGGAATGACGCTAAAGGAGCAGAAGAGTCGGGAGGATCCAGTGGGTAGAGTGGTTCGGCCAGGTTTTTAGGTGGGCGGTGCGTAAGGCCGCTCTGGGCACAAAGAAGCCCATCTCACTTGGCCCGCTCGGTTCCCGGAGCGGATCCGGGGCAGGAGGAGAGCGCCGGGTCAGAGGCCACCGCCGCCGCTCCCGGGGGACTCTGCCCGCCAGCCCGCAAGCCCGCGCTTCGCGGGCCCAAGCCGCTCAGGGTAAGCGAGCTCGCGCTTACCAGAGAGGAGCGTGAGATGAGAGAGTGTGGGAGGCCAGCGGGGACCTGTGGAAGGAAGGGGAATGGGGGCGTGAGTGAGGGGCAGGGAGTGTGAAAACAGAAAAGGCCCATCGAATAGTGGTAAT
Source organism: Ailuropoda melanoleuca (assembly GCF_002007445.2). Classification (NCBI taxonomy): domain Eukaryota; kingdom Metazoa; phylum Chordata; class Mammalia; order Carnivora; family Ursidae; genus Ailuropoda; species Ailuropoda melanoleuca. Next base: position 102,093,228 of record NC_048220.1, on the reverse strand, counting down.
AATACCACCCACTACCACACAATAATAATATTCTAGTGTTATGTGCCGGGACTTTATAAAGCACCTTGTATGCTTCATTCTCTTAACCTTTACTACAGTCCTCCGAGGTGTATGTTATTGACCCCATTTTACAAGACCGGAAAACTGAGGCACCAGAGAGGTTAAGTAACTTCTGCAAAGCCACACAGCTAGTTGGTGGCCTGGGTTCGAACGTAGGTCTTTCTGGCCTGAAAGCCTGTAATTTTAATATCTTTGCTTTGGGGGAAAAAAAAAAAAGCTGGGTACATGGGAAGGGGTGGGATGAGTGTTATTTGGAGAGGGAGGGTGATCTCGAACGGGAAGAGAATGATGATGGCAGACAGTGTAAGGGAGAGGACCTGAGTTTGGAACCTTGCGGGTCTCCCGCTTCTTGGTTCTTTTGGCCGCACAACTTTTCCTTGCCGTTTTGTGTTTATGAACAGAGCTGTTGCTCTGGAGGCCTGGACCACATGGTTGGCTTTAAGAACTGGTTGAACTGCGGTTCAGTTCAGGATAGTTGTCCTCGGACACTGTTTTGGGGGCGGGAGTGATGGAGGACGGCGGGGGCCACCATGTATAGAGAGGACCCTCCAAGCTGCTGCCATTTCTTGTAACTTGCTCCTACTTCCTTTACCATCTTCCTCTGCGCGGCAAAGCCTTTGTTCAATTCCCTAGAATGGGGAAGTGATGTTTATTGTCTCCTTGCACACTTAGGCTTAAACAAAACAAAACCGGAAAAACCAAACATTCTTTTCCTAAGCAAGACGTGGTCCTCTGGATTGCTTGCAGAGAAAGCTTTCGGTTGGCCTTATTCGTAGTTGCTCTTTAGAGCTTTCCTGAGTAAATAGGAGCTTTGTTTTGGAGAAGTTTATACTATAGGTCAGCAAGAGCGATCTGCACGGATTTTACTAGCAGATCAGCACAACGCAGGGACCTCAGTAATTCCTGTGTGTGACCTTTCCTTCTTGAACAGTCCAGTGTTGAGAAACAGCAGGTATCAGTGCTTGTATTTTGCTTTGGTATAGAGTGGAGTAGCTTGTGTGATAGTCAGAGTTTCATAGAGTGGAGTAGCTCAAGTGGGAGTCAAGGTTTAATGTCAGCCTGTGAGGGAAACTTTGCATGTGATCATGGTTATCCTTAAACATTCCTTAGGAAGGCGTAAAGTTACAGATGGACATTCTGCTTCTCAGTAAATCTAGCAGTTTTTCCTTCAGCTTTCAAACTTGTTACTGCTTGCAACCCAGATAAAGTAATTAGCTTACGTTTAAGGCCTGTATTGCACAAATAAATGTATTTGAATGGGGTAGAGTCCTTCCATATTGTGAGGTTTACTGTGCCCTGCTGGCACTGAGAGGCATAAAGGAGGAAGACTAACTAACCAAGGAGAAGAGTATGTTTGTGATTCCCATCTTGGGATCCTTCTGGATCATGTGCTCACTGAGTGGAAAGCGGCAGGCAAAACTGCTGGCATCATTTATTGTTATTTCTCTCCTCTTTGTCTAGCATATCCAGTAATTTATGCTAAGCTAAATATGCATAATGTGATTCCTTTTCAATTTTTGAGTGGCACTGCATTTTGGGATTTGCAAGCAATTTCCCCACAATTTTTCTAGATAAGGGTTTGGTGCAAGGATGTTTTATGTATTTTTGCCAGTGGTCTGCACTTGTGTTCCATATTTATCAGATATGTGTAACAAGGGTCAGCTTTTTGAAAGTAGCTTAGCTTTTTTTTTTTTTTTAAGGTTTTATTTATTTGAGAGAGAGAGCACGAGCATGGAGGAGGGGCAGAGGGAGAGGGAGAAGCAGGCTCCCTGCTGAGCAGGGAACCAACAATGCGGGGTTGCGTCTCAGAACTCCGGGATCAGGATCATGACCTGAGCCGACAGCAGATGCCCAATGGACTGAGCCACCCAGGCACCCCATGGCTTAGCTTTTTAAAAAAAATTTTTTTTGGAAATGAAAGTCATGATAGTGCCTTTTAAAATTAATGTCTCTGAATTTCAGTTTTCTTATCTGTAAAAGATAGAGGAAGATACCACTGTACAAAGTTGTCATGAGATTTCTCCACTGTGAATTTTGAAGCAGAACCCCATATTTCGTATCATATCACCTACATCTGTTTAACATTATCTCTAAAAGATAAGGACTCTTTTTAAAAAAACCATGACAGGGGAGCCTGGGCGGCTTAGTCGTTGAGTGTCTGCCTTTGACTCAGGTCATGATCCCGGGGTCCTGGGATTGAGCCCCACATCAGGTTCCCTGCCCAGTGAGGCCTGCTTCTCCCTCTCCCTCTGCCTGCTGCTCCCCCTGCTTGTGCTCACTGTCTGTCAAATAAATAAGTAAAATTTTAAAAAAATAAAAATAAATTTAAAAACCGTGACAATATAACACCAAAAAAAGCAAAAAACCCCCAAACAAAAAATCAAAACCAGCAATTGTTCAGACTTTTGTCTTGAAAATGTCACTTTTTTTAAAAAAAGTTTCTAACAGTTTGTTTAAAGATCTAATTAGGGTCTATAGATTTTGATTGGTTGATAAGTCTCTCGAGAGTCTTTTATTTCTTAAAATTTGTTGAAGAAGTGGGGTTATTCTGTAGTTTCCCACAGTAGTTCCTGGATTTTGCTGATTGTCTTACTGTGGTATCCTTTAACAAATTCCTCTGTCCTCTTCATTTCCTGTAAACTGGTCTAGAGGTTTGGTCAGATTCAAGTTAGATTTTTTTTAAAAAAGATTTTATTTATTTTAGAGAGCATGAGCACGGGTGTGAGGCAGGGGAGGGAGTGGGGACAGAGGGAAAGGCAGAGAATCCCAAGCAGACTCCCTGCTGAACAGAGAGCCCACGTTGGGGTTTGATCCCAGGACCCTGAGATCATGACCTGAGCCAAAATCAAGAGTGGGACACATAACCGACTGAGCGATCCAGGTGCCCCTCAACTTAGATTTTTTTGGTAAGCGTAATTCATTGTGGTGATGTGTTCTGTCAGGAGGCACATGATACCTGGTTGTCTCTTTCTGTGGTTATTACAGCCATTGTGATATTTTAACAACTTTATTGAAGTATTATTTACATACTATAAAACCTAGAGTTCAGCGATTTTTAGTAAATTTACAGTTGTGCAGTCATCAGGTAGTTGAGTTTGGTAACCTGTCACCTCAGTAAGATAACCTTACGCGATTTACAGTTAATGCCCATTCCCATTCCATCGCTGTAGTCTACTTTCTGCCTTTATAGATTTACCTTTTCTGAATATTCCATATAGATGCCATTATGATTATTGCCTAGATCTGTGAATTCTTTAGGAGCTACAAAACAGTGATATTCTATCATTCCATATTCATTAGCTTTATAACTTCTATTAAAAGAAACTTCAACTCTTTAGTTACTTAGTACAATTTATATAGGAAAGACAAGATACATATTTAAAAAAATAAATTGATTAACCAGCATTCTCCATTGGTGACCAGTAGAGTTTATTTTCTTAGTTTTTAATCTATGAGTTCAGGGGTTCCTGGGTGGCTCAGTTGGTTAAGCATCTGCCTTGGGCTCAGGTCATGATCTCAGGGTCCTAGGATTGAGGCCCCCTTGCCTCCTGCTTCTCCTTCTGCTGCTCTCCTTGCTTGTGTGCTCTCATTCTCTCTCAAATAAATAAAGTCTTAAAAAAAAAATCCATGAGTTCATAGTGAACTGTCTTAGAAGTTTGAAGACATTGTAGGGACTATTCATAATGGTGTTTATATTATCTATATCTTTTCTTTGACCAGAGGGAGCCTCTTCAGATTATTTCCTGAGTTCTTTTGACACAACCTGAAGAGCTTCTGAGCTGGGGAACCTGGTTCTGATGGTTTAGTGTAAATACCTAATTGTCTTCTTTATAGGCCTGCTTTTTTCTGCTTCAAGACCAAAGGCATTTTTTTTTTTGCGTGGGTCCCTTTTGCTGCTTTGCTTTTATGGAAGTGTCTTCACAGTCATACCCACTTTCCCTAAAGTAGTTTATGGTTGTGCTTGAAATGACACCAAAAAGGAAGTACATTGTTTAAGTTAGGAAAATAAGGAAGTGAAGTGGTACTGATTTAACATTAATGGGCATAGATATGGCTTTGTGCCCTCCTTCTGGGGAAAACCTTAAACCTTAAACACAGTTTAGAATCTAATCAGAGTCCTAACATTTTCCTAATTATGGTCATATCGTGGAATTCACTCCACGCTCAGTTTGAACTTCTGCCCTTTTCAGATGTTCTTTATTTGTTAATTGGCAAGCCTTTAATTCATGCCCATCGTGTACAGGACTGAAATGAGAAGAAATGGAATCTACCTTTAAGAAGTGTCCACTCATATTTTTTAGGAAGTTACCACAGTCTACTTAAGTTTCAGAGTAATTATAGTCAGTCTATTATAATTTCAGAGAAACATCTCTTGAAGTGTTGGGTACCTTGAATAAATGGAATCTTTTAGGGTTGCCGACAAACCAAAAGATCAGTTTCTCAGAATTTTCTCAGAGAAATGAAGACATTTGAGAATGAGAATTTTGTTTTGATCTAGATTCTTACTGTTGCATCTGCCTGTCTTGAAAGTAGGAAGTAAAGATTCATTTTACTGTTTCTAAGAATTTTCCTCTGGATGTATATCTATATACTAGAGTCCACTCTTATTATATTGAGGAGCTATGTGGTGGGGTTGCCCTTTTAAATAAGGCCTTTATGATAAGCTCCTTTTGGTCTTTTTATAACTAAGCATCACATTATTATAATAACAACATTACTCCGAAGCTGAATCATGTTGAGTTTTATCTTGCAGAATACTGTTCTCCTCTGTAGTTTCCTCCCAGAACATGCACTATAACTCATTATGCTTTCTGGTTGAATTATTTATACTTGCCAACTTCTCTATTCCTATTGTTGAATTGCTTAGTTTCTTTATATTATTATGTGTTTAAGAGTAGACATTCTTATTCTTATTCCAATTCTTATTTTCATTGTGGTGGTTGAAGTTTCAAATTAGCAGGTGGGGTTGGTTTTTACCACTTGAATCGCTCACTTCATGATCTGTTTGCACAAATCTAAAGAGGCCCTATATTAAGTTAGTCAATTGCCTGTAGTTATATTTGACTTTTGGATTGTGGAGAAAAAGAATTTCCCTTTTATAGGGGCCAGAGGGAGGAGTCCCACGACCATATTCATTATGTAGTTGTTAAGACTTACATGTGAGAGTTTAGGTCTACATTCTTTCAGGCTTTCAGAGATCCCAGTACATTTAAACTGTCTAAAGTGATTCCTTTAAAAATGTTTCCATGATTTGGTCTCTGTGCAAAGTGATGTGAAAGTCATAGATAAGGGAATATTTGTGGTCACTGGGGTCTATTTTAGTCTTTAGATAGTCTGAAAAGGGCTCAAATACTGGTTTAGGGTAGTGGTTTCACTTCTGTGCTAAAAATTTCTTCAGCTAGCTTTCTTTCTTTCTTTCTTTTTTTTAAGATTTTATTTTTAAGTAATCTCTACACCCAACATAGGTCTCAAACTTACAACCCTGAGATGAAGAGTCGCATACTCTACCAACTGAGCCAGCCAGACACCCCAGTTTCTTTAGATTTCTTAAGTAGTTTTAGTTGCTTTGAGTGAAAGAATTGTGTGTGTGTGTGTGTGTCTTTGTTTTGACAAAGGCAGGTTTCCTCACTGTATAAAATGGAGAATGAATATAAATATAATAGTCTTTAATGTTTTAGCTTAAACTGATGAAGTGATTTTTTTTTTTATCTTTGTTTTGTTGACATTATGCCAGTGTGTAAATTTATGTGATTTCAAAATGTTTTTGTCTAGGTCAGATCATCCATCGGCTTACCCTCTCTAACAGAGTCAGCTGAAAGCGACCTCTCGAGTTTTTTCAAGATGCCTGCAGCACTTGTGGAGAACAGCCAAGTTATCTGTGAAGTCTGGGCCAGCAATCTAGAAGAAGAGATGAGGAAGATCCGAGAAATTGTGCTCAGTTACAGTTATATTGCCATGGTAAAGAGCTCAACTCTGTTTGACTACCTTTGCTATGGACTTAGGGGAATGTTCAGTGTGAGATTTTGAAAGAAAGGATTACACTAAAGCCATGATAGATTAAGCTTGGTGGAAGGTTGTGATGCTTTTATGAAACATCAAGGTACTCAGGGTGTCTGAGAAGGATGTAACCTCTAGCATCTTAGATTTTTTTTGTAATGTTACTTTGTGTTTAATAGGGTTTAAGGCAGAAGTTATGTCAGCCCAAAGGGCACATCTGTCCCGCAGATATGGTGAATTTGACGGTGTTTAAAAATTGTTTTTAAAAATTAGCCATCAGCATGTAAAAATTAAGAGATCTCTTTTAAAAGTCCAGATTTCTGGCATCTCTGGAAAAAAATGGGATGATCTGGCATTACAGAATCCACATTCCTGCCTGTATGGAGTGGCCGGAGAGGCAGGTGTATGTCATGGTGATATAAAGGGCCTCTTCTAGAGGAGGCGTGCACTATCTAGTTTGCCCAAGTCCCCATTACTCATAAGCAGTCAGTCTTTAGCCTCGTGTTTAAAACTGTCTGTGATCTTGTTCCAGGCTTTTTACTCAAAGTAAATGTAGCTATTGTTTTTTTCTGAATGGCTGTTTCATTTTCCTCTATTTGTATTTTTATTCATACAGTGTTCTCAACCTAAACTTTTTTTAATTCACTGTATATGGATGTAGAGTGTTCTTAATTGATCCGTAGTCAACTCCTCTTACTCACATCCTGCCTACGTTCTCCAAGTTGCTGCGCAAAACTTCATGATTCTAGTACTCCTTGTGTAGATAGATACTTGTGTAGATATCAATGAGATCAGTATTTTAATATAGGTATTTGTGCCCAAGCGTGGGTTTTGTCACATAACTTTTATAAATTAAGATAAAATTGATCAATTTAGCATCCACTGTTTTATGAAACCTTATGATGAGAGACCTTTTCCTTTTGTAGGACACAGAATTTCCAGGTGTTGTGGTACGACCAATTGGTGAATTTCGTAGTTCCATAGATTACCAGTATCAGCTTTTACGGTGCAATGTTGACCTTTTAAAAATTATCCAGCTGGGCCTTACATTCACAAACGAAAAGGGAGAATATCCTTCTGGAATCAACACTTGGCAGTTCAACTTCAAATTTAACCTTACGTAAGTGTCTGAAATATTTCTCAGTGTTATTCTTAGATCTGCTACATTTGTGCAGACTGTGATTTCTAACTGATTTTATTAATATAAAGTTTTGTTTCCATTGAAACCAGGTAAGGGTTGGGCACAGCAGTCAAATAGAAGGAATAAGGAATCTCAGAAAGTAAAGTCCCTCTTAAAGAACTCTTACAGGTCAACAATAAAAAGACAACCCAGTTAAAAATGGGCATCAGATTTGAATAGACATTTCTCCAAAGAAGATATAGATAAGGCTAATAAACCCATGAAAAGATGGTCACCATCATTAGTCATGAGGGAAATGCAAATCAAAACCACAGTGAGATACCACCTTATACCCACTAGGTGGCTGTAATAAAAAAGACACAACAAATGTTGGCAAGGGTGTAGAGAAATAGGACTCTCATATATTGCTATTGGGAAAGTAAAATGGTGTAGCCTCTTTGGAAAACAGGCAGTTTCTCAAAAGGTTAAACATAGAGTTACCATATGACCCAGCAGTTCCACTTCTAGGCATATACCCAAGAGAAATGAAAACATACATCTGTATAAAAACTTGTACTTGAATGTTCATAACAGCATTATTTGTAAAGGCCCCAAAGTAGAAACAATCCAAATGTCTGTGAATTGATGAATGGATAAAATAAATATGATATATCCATGCCATGGAATGTTATTGGACAGCAAAAGGACAAGAGTAGTAATATATGTTATACATTGACGTGTTTTGAAAACATGCTAAGGGAAAGAAGCCAGATACAAAAGACCATGTATTGTAGGATTCTCTTTTTATGAAATGTTCAAAATAGGCAAATTGATAGAGTCAGAATAGGTTAGTGGTTGTCTAGGATGTAGGGGAGGTGGTGAGATTATGGGGTGGTGGGGAGTGATTGCATAATGGGTATGGGTTTTCTTTTGAGGTGATAAAATGGTTTATGATTGACTGGTGGTGGTTGCACAACTCTGAAAATACTAAAAGTGATTGAATTGTATACTTTATTTTAAAAATTTTTAAAAAAGATTTATTTATTTGAGAGAGAGTGTGTGTGCATGGGGGCGGAGGTGGAGGGGAAGAAGAGGGAGAGAGAGTCTTAAGCAGACTCTGTGCAGAGGGTAGATAGAGCCTGATGCATCTCATGACCCTGAGATCACGACCTGAGCTGAAACCAAGAGTCGGTCACTTAACTGACTGTGCCACCCAGGCACCCTGAAGTGTATACTTTATTTTAATTTTATTTTTTTAAAAGATTTTATTTATTTATCTGAGAGAGGGAGAGAGAGATCACTAGCAGGGGGGAGGGGTAGAGGGAGAAGCAGGGTCCCTGATGAGCAGGGAGCCCGATGTGGGACTCCATCCCAGCACCCTGGGATCATGACCTGAGCCGAAGGCAGACATTTAACTGACTGAGCCAACCAGGCACCCCAGAAGCGTATACCTTAAATGAGTAAATGGTTAGTATGTGAATTATAGCTTAATAAGGCTGTTTAAAATGAAAAAGTAAAGTTAATTCTCCAGTTAGGAGATGAATTGCAGTTCTGCCATTTTTCAGCTGGGTGATTTGGGGTTAGTAATTTTACCTTCTGTAATTCAGTTTCCTTATCTGTAAAACAGGATTATTATTATCTTTTACGATAGAAGAAATAAGGAGATAAAGAGTAGATGTTAATTAAGGGTAGTTGAAACTGAAGCGAATTTTGATGTTTTAAAAATATGGTAAAAAATATGTAACATAAAATTTACCATCTCAACCATTTTTAAGTTTGCAGTTCAGTAGTGTTAGAGTATGTTTGCGTTGTTGTGAAGCATACTCCCAGAACTTTCTCATCTTGCACAGTGGACACTCTGTACCCCTCAAACAACTCTCCTTTTTCTTCCCCAGATCTTGGTGAACCACCATACTACTTTCTGTTTCTATGAATTTGACCGTTTTAGCTACCTCATATAAGTGGAATCATACAGTATTTGTCATTTTGTGACTGGCATATTTCACTTAGTATGATAGCCTTAAGGTTCATCCATCGTGTGGCATATTGCAGAATTTCCTTCCTTTTTAAGACTGAATAATATTCCATTGTATATTTAGACCACATTTTGTTTATCTGTTCATTCGCTGATGGACATTTAGGTTGTTTCCACCTCTTGACTGTAGGGAGTAGTGCTGCCATGAACATGGGTGTGCAAACATCTTCACAACCGTCCTTTTCATTCTTTTGGATATATACCCAGAAGTGGGATTGCTGGATCATTTGGTAGTTCTGTTTTTAATTTTTTGAGGATGATGTAATTTTGTTTTTTTTTTTTCCCTAAGAGAGAGAGAGCACGCGAGAGAGCTTGCATGAGGGGGCAGGGGAGGGTTGGGGAGGGACAGAGGGAGTCTGCAGTTAGTGCGGAGCCTGATGCAGAGCTCATCTCAGACCCTGAGATCATGACCTGAGCCAAAATCAAGAGTTGAATGCTTAACTGACAGCCCCCCAGGTGCCCTAGGATCATGTTATTTTTTAGGGGGAAAATTTAGGGGAGACTATCATTTTGCTGATTGTATAAGGTAGGTTTAGTGTAATTCTGATTGGGCCACAGTACTTGAGTATTGCTTTATTGAACAGCACCAGGAGCATTTGATGGCTCAGGGATAATTTTTTGATTGTTCATGTGCTTTGGAGATTTGTTTGACGTTCAGGAATAATTTGGGGAGATAATCTGCATCTTTAACTGCATTTTTTTTTTTTTAGTCCGTCACCAAAGCCCGTTATTTATACCTTAATGGTAATTAATACACAAATGAAAATAAGGGTTGTTTGTTATTGTAGAGTTTATGTATGTGTTTAAAACAATGCTTCTTTTAGGTGAAACAAAACAATGATTCAACACTGGTTTTAATTTAGTAGAAAAAAGTAAGATTGTGTTTTTTTTTTCCAGTTGTCTGTCCTAAGTTTATGTGAAAAACAAATGAAAAAACACTGAAATCTAGTGGAAAAAGAGTTATAGAATTTATTTCCCTACTTTTGCGACACGTGGTATTATAAATATTCCTCTGTTTAAATTGATGGATGTATCTCTACAGTGGAATATTATGCCAGAGTTGCAAAGGATGTGGTATATCTATGAGCATTGGTCTGGAAAGATGGTCTGTGCTGGTAGATACAGGGATGGAGGTGTGTATGTGTAGGTAGAGAACATAGTCTTCAAGGATATATAAACTGAGTTATTTTTTTTTTTTTTAAGATTTTATTTATTTATTTGACAGAGATAGAGACAGCCAGCGAGAGAGGGAACACAAGCAGGGGGAGTGGGAGAGGAAGAAGCAGGCCCACAGCGGAGGAGCCTGATGTGGGGCTCGATCCCATAATGCCGGGATCACGCCCTGAGCTGAAGGCAAACGCTTAACCGCTGTGCCACCCAGGCACCCCTATAAAATGAGTTATTAACAGTTGATTCTGTTTTTCTGTAAATGATGGGGAAATGTGGATCTTTTATAATTAAGAAATTTATTTTGTGGGGGCAAGTCTCACTTTTCCATCAGCCACAGAGATAAGATTACTTTGCATGCTTGCTGGAATACTGGAAAGAATGAATGATCTGTTCTTAAATTATGAAAGCATTTCAAGAGTACTTGTTCTGTAATTATAAGGTGATGTTAATATTGCTGCCCACTACTTCTCTTAGATTATCTACCAGCTAAGAAGTGAATACCTTCTTTTTTAGAGAGGACATGTACTCCCAGGATTCCATAGATCTCCTTGCTAACTCTGGACTGCAATTTCAGAAGCATGAAGAGGAAGGGATTGACACATTGCACTTTGCAGAGCTGCTTATGACATCAGGGGTGGTTCTCTGTGACAACGTCAAATGGCTTTCATTTCATAGGTTAGTACCAGATAATGTGTATTTCTCTTGCTTTGGGAACAGAATTGCATTCTTATGTTATTTCTGCAGTCCTATTGGCTATCTTCTTTTGGTCACTTATGAAGCAGTTACCGAGTTCAAATGGTAACTTGCCCATGTTGCAGTTTTTTAAAAAATACTTTGGAGCTTATACTGGTTTGTTTCACACAGTACTGGGCTCCATCATGTGGCTATCAGTGGATACATTTCAAGTGGAAAGATGGTGACTGGGGGGATCAGAGCACTTGATCATCTTTTTCTTGTCCTTTAAATGGCTGGCCTAAAGTTTATGATGAAGAAAACTGTCATTTGAAACCCCTTGGGTTCTCTTCTATGTCTCTCATATTAGTCTGGTTTGTTGTTATTTTAGGGAAAGTTCAGATTACAGTAGGGTAAACTACTTGGAAGACTGAAAGTTACTCATGAGGTAGCACCATTAAGTTTTGAGACATGAAGCCGTTGAACTCTGGGGCCTGGTAATTGCTGCTTTTTCACCTCATTGCCTCATTCTCTCCTATAGTGGCTATGATTTTGGCTACATGGTAAAGTTACTTACGGATTCTCGTTTGCCAGAAGAGGAACATGAATTCTTTCATATTCTGAACCTTTTTTTCCCATCCATTTATGATGTGAAATACTTGATGAAGAGTTGCAAAAATCTTAAGGTACACAATATTTTTCTTAATATTAGTAACAATAAAAAAGACAAAACAGGCTTGTCATTTTGCTTTATCACTATTTTTAGAAATTAAATTATTATTTATTTATTTATTGCCACTTACACATTCTTCAGTGCCTGCTAGGTGCCAACATTGTGCTGGAGTGGGTGTATATAGAGTTGATTGGCACAGGGATTTGTGTGGTGAACGTCTTTAATCTGGGCATGAATGGGGCCCTCTACTTCTCTTATTCTGAGGGAGACATTCTTCACTACGGTCCACAAACCTAGTGAAACAGTTGGCAATGTAAGGTGTATATGTAGTTAGGGACGGGGTCTGTAGTGTACCAGACCTCAGAGGGGTTCTTAACCCTCGATAGTTCAAGAACTCAGCACCCTAATAAACTGTTGACATAAGAGGTTTTCTGTCTAGAATTGGATTGGTATTTATTATTTCCTCAATTTTGTTTTATAGCTGTTAGGACTTTAAAACAGGGCAGAGGTCTGACACAATTAATGATATATAAAAGAAAGGAGTGAAAAGTGAAATATAACACAGTATATTGTTTGGAGGGTTAAAAAAGGGGATATTGCTGGCATAAGGTCTTAGTAAGTGACCTGTTCCCAATTATCATCACCAAAAGAATTAAACTAAAAAGTGGAGTTGACTCCAGTAGAGGAGTGGTGGGTCTGAAATATTGTTTTCTTTCCATCTGCAGGGTGGTCTTCAGGAAGTTGCCGATCAGTTGGATTTGCAGAGAATTGGAAGGCAACACCAGGCAGGCTCAGACTCGCTGCTGACAGGAATGGCGTTCTTCAGGATGAAAGAGGTAAGGAGGTGTGGGTTATCTTTGTGGGCTGAGATTTATTGAAAATTTATAGTTCTGATGGAAGTTGATGACCACTTTGAAAGCAGTTGTTTGGCTTGTTTGTTATGATGTTCAGTATATTAAATGTAGTTTGGGAGGCAAAGACATCCTGAAATGGAGGCTTCTTAGCATATTCAAGTCTAGACATGTGCTTGTTCTTAGCAGTTCTCCTTCTTACAATGATTTGCTTTTCTTCTGATTTCTCTAATATGAGCACATTTGTTTGAACACTCACTTTATGCTTAAGTTCTGTGAATTGTCAAATGTCTGGCAGCTAACATACTCCGTGACAAGCTGAAGGGTTTTCTTCTAAGATCAGGAACAACACAAGCATGCTCACTCTTGCCACTTTTTTTAAAATTTAATTTAATTTTTTTTAAAGATTTTATTTATTTATGTGACAGAGATAGACTGCCAGCAAAGAGGGAACACAGCAGGGGAGTGGGGGAGGAAGAAGCAGGGCTCCCAGCGGAGGAGCCCGATGGGACTTGATCCCGGAACGCCGGGATCACGCCCTGAGCCGAAGGCAGACGCTTAACGACTGCGCTACCCAGGCGCCCCTCGCCACTTTTATTTAACATAGTATTGGAAGTCCTAGCCAGAGTAATTAGGCAAGAAAAAGAAATACAAGGGATCCAAATTGGAATTGAGGAAGTAAAACTGTCACTATTCTCAGATGGCATGATATTATACATAGAAAACTCTAAAGAGTCCCCCAAAAAGTTCTTAGAACTAATAAACAAACTCAGTAAAATTTCAGGATACAAAATCAGTATACAAATATCTTGTGTTTCTGTATATTAATAATGAGCTAACAGAAAGAAATCAAGAAAGAATCCCATTTATAATTGCATCAAAAACAATAAAGTACCTAGGAATAAATTTAGCAAAGGAGTACAAGACCTGTACCCTGAAAACTATAAGGCATTGATGAAAGAAATTGAAGAAGACACAAATAAATGGAAAGATACTTGGTGCTCATGGATTGGAAGAATTAATATTCATTTTTTTAAAAAAGATTTTATTCCATGAGCAGAGAGAGGGCCGGGGGAGAGGGAGCAGCAAACTCCCCATTGAGCAGGGAGCCCAACATGGGGCTCAGTCCCAGGACCCTGGGATCATGACCTGAGCTGAAGGCAGACGCTTAATTGACTGAGCCACCCGGGCGCCCCTGGAAGAATTGATATTCTTAAAATGTCCATACTATCCAAAGCAGTCTACAGATTCATTGCAATCTCTCTCAGAATTCCAATGGCATTTTTCACAGAAATAGAACAAATGATTTTAAAATTTGTGTGGAACCACAGAAGACCCCAAATAGCCAAAGCAGTCTTGAGAAAGAAGAACAAAGCTGGTGGCATCGTGCTCCCCCGAGGTTCCTTTGGCAATGTCTGGAGACATTTTTGGTTGTCACAGTCTGGAGCAGCAGAGGGGAGGCGCACTCCTGGCCAGGGACACTGCTGAACATTCTGCAGTACTACAGTACACTGGACGGCCCCCCTCCATGCCCCGCAACAAGGAATTATATCCTGCCCAGTAGGGCCAGGGTCGAGATACCCTGCTGAAGTGCATAATATCCAGTATCTCACTTGTAACAGCCCACTGTTATCCTGTTTTAAAGATAGGGAACCATGGCTGAAGGACAGTTGAAGATCACACAGTGAGTATAGAGCCCAAGCTCTTAAGCACTGCACTGCTTGTTAAAGAGAAGGGAGGAGATGGAGGTGGCTGGACTAAACAGCGGCAGCGGCCCACGGACCCTGGCAGTAAAAGAACTCACGGAGAGTAGAAGTCTGTTCAGAAAGGAGAGCCTGTATACTAAGAAAGGAGCATGAAAAGACTATGTAGAGGAGAGGTTTGGAGCCTTTCTTTATGAAGTTACTTTCTAGTTGGGTAGATTTTCAGGGCTTTGAGACTGGGAGGTGCTGATGTAGTGGTGTTGAGACTTGGCGTGACTCTTGGCGGGATTCTCACCATGGGTTCTCTGTCCTATCCTGCAGTTGTTTTTTGAGGACAGTATTGATGATGCCAAGTACTGTGGACGTCTCTATGGCCTAGGCACAGGAGTGGCCCAGAAGCAGAATGAGGATGTGGACTCTGCCCAGGAGAAGATGAGCATCCTGGCGATCATCAACAACATGCAGCAGTGATGGCGGCAAGCCTCTGCAGGGCGGGCCTGGTCCCAGAGTGGTGCTTATGTGCCGACTGTGTGTACTTCTCTTCCTCCCCAAGAGAAAACGCTTCTTTTGAGCAAACCGCACCTACCATCTGCGATGACAGAAAGACTTTTGTTGTATTGAAGACAAAAGATGTCTTTTAGATCCAGAAGAGGGGAGTTTACTCTGAATTTGTAAACAAGTCTTCCCTGTTCCTCATCCCCAAGCCTCTCCAGTTGCTTCCTGCCACCAGCATCCATGGCTCATTTGACACCTTTTTAAATATCCAGGACAAGTCAGAAACAGACTAGTAAAATATATATAACTCTTTATCTGTTGTCATTCTTTTTCTTTTAAATCTTGCTACTCTCTGAGGATGAAGACTTTTGATGTGATTCTCAGCTGAGGGCTTCCAGGGACAGTGGAACAAAATGGTGCTTTTGTGAAGTGGGTTATAGATGTCTTTCCCTTCCCTTTTTTTTTTTTTTTTTTTTGACCTTTCTCTAGGACATTTACTTTCCTCACACTTTGTTAGTCTTGGATTACGTGCTATTTTGTGGAAATGAATTAGTACTGAAATTTTGAAGACCGGTAATGAAAACTTTTATTAAAAACAAAATTCTTCTGAATCTGTCTACCCTTGTATTCATGAGGAACTCCAGAATGGGTATTAAGTTAACCACTTTATGCGTCTTTAAAGTCTGGTTTCATTGTGCCACTGAGATTTGCTGTCACATGTCTATCATTTGAAATCATTTTAAGTTTTAATATAAGAAAATATCCTGGATTTGCTCCTGAACGAAATAAGATCAGAATTTTGGACCATAAGTCTTATATTTTCAGTAATGTGATTTCAGATGGTCATCTGTGTTTTTCCACGTCTGTTTGTTCTCCCTGCTTTTCCTTTTGGCAAACCTGAGGAGAAGTTAGGGAGACTGAGTATGTGAGTACCAGGAATGTGAGTCTTTAACAAGTTAATAGTGGTACATGTAGACAGGGCAGTAAGGAATTTGGTTAGAGTTCTCTTGGAGTAATATCCCACAACTGGGGTAGGAAGCTCAGGACTGTGATTTTTTTTTTTTAAACTAGTCATTTAAAAAGTACATTGTATTGTTTTTTGAATGACTACAGTATGGACAATTTAGGAAACCCAAAAACCCCTTTGAAATGGTCAAAATGAAAACTGGTAACTCACTGAAGTGGATGAATAGTCTTACATTTTAAAAGCTTATGAAAACTCAATTCCAAATGATTCGAAAATGTCAAGTATTATAAACTTGTATTTAAGATGCTTGTAAATATTATTTATGTTTTTAATTTTGTAAAATAAAGATTTCTTTTTAACCACTGGCATGAAGGTTTGGTCTTTCATAGCTATTAATTGCTGACTGTAGAAGATGGTCATTTGCAATCAGTGACTAGAAGCATCTCACCTGTCCCCAAACTCTTGTCTCCATATCCCACAAGTTGGCTTGCATGTAAAATGTCTTACTTTATAGGAAGTTTTTTTTTCTTTTAAGATTTTATTTATTTGGGAGAGAGTCTGAGCAAGAGACAGAGACCACAAGCAGGGGCAGAGGGAGAGGGAGAGGGAGAAGCAGACTCCCGACACAGAACTTGATCCCAAAACCCTGGGATTATGACCTGAGCCACCCAGGCATCCCTGTAGGAAGTTTTTAATGACCAACTGTGTAAATGGAATTGTCTCTTCACTTCATAATCCCCAACTGATTGTCCAGCTTTACTAGAAAAACTAGTTTTAATTCTGTCCTGGGATCACTCCGTTACATTTGGTGGATTAGCTTGGTAATTAGTGGACTTTTAAGACAAACTGAACTTCGGTACATAGCATTGGCTCCAGACTATTTCCAGCCCTTCCAGTTGGCACAAAACAAGGAGTCTGAAGAAGTCTGGTATAGGAGCAGATCTAGGCTTTTCACTGGGATGTTCACATATAGGAAGAGAGGTATTTATCACTGTAATTTGTGGTAAAAATAACATAGGTCAGGGTCAGTGGTTCTCAGCCAAGTTCTTTGGCATGCTGGTGACTGTGGGGCCTGCACAGATGTCCTTAATTTTTAAAAAGATTTTTTTATTTGAGAGAGTGAGTGAGAGAGAGTGCACAAGTGGGGGATGGAGCAGAGGAAGAAACAGACTACCTGCTGAGCAGGGAGCCCGACGTGGGGCTTGATCCCAGGACCCTGGGACTATGACCTGAGCTGAAGGCAGACACTTAACCAACTCAGCTACCAAGGTGCCCCCAGATGTCCTAAATTTAGATTCAAATAGGGAATTTGTCTTTGCCACAGTTGAGGAAAGACTTACATGTCAGGAGAAATACTGAGATGAAGGGTTGAACTCATTGGTGAGTGGAGGGTCTGGTCATTGCATGTGAGGGATAAGAGTTTATTAAAGTGTTGCTAAAGAAAGGGCACAAGTCTAGTAGAATTGGCAGGAACTTTATATACATATATATGAGCACATGTAGGGCTTTGTAAGTGGTTATGCTCAGAAAGGGATGGTCCTGTAGAGAGTAACCAGAAAATGCTAATTATGGGGTGAATTCAGGCCCCTCCACATGAATTGCCAAATGTTCTCAAATTTGTGTTCTGCTAACCCAGTAAGGTTGACTACCAACTACAAGCCTGATTGCCAGCTAAAGCTGCTGTGAATGAGCTCAGTTTGAGTCTTTTAAGTCTAAGCTATTAATGAATAGTCTTTCAATTTCCTAATTTATTCAGTCCATAAGTTTCCATTGTATACCTCCTAGATACTAGACACTGTAAATAGGTGCTAGGGATAAAACAGCACATGGAAGACATAATGTCTACCCTCATTGGAGCTTACAGTCTGTGTTGCCAGAGTACATAATTCACAAAAATATAATTTGTGAGCTGTAAAGTACAGGACACTGATGTCCTTTAGGTTGAGGTTCAGGGATAGTCTTTTGAGAAGGGACATTTAATCTGACATCTAAGAGATGGGTAAGAATGGACCAGGCAAAAGAACAATGTGGGCAAAGCTACTGGGATGACAAGAAAACTTGGTGGGTTCCAGCAGCCTAAGAGACCAGTGTGGGTGGAATCTAGAAATAAGGATGAGAGTGTAAGAACAGGAGGCCAAGAGGTAAACAGTAGGATCAGGCAAGGGCCTTGGAAGCCCTGTAAGATGATCTTTTTTCCACTAACAATGGAAACATTGTTTTAACAGGAAATTGGTAAGATTTGATTTGTAATTTAGATTTGTAATTGGTATATAAAAAATGGTGAATCAGTAATAAGAGCAGATTGAGAGAGACCGTGGGAGGTGAGAGCAAACAGAGGGTTTGGATTGGGTAAAGGACCAACACTAATTTTTCATTTGCTTAGTAATATCGACTTGGAAAGCTTGAGTCGACTCCTCAGTACTTTGACTCTTTGTGGTTCTGATAATTAGGGAGATAGAAATGAAAACCATTTATTATTTATTCAAACTGGAATGGCTTAACCACATTATCTAGTATGGGAAAGAGGAGAGGAGTTTGGGAGGAAATGGAATCGTGTCACTTCTGGGTAGTTTCATTGCTTAGCTGTCAAGTAGTAACTTTTGTTCTTACCAAAGCAGTAATCGAGGAGTGTGTAGGTATTCCTCCAAGCACAGATGACAGTTCTGATAAATCACGAAGGAGTTTAGAATTTCTAGTTTAATAATACTGTTCTTTAATTAAGTGGAAGGGAATAAATATTTTTCTGTCTCTGCAAGTGAAGCATTTGTTCATTTCAGCAAAGACTGTAGAACTGGTATCTAGTTCTCCACATAGCCTTGCCTATGTATAATCTTTGCAACCAAGAGGATTTTCCATCCCCAGTAACAATGCATCTTCTTCCTCAGGTTCAAGTAACTGTGTAAAGAATCATGAGGATCTAAATTCTACAATATTTGCTTTTTTTGGGTTTAGCATTTTTAAATTCTAAAGCTAGGTCTAATTAAAACAAACAAAACCCCTGGTTAGTCAGATCTTTAAACAATGGTCTCCTAAACTTTTTCCTTCCTAGAGTTCCTGTTAATGAATTTTATTCTTGCTGCCCACAACAACCCCAACCTAGGAAATAATTGAAAAATAAACTGGACACTCAAGCAGACAAGTTTTCACAATGAATCCCAAAGAAAATGGTTATATTATTGGGAAAGAGTGCTCCTTCCCAACCCTACCCTAGACTATCTGATTTTTACACCCCAGCAACTGGGATATTACAGAAACATCTGTTCCTGACATTGTTCAACTGTTTAACCAGAGTGAAGAAAGGACCTCAAAAGTATGCTCAGTAATGGGGAGGCGGAGGGGAATGAACAGGTTTTATAATTAAATAGTATGTAGGATCCCATTATGCTGAAGTTGGAGTCCACTGATCCAAAAGTTACATATGCAAAATTATTCATTTTTCTTCAAAGACCATCTGTGGTTTTAATTCTCAAAGGGTCCTGTGATCCAAAAAAGATTAAGAGCCACTGAAACAGTAATTTCTTCCTGAGCTCTTTTGATCACCATTACGTTTTATAAAACTGAAGGGATAAGACACATCTGGGTTTTAGTTATTTGTTCTTCTGATGTTTTAGTAAATGATTTGTTCAAATAAGCAATTACATGAAACAATAAAACCAAATTTTTGACCTTAAGTTCAGATGGATGGTAGAGTCAACATGATGGGTAAAGGCCTATTTCACATTCTAAGTGAAGTCTTTGAAAGAATACAAGGGCAGAACCCAAGTTAACAAAAACAGTAAGAAAAATGATACCAAGTCATAAAATGGAACAATTCTGTCTCCAACAAGAATGACATGTTTAGCATCAGGCAAAGTATTTATAAAGGTAGCTTGTGTTTAAGAACATAACACTTTGGGTAATTAAAAAGTTTCTCCTCTTTGGGTGAAACCTGCATAAGGCTTTAGAGATGACCAACAATTACACTGCAGGTGTTAGTTCTGAATACCTACTGCTGGATTTTCATGATCCTTCCTCCAGTAGGAAACCACAGTTGAGTCCAAAGTCCGATTCCACTATGTCTAAGGGTAGAATAGAGTCAGTTCAAACTCGAGCCTCATTTGTATTATTTGGATCACTGCAAAAACATCTAGGGATCAGAGTGAATGTCTGGCACGGTGTAACTGCAGAGGTGAAGGGTGTCTGTCATACGTTTTGTATTTGGCACAGTTTTCTTATAGATCTTTGAAAATTCACGTGCAGAAGGTCTGGCAGTATCTTTTGTAGACTTTAGTGTTGCCATATTTCTGAAGGAGCTCTTGGGCCTGTTGCTGCATGTCCTGGGTCACGCTGCCAGGACACTGGGACCCAATGTGAAGCAGGATAAGGCAGCACTCCAGCACATCTGGGAAGGGCCAAGTCTGAAAGATGACACAGGGATGAACAAGGAAGCATTTGCAAAAGAGCCACATATACCTGCACAGAGGCAGAAGCAACTCAAAGTCTCATCTAGTGAAACTTCCCAGGCACGGCTGAGCCATTTCCCTTATAAGGCTCTTCATCAGTTACTCTAAGGATAGAGGATACTCAAAACTGGGATGGCTACTGGGATATCCTTTCTCAAATGAAAGGATCGTTTTCTAGAGCCCTACTCAATTCAAATCATGATTCTCCTTTAATACCAGGCCCACATTCACATACACCCATCCATCTGTATGCTATCAAATACATGGTACCAATTTTAATTTTATTTTACCTCCAAATTCCAAAATTTGTTCCATTTATCTGAAGAATGATGTATAAAATTGCTTGTGTTATCAATAATCCTGTTCTCACAAAACATTTTAGTTAACCAGACACAATGGGATCCTAAATTTTTAAGCATATACAAATGTGCAGATTTCAGAAATGGTACAGAGAATCAGATGACCTTAAAGAATTTGGTATAGTCAGTTGATAATATAAAAAATCATGTTTTACCAAAGGAACTGCTGTAAATCTTACCTTAACACTCTCAGGAAATTTAGCTATTTTCTCATTTGCCTCCGTAAGCCTTTTGGTTAATTCAGGCAGAGAAAGTGGCTGATTTTTTTCTTCTTTACTAGTAATAATAATAATAAAAGCATAAGTCATATGCCTTGCCCCACATAACTTTTAACTGTTATCCTACAAATAAAATTCTTTTGTCATCTTGGTCTTATCTCTTCATCTTTAATACAAAGGTCAAGAGGAGGGAATTTAATGTGACAAAGTTTTCAAAATGAAATACCATTCCTCATTATTTTCCAAATCCCCACTTCTTAGACACATAGCTATATTGAAAATTTAGGACCTTGAGGGGATTCAGTCCTGCAGCCAAGTGCAGAAAGCCTGGATTTCTCTGGGGAATAGTTAGACATTGCTGGCGGTCCTAACCGTAGATGTACGGATGCATTTTTCTGGGAAGAGTGTCTTAAGCTTCTCAAGGAGTCCTGTGATGCAGAGGTTAAGAGCTGCTGGGTTAGAGAACTTTTTAGTGTTTTTCTTGTTACTAAAACCAAGCCCACAGCTGCCTAGAGTGTGGTGGTTTACTGGAGAAGTGACTCAAAACTCTGACTCAAAATTTCAATGGGAATCTTTTTTTCCCCCCAATGGGAGTATTTTTACAGCAATAAATATATAAGGGCTTCAAAACTTAATTTTTTTTTTAGTTACTGATACTAGTTATCAGTTTATTGATGGTACTAGTTACGAAGTTTTAAGCCTTGTGCTGGGAGACAATCTAGGTAAAAGGCACTCAGCATAATAACCAATCAGTAATTGTTCATCACTACAAATGCCCAAGGCAGAGGGCCCTGTAATAGTGCAGATGAGCTTTACAGTGATTAGGGAGTGGCTCCTGTCATCCACCTGGTCCCTGTGTTCAACAGAAGTGATTAGGACAGCATTCTGATCACTTGGGATTTTCTTAATTCAGCATGCAGTTTTCTACCACTACCCTTTCTGTGTATTTTCTGGGATAGCACAGAACTATTGAAAAACTGTGGTTTTCATTAATGATGCAATAATGTCATTTGACATGATTAATTTTATTGGGGGGGATCTACTTTTTGCTCAAAGGTAGTATTTTATTGTCTGTCCTATTGTTATTAACATTATTTGTGATTTCATTTAATTCCCCAAACAAGTGAGGTAGGTACTCCCAATTAAAGATGAGCGAACAAAAGCTCAGAAACATTAAAAATCTTGCCTGAGGTCACTCAGCAGAGCCAGGATTAGAACCCCATGTTGGACTCCAAAGCCTGTGCCTACTACATTATGGTGCTGGCAAGTGACCTGATCAAGCTCATCTGTGCTGATTTTTATCTGATGATGATGTGAGAACTCAGCAGGGTATTTCCAATTCCACCTTATACTTACCACTCGCTCGGAGGACTAGAGAGGGACTGTTCTGCTACCTGTTCAGATTCATTCTTATCAGGACCATTTGTTGTAGATTTACAGACTTGATTCTTCTGGTGTTGGCGGATCATTTCTGCCAAGGTCTCCTGGACTTCAGCAACGGTTCTCTGTGAGTTTTGAAGACTGGCATGCTTTTCTGAAAAGAGCTCTTTACAAGTGATCAGCATTTGCTCGCTTTGTTCTGTGAGTCTCACATCTAATTCTGGAGGCCTGCTTGGCTCTGGCTCAGAAACTTTGGGGTCCGTTTCTTCAGTGCTGGCATTGTTTATCTGCTGGCTTTGCTCAACAGAGGTTGTCCTTCTGTGAGTAGCCCTTACCCAAACACTGGATTTGGGGCAAGGCCTGGAGAGAGACCACCAAAATTCATACAGATGTCCATAAATAAAAAAGGCCTCCAAGCTTTTGAAAGCTGGTATGGTGGGGGACTGAGGTTCTCCCAGTTTGTCTCTTAGATGGTCACAGCCTAGGAGGAGAAGAAAAGGATTTAGGGTAGTGCGTTTCTTTATCTCCTAGAAATCTGGCCCCTTCCCTTATGTTTCCTATCACCCAAGGAGAGGATCTCAAGAAGAAAGGATAGCAGTGATCATGGGACCACACGCCCTTCACCAAAAGCCAACCAAAGCCAAACATTTCCTGACCTAGGACAGCGTTCTTGTTGCTGTAGTCTACGTGTCAATCAAAGCATTATAGAAAAAATACTGCATCTTCCTATGAAAGGTCTGGGGGGTAAGATCCCACTATGTCTCTAAAAAAAATCACAGTGATTTAGTTTAGTGACTATGCAGTTCAAAGAATGTCTTTCTGCTGTGCTTCACTATTCTTTTTCAAATTCATTCATCTATTTATTTTAAATGTTTCTCTGCACCCACTGTGGGGCTCAAACTTATCCTGAGATCCTCTGACTGAGGCAGCCAAGTACCCCATGAGCTTTTCCATTCTTAACTAACTTGTGAGCACATTGCTATTTCTCTCAAACTGTAGGAAAATTTATAGAAGGCAGTAAGGTAGATAAGGTAGATAAGGCCAGGTAAATGAAACCAGCCCAGTCATTCTGGTTACCTCTTAGGAGCTTGGGTAAGAGAATTCAAACTTGGTGCTGAATGACATAGCTGGCTGGTCTCTATCTTTCAATGATAAATGTATTCCTAGTGCGACACCACTGGTGGTGGTTGCATCATCCACTAGTACGCATGCCCCAGCAGAGGTGGCGGGTCACTTACCCTCAGGAAGAAAGGCTGAGTGTACTTCCTGCATGATGGTGAAGTTTCCTGAATCGTAGCTCCGGACCACAGCCCGAAGCAGGGCTTCCACAGCTGCGTCCCAGGAGGCCACTTGCTGGCTCAGCACTGCCAAGGTCAGGTCATGGCAAATGTGAAGCAGAAGCTGGTGGGAGGAGCCAGAGTTTTGGTTAAACATTCTCCCACAGCAAGCACTGGGATGATACCAGAAATATTCCTACTGACCACACGTGGAAGAAGAATAGACAGTGTATGTTTAAGAAAGCCCCACCTATCTCCACCACCCGTTTTTGTTTCCCTATCTGAGAAACTTTCCTATCAGTTGCACAGTAACATACCTTGTCTGGTGTTAAAGTCTGTTCACGCTAAAAAAAAATGCCTTGACATTTATATTTAATTAAAACAAAAAGTGAGTTCCGGAACAAAAAGGTGTAATTCAACCAACCAAGCTGGAGTATAATTAAGAAAATTTATAGTGAGCAGTTATTGACTTTGATAAATACATATATCTGTATAGATATATATGCTACAATCACCACCAAAATCCAGACCTAGAACATTTTCATCATTCTAAAATATCCCCGTGTGCCCCTTTGCAGGCAGTCCCCTCTCCCTGATTCAGTTTTGGCCACTATAAATTTTGTCTTTTCTAGAATTCATATGAATAGACCCAGAGGATACGGTCTTTTGTGCCTTCGTTCTTTCACTTATTGTAATACTTTCAGGATTCGCTGATACTGCTTGTACATCACTAGTTCGTTCCTTTTTAGTGCTGCACAGTATCCCACTGTATGCTAGAACATGGTCTGCACATCCGTTCACCAACTGATGGACATTTCGGTTGTTTGTCATTTTTGGTTTTTGTGAACTAAAGTGCAATGAACATTTGTGTACAAGTTTGCGTGGACACCTGATTTCATTTCTTTTAGTGAAATACCTAGGCAGTGGGATTGCTGGGTCACTGAGCATGTCTATGTTTAACTTTATAAAAAGCTGCCGCACTGTTTCTCAAAGTGCTATAAATCACTTGAGGAAGTCTTGTTTCTCAAAAATAATGTGCCCTCATTTTCAAAAGAAAAACTAGATCAACTGATACTTATTTATAGGATGGGTATAGCTGTTACAATCAGTCAACTTTATTCTCTTTGCATCAGTATGGAGAGATTTTATAAACTGCTCACTGAAATAAGCAAGGCACAAAAGAATACATATGGCCTGACTTAGGGGCTGCCTTTGGTGAGCTAGGAAAGGGGAATGGGGTACCAGGGACTTCACCCTTATTGTGTTTCTTTTACAAAAAACTAGAAGACTATACAAAACAAAACCAAAAAACTATGAAGCAAAAATGACAAAATGTGAACATCTGTTACTTCTGGTTGATGGGTACTCGATTTTTCTCTATGTTTTTCTGTATTTTTAGGCTTTTCTTCTTCTTTTTTTTTTTAAGAGAAGACTGGTCAAGACTAACTTCAAAGTCAAAGGGCTTTAATTAGTCTATAGGGATCTTTCCAGGTTGCCTGGGCCTGCCTTGGTCTTTTCTGAAATGCAAACTGGCATATACCAGACACGGATTAAGAAGTCCTACTACAGGGGCGCCTGGGTGGCACGGTGGTTAGGCGTCTGCCTTCGGCTCAGGGCGTGATCCCGGTGTTATGGGATCGAGCCCCACATCAGGCTCCTCTGCTATGAGCCTGCTTCTTCCTCTCCCACTCCCCCTGCTTGTGTTCACTCTCTAGCTGGCTGTCTCTATCTCTGTCAAATAAATAAATAAAATCTTAAAAAAAAAAAAAAAAAAAGAAGTCCTACTACAGAGTGCAGACAGGTACCTGTTTGGAGGGAGTGTTATTTGTAGCAGACGGGTACTTGATACTCTGCAGCTGCTGTAGTGCTGCCTGATACTGCTCTGGGGTGTCCAGGCTGAAGATGTTCTTCCATACAGCCGTCACCCTCTCCACGAAGGGCCCGTCAGTGCCTGCAGCCCAAGCGTTGTAGGAAGAACTTTTGGCCTCTGAAAGCTGCTTTTCCTCCAGGTGCTTGGACAGTAGCTCAAGAAGGCAAAACACCAGTCTCTGCCCCTGCAACCCAACAACAAAGGACAGGAACTATTATGCAGTGGAAGTGCCTGAGTATCTCGAGAGCTCTCAGTTTCTCAGTGTTCCCCGTTACCTCTGCAGCAAGCAAACCCCTTAGTAGGCTGCCTCTGGCCAGTGAGAGTCGTGAGTGAGGGGGGAAAATATGTGATCTAACAGATATTTTTCCAGATGCCTTTGGAGAAATCCTGGAGGTAGCTGGGAGCCCAAGCAAACATTTTTATAACACAGCCCTGCCCACTATAATGTGAGCCACATGCAGGCCAGCCACCCAAATCTTGTGGCCCAGTTTGAGAAAAGATGGCCTGGATTCATCCAGTTCTTAGCCCCTGCCCAAACTTTAGATTCAGGGATACAGAAGTAAAGTGTAATAGGCAGAAGGTGCTAGAGCAGATAAGCTGTGTAGACCTGAGAGCTGGGGCAGGTGTTAGGCACCATGTCTCAGTAGGTTAAAGAGGGAGTCAGCTGGAAGAGAAGAGAATAAGCACAGAAAGAAGCTCTAGAAGAAAATCTTTCTTTTTGCTGGACTTTCAGCTGCCATGAGATTCGTGTGTACCCTTATAATAATATCTTCTCAGTTAAGCTTGGGAAGGTTTCTGTTCCACATAGCCAAAGTAGCCTGATCATTATCAGAACAACATTTAGCATAAGCTTAAAGGTTTTCTTGCTTTGGTAAGGATGCTGTTTAAGAGAAAAGAAGAAATGCTAAATAACCATTTTGGAAACTTTTTTTTTTTGCTATACAGAAATTAAACTCTCTAGATTTGGTCACTTTATAATGAATACACCAAATGACACTATCTTTGAGGGTGTACTACTTTTGTCTCCATTTTTATTTTGCAGTTCCCAGAAAGCTACTATTTTTCTTGGGCTATGAATATTTAGCTAGGAACTGTCTTTAGGCCCAGTAACTCTACTAGGGAAAGAGGAACTTACAAAAGTTCATGTTAGTGTCTGACCAGCAAAGTTGTCTAAAATGGACAAAATGTTTATGTGTTCTGGAAACTGAGAGTGCTGATGCTTTTAAAGTAATCTCTGTTTTGATGTGTCAAATAAGGCAGTGGTAAATTACTCATTTTTAACCAGAAAGGGATAAACAGACATTTAACAAAATACTGATCTTACCACACTTATTTATGGCTTAAAGCTAAAGAGGGGTGCAATGGCAGAGCACCATGATTTCGGTCAGAAGCTAATCCCTCTTCCTCTCCCTCTTCAAAGAAGACCTGATGACACCAATGAAGAAATACCAGACTGCTAGCCCAGGGGCTCAGCTGACTGAAGTCTACTCATATTATGTTGAACACAAACTGATAAGGAAGGAGATTACTGTGAATGACCACATTCTCTCTTACTTTGAATATGGCAACTGACAAGCCACAGTACTTCCAGGGGATAGTATGGCCAAGGCTTGCTGGACACTTCTAAGGATACCTGCCGAATTGGTACAGCTTGTTCAATTGGGTTATTCATTTGGAATTCAACTAGAAAAGGACTTGGGGTCCTTTCACCTTGAATACCAGGAGATGCAATAACAGACTGACCTTTAGACTGTCATGTAGCTTCAGGGCTTCCTGAGCACCCACCCAGTTCCTGGCCAAAAGCAGCTCCTGGGCACATCGGAGAGCCAGGGAAGAGGACAACTCATTCTCTCCCACAATTGAAGCCAACTCTGCAGCTGTCTTAAGTGATGCTGCGTCTCCCTTCTTGGCCAAAACTTTGGCTGCATCGTAAGCAGAAGCAGCCCCTAAATAGCTGTAATACAAAAGAAAACCCCTAAGTGTCATAAACAGATCTCCTAGTCCCTCTTCCACTGCCACACAGAGAATGACAGCATCATACAGGGGTAAGGACATAAAGGAACCTCAACATTTGCTGAACTGAACCCAGAATCTTCATTTCCTTCCAGTTTCCTTGTTTGATGGTAAAGACATCACTCGAATAAGGGGGACCTCCTGAGTCTGCTACTGAGGTTTCTTGAATAGTTATGGTGATTCATATAAATACCAAGGAGGTAGGGGGCGCCTGGGTAGCGCAGTCGTTAAGCGTCTGCCCTTCGGCTCAGGGCGTGATCCTGGCGTTCGGGGATCAAGTCCCACATCAGGCTCCTCTGCTGGGAGCCTGCTTCTTCCTCTCCCACTCCCCCGCTGTGTTCCCTCTCTCGCTGGCTCTCTCTGTCACATAAATAAATAAAATCTTTAAAAAAAAAAAATACCAAGGAGGTAGGTCCTGATGAATCTTATGAAGCTGGGTTTAATACACATATGCCTTTTTATTTTCTAGTCACTTAACCCCCCCCCAAACTTACTACTCTTATCCTGCTCTTCTACGTTCCGATACACGCCTGTTCCCTCAGGCTTACCATTTGGCGGCTACAGCATAATGGCCGTCTTTTTCCAGGATGGCTCCCCAGGTGAGATATAGGTCTTTCAGGATTGGGTCCTCTGGGCGCAATCGGGCCTTGGCAACTGCAATAGCTTCCCTAGAGGCAAGAACAGATAGTAGCCAATTTGAAGACGCTAGAAGATAGGACAAACTGTCCCTCTTGTATCGTTTATACTGTTCCAACTGCCTATAAAAAACCATTTTCCTGCATTACGTGAGAAATTAAAACCACACGCTGAGCTCAATTCTTCACCTAGGTCAGCAGTTCTTAATGTGTGGTCTGTGGATTCCTGGGGGTCCCCAAGTCTTGTCACTTCACAGGAAACAACCACCAATATTGTTGCCAATGATACGATTGGAGCTTTCAAGTGAAACCTAGAATTTTAGGAAATTTGTGCCTGCTACTCTGGGCCTGACAGCTTCCCAAAAGTTAAAGATTCTTCTGAAGAGACTGATGGTGATATTAAAGACTGTGATTTTTTGGGATATTTTACAATGAAATATGTTAACATTTGGAGTATCTGTATAATTCTGTGAACTACTATTTTCCAGGTGACATACAACTTCTGAGTTGCCTCCCATGTGAAGTTGTAGCTGGAATTAAAGTTTTTCAGATTAAGTCGATCTAGGCAGAGCAATGTTTAAGAAGTACTTTGAGACATCAGCGTCTAGCCATGACAGAGTAACAGGGACCAGACTTAACCTCCTGCCAAAAACTAGACAAAATATGTATTTTTTTCAGACACTGGGCACCAGGCAGCTCAGGACTGTCATCCTGGAGAGAAGGGAACCAATGATGTGAACCCTGTCAGGGCCCTCCTGCAGCAATCTTCCTACAGGGAACCCCAGCAGAGCCTCAGCAGTCTCACTGAGTGGAGGAGAGACAAAGCAGTTGGAATTTGAGGGCCTGCATGATTGGAAGAAAGCTATCGAGAGAAGGGACTACAGAGCTGTTTGGGGATCCCATGGAGTCTTTTGCTAAACACAGAGGCCACACATGTGTAGGAAACTTTTTAAGGCTAGACAAAGAATAATCAGGGAGCTGTAAGCTGAGTAATTCCCAGAGCTCACTCGGGCCTGGGGGACTTTTGTGTTTTGACCAGCCAGACATTTGAATTCTGATTTGTTGAATACACAAGGGGTTTCAGAAGGTACAAGTGCACCCTAACTCTAGAGTATAGATTTCTCTAAACTTGTCCCAAGAAAGCCTAAAAACAAGCCATGAAAAGATCAAGCTGTCCATAGCAACTTTTTTTTGAAGATTTTATTTATTTGAGAAAGAGAGAGAGCAAGTGAGTAAGTGAGCACAAGCTGTGGGAGGGGCAGAGGGAGAGGGAGAAGCAGGCTCCCCACTAAACAGGGAGCCCTGACATGGGGCTTGATCCCAGGACTCTGAGATCATGACCTGAGCTGAAGTCAGCTGCTTAACTGACTGAGCCATCCAGCGCCCCAGATCCATAGCAACTTTAATGCCCTCTAGAACAGAGTTCAGCACTCTCTAAAGGAAGACAGACCAAAACAGAATAAAGAAAAACAGTCACCCCGAAGCCATCACGTCAAATGGCTGAAAATCAGTGATGGAGAAAGTCCTAAAAACAGAGAGAAAGATGACACAGTTCCTATATGACAAAGATGAGATTAAATGCAGTAAAGTCAAAAACAATGTAAGAGAAAACAATGTCATCTTTGTTGCCCTGAAAGACAAAAACTGCCAGAGAAAGATCCTTTAAAATGAAGGCAAAATTAAAGGCTTTTCTAGACAAAAGTTGATGGAATTGGCTGCCGGAAGAATCACACTACAAGAGTGAAGATATTGTTCAGGTGAAGGAGTTGAGAGCAATCAGAACCTTGGACCTATATAAGAGAATGAAAAATGCTGGAAATAACGTATATGGGCGAATATTTAAAAAATTTTTTAAATTAATAAATTATTTTAAAAAATGACAGGTTAGGGGCGCCTGGGTGGCACAGTGGTTAAGCGTCTGCCTTCAGCTCAGGGCGTGATCCCAGCATTATGGGATCGAGCCCCACATCAGGCTCTTCCGCTGTGAGCCTGCTTCTTCCTCTCCCACTCCCCCTGCTTGTGTTCCCTCTCTCGCTGGCTGTCTCTATCTCTGTCAAATAAATAAATAAAATTAAAAAAAAAATGACAGGTTAAAGCAAAAATTCTAATAGTGTAATGGGGGGCTATAACATGTCAAATATATGACAACAGCAGAAAGCACAGGGAGGAAGAAAAGAAATATGTTGTCTATAAGAAGTAATACAATATTATTTAAAAGTAAACTGTGATAAATTTGCTCATCATCACAAGCCCTACAGCAACCATAAAATAAATGAACAGGAGTAAAGCTAATAAGCCAGTATTGGAGATAAGAAAATATTCACTTGATTCAAAAGAAAGCAAGAAAAGACAAAATGAACAAATAATAGATAGGACAAGTGGCAAGATGGTAAATTTTAATTGCACCAATATTTAAGCACTCCAATTAAAAGACAGAAACTATCAGACTGGATAAAAAACAAGACCCAATTGTATGCTGTTTACAAGAAATATTTCACTCCTTTTGTTTGTCACTAGTCACAAATGTATTATAGTGAAAGTGTAAGAACTTGGACAGGAAGGATTCATACCGATCTCAGGAGAGTGGTTACTTCTAGAGAAGGGATGAGGACAGAATTGGAGAAAGGCAATTCAACCAAATCTGGAATGTTATACTTAAAACAAAACTGGGGGCACAGGAAGCTTTGGGGGTGGTTGGCAAGATCCTGTCCCTTTTGTCTCATACTGTTTTCTGTATTTGTGTTAGTTTATGGATAAAGTTCTGAAAAAGATCAGTGGCAAACACTGATAAAAATTAACATTTGTTAAGTATAGGTAGTGGGTGCACTGATGTTTGTTAAGCCAGTGTACGTATATTTCCGTATGTTTGGGATGTTTAATTACAACGGAGGTTTGTGCTGGTTATCAGTAAGCAGAGCTGTTTAGCAGATGAATTCCACATTATACCCACTATTGGTCCAACTGTAGGGTCATACAAACCTGTAGAAATGGTTTGACTTGAGCAGCTCTACAGCTTCATATACTTTGTGGATAGAAAGTAGGTGAGAGGCAGCCTTGACATACTGATCTTGAAAACACAGCTGTTTGGCAAAAGCTTCCACGGCCCACAGCCACACATGGTAGCCGGCTTTAAAAACAAAACAAACAGTGGTTGAATGAGAAGCAGGTTTAAGAAAAAACCATAAGCACATACATTTGGGTTGAAAATGCCTTGGTGTTAGTCACTGCATAAAGTACAACATTTGGATACTAATTCAGTTGCCATTACAGGTCATCTGCTTCATCTACTCTCCCTATACCTGCATTTTAAAACATCAATTTTTTCTTTGATCATATAACACATACAAAATAGTGCAAAATTCAAAAGGTACAGAAGAGTACGGATGTCAGGACAGTGATTACCCTTGTTGGGGTGTGTGGAGACTGACTGAAGAGCAGCATGAGAGATGCTTCCAGGGTGCTGGCAGTGTTACACTTCTTGATATGGGTGCTGATTACAAGGGTGGATTCAAGTTTGTGAAATGCATTGTCAGTCACAGCAATGACCTGTGTACTTCCCCCTCTCTCTATATGTAGTATACTTGAATAGTCAAAACACTGGGCATGGCATAAAAACTTTCCTTGCTATCCTGGCATCTCCCTACCCAAACTCGTCCAAATTCCTTTCCCTGGAGAAAACCACTATTATTAGTTTCTTTTGAAACCTTTTTGAAATAGTCTATGAAGACACACTGAAATATAAATCACAGAGCAGGAAATGCTGTTGTGCGCCTACAGCTTGATTCTTCCCACTTGCTACACTTTGGAGCTCCATTTCATATTAGAACGCACAGAGCTGCCTCATTCTTTCATAGCAGCTTCTACTCTGTAGAGGTACGAGATTTAACCAGTCTCTTCCTGATGGACGGAGAGGTTCTTGTGATCTTTTGCGACTACAAATACCGTTGTGATGACAGACCCCGGAATCATGACCTGAGCCGAAGGCAGACGCTTAACAGACTGAGCTCCCAGGTGCCATGTGAGTGTCCATCTTTGGTGGACATACCCTAAGGGGATTAGCACTTTTGTTGAAAAGAACATACCAACTGGTGCCATCGCCACAAGACTGTCTGTCAGCTCCCCTCTTTCTGCTGCTGTCTGAAGAACACCTTTTAGATCTCCTTTCCAAAGCATGAGCTGGTGAAATAATTCGGGGTGGCCATTTTCCAAGTGACCTTTTCCTGTTTGGATGAGAGAGAATATTGGGAAGATGTTTCAGAAACCTCTGTCTACACAGACTTCTAGAGTAAGAAAGGCCGGATGAAAGAGAGGAACAAACTCCTAGAATGTGCTGTTGCTGGCTGACGGGAGAGTCATCTCCCAGAGTGTTCATAACGTGGTGTGAAGTCCACTCAGTCCCTTGTCTACCCACTCACTTTCACTTACACTCAGAGTGAACACTGTATGTTGTGGTCCTATGACGGATGCAAGGGCTGTATGCGAATATGCAGATCGGGGAGCTCAAAACCTAGTTAACTGACATGTAAAATGAGCCATTATGATGCAGCAGGATGGCAGCCATAAAAGAGGTACCAATGAGGTGTTAGGGAAGCATAAAGATAGACGGGGTCATGTTGACTGGACTTGCCTCACCTTCAACCTCAATCATTCTGTACAGGGCAGCCCGGTCTGTGAAAAGCCCCAGGTGAAATCTTTCCTCAAGATCAGTAGACACCTCCTCATTTAGCTCTGCTAATTCAAAAAGACAAGGAAAATGAGGTTACTATTTTCTGTCCAATTTTCCAAATGTATGTCCAGAACACCCATTTCAGACAGTGAAAAGAAGAATCTTGTGCTCTTGTTTACCCTAACAGAGACCCCTGCTGGTTACGACGGTAGGAAAATCTGAGAACATTTTGAGTTTTTTAAGCTCAGCCTTGGCAAAATCCAATGAGACAATTTAGTTTTCAGTTTGCTCAAATAAAGATTCGGTGGGGGGTGGGAAAGGGGATATAAAAAGCCAACTGCAAATTCAACATGTATTTTTAATGCAGTAAAAAACAAAACAAAGCAAAACTAACAAGAAATGTTCTTAACATTCACTAGGATCTACCACAGAGGGATTCAATATTCATTCTATTTTTAAAAAAGTCACACGAGCAATTTTCCAGTAAGGTTAATAATGTAAAACTATATGAGGTGTTTAAGTTATAGGAAGTCATCAAAAAGTCCCCGAAAGAGGGCTACGTGTATAAGAAGAGCATAAAATATTTCTGGAGAGACAAGAAACTAGAAATAGTGTGGCCTTGGCCTTGAGGGGAAATGGGAGGAGTAGGTAGCAGGGTGGAAATATAAAAAAGATTTTCTTTTCGAATCTCTGAGTAGCATTATCTTATGTATCCCGTTTTAACATGTAGAACTGAAAATTAAAAATCAAAATGTCAAAATAACAGGCATTGAATGAGGGCTTTGCAAAAGTAAAATTAAAAAAACCTTCTAAAACAAAAACTTCCACCCAAATTCTAAAAAAGGAAGTGCCATATAATGGGTATATTTCTAACAAGCAAGTATTCTTTTTTCTACATGAAGGTACTGTTTCCTGGGGAAAAGATAGTTGAAGGAGTGGATTCATGCTGAGCTATTTAAGCCATCATACCAATTCTGGCACACAGATGGCTGGTAACAACTCAATTTATGACAATAAGTCAGAGTACTGCATCTCAAAGTCAATGGGGAGTGCTGATAGTGGATCAGAATAGGAAGCTTGGCACTGGGGTCGTGGGGGAGGGAAGCCTGGAAGAGAATGTAGAAATACAAACCATTTTAGACATTTGGTTGCGCATTCATTCAATATATATACAAGTGCCTCTTATGTGCTAGTTCCCAGAGGAGTATGGATGAGCCAAGGAAGTCTGTTTTTGTACCTTTGGAGTGTTTTGCAGTTGCTAATACCAAACAGTCCTGATGAAGCTCCTCCTTGGACCTGTGGTCCAGGCTGGTAGTCAGTGGAAGCATGGAACGAGCTTTTCGCTTCTTGGTTAAGGATTCTGAAATGTAATAACAATACAGACCGCCTGAAGAACAGCTGATCGGAATCACAAAACTAGTTGGCCATTGTGTGACAGTAACCTACTGAAAGGACATTGCTGGACATCAGAAAAGTTCCTACTCTTACAAAGAAACTTTCAAGTTAAATTAGCTGGGGGCAGTGTTTACAACACACACAAACATGTCGCTGTGAACACCCGTGAAGCATTCTCAACAGCTGCAAAATGACAGTTCATCATTAAAACATTGAAAAATGCTTAAAATTGTTTAACTGTTAAAACTGTTTAAAAACATGACCCAAAACTGAAACAATCAAAACAACAAACAAATATTTAAAACCTAAAAAACAAACAAAAACCCCAACAAAAACCAAAAACAATAAAAACCAAACACTTCAGAGTTTTCGGTTGCATGTAATATTTGAGGGTGCTTTCACAAAATATTTTAATCAGTAGACACCAACCTGGCTTCTCTTTAGGTGGCTCCTTCTTCAGTAAAGTGACTTTGTTATTAACAGTGACCTTTGACTTTTCAGAGCCTAATAAAACGGGAGCGCAGGTAACTGGTTCTCTAGAAGCTACATCATGGGGGATAAAAAACAAAGTTTGGAGAAGAACAATGCAGAATCTAGTTCTTTTTAATAATTAACAACTATACCAGACTTAATAGTGTGATTTTATATATTCCAAAAAGGAGATAAAATACTTTGGAAAGGAGCATGGGTAGTCTTCTCCCTTTTCCCATCTCACAAACTGTATTCTAGGAATCTGTAAGTTTATTACTTAGAACTCTAATTGGTCTAGCCCCCACAATTTTATACCACAGGCCCAGGAATTCTGAAACTTTGCTCAGATGGCAAAAGACTTCTTACATATTTAGATGACAAAGTACTAGTTGCATGTTTAATTACAACAGAGAATATTAAGGGTATGTGGTATGGAGTCACAATCCTGAGGACACATAACCATGAACTTTTTAAAAAAGTCTAGCTTTTTTGATCTGTAGGGGTAAAGGACATTTTGTGCAACCATTTTGTGATGAAGAGGTATTTTCATGGGCCTAAAAAAATAAACCCATTAAACTTTTAGTTCTTTATTTTCCTAAACTATGCGTCCAACAGCCATCCCTTGGGATGGAAAGGGTCTGGATGTGTCTGTACCATATATTTTGGCCATTTTAATTCTGTCACATCAAAACATTCCATTTGAGAATTAAACACAAGTCACTGCTTCTATTTATATTTTTTGTTATTTAATCATTTTAACAGGTCATAGGCACCACAGCTTAAAGGTAAACATATAAAAAAGAATTAAAGTACTGAAATTTTATCCAGTAACATTTTTTTCTCTTCAAACTAGAAACAGACTACATTATTAGAAATTAGTGACAAAATCCTGAAAAACTATTTTGTGAGAAATCTAACTGCCATGACAGTTTACCAGACTAGAAGAACCTAATTCATACATTTTTTTCAAAAACACCACCACCACCACAAACACATTAGGTACAAACCCCGTTATGAAGGGTGAGAACTTCTAAGTTCCCAGAGTGGTGGTAGCTTCTAGGCCAGGCATTTGTATGGAACAGTGGTTTCTTTCTGTAACTGGCTAGATGTCCTACTGGGAAAACTTTTCCCATGTAAGTTTCTATGACTATACACCCCTGGTTTCACTTTGCCCTGTAGTCTTGTCGTGCCCAAGTTGGTAAGACCTTTACTATTTCCATCCCAGTCTTCCACCAGATCCCCGTTAACACTTCAGGTTTAGAGGCTTTAAACAATCTTTTAAGAAACTCAATGCAGCTTTTGACGGGACCAAAGATACAACCTAAGTTAAAGAGATGGGACAGTAAGTAGGTCAAAGGCAGAGAAGTTTCAAACTGAGTAAGAACCTGGCTTAGTTTGCTGATCATGCCTACTAACTCCTAGAGTCTGGGAAACAGGATTTGGCCACATACCCACTGAGGCAACGCCACTGGGGAATTCTGGCTCCCGGGCTTCCTCTTCACCCTCCTGGTCCGACACGCCATTCTCAACAGGTCCTGAGCTCTCCCTGATGCTCTCATCTTCATTCCCATCGTACACTTCCTGCTTTACGGGAGCTCTTGAGGTGGGCTTTTTCTTCTTTTTGGGCTTTGGCTTAGGTTGAGAGAGCCTTTTTTTCTCTAATTCAATACTCTTCTTACCTAGAGGAATCACAGTTAAGACAAGGACAGACTAAAATACATATTCTCCCATATAACTACTACCCAGGCCTGACCCTGCTCAGCTTCCAAGATCAGACGAGACTCGGTGCGTTCAAGGTGGGATGGCTGTAGACTAAAATATATATTCTTGGTTAAAAGCACTCTAGGAGATAATCTCCAAAACTTCATCATGCTTCTTTTTGATAGCATTCTCACCATTTCCCTTCCTTCCCAATGAATTTTTAGAGTTGTATGATCGACATGTTAACCAAACCCTTGTAGGATTTCATTAAATCATGAATATGATATGCCCAGTTATCCTTGAATACTTACAGTATGTATTCTACACACAGGGACATTCTCCTACATTACTACAGCACAGCCATTAAAATCAGGAAATTAACATTAATACATTATTACTGTCTATTCTACATACTTTATTCAGGTTCTGCCAAATGTACCAAGAACGTCTTTTATAGCAAAAGGAAACAATCCAAGATTATATGATGTGCTTGCTTGTATGTCTCTCTAGTTTCCTTCGGCCTGAGACAGGCTTGTTTTCCTTTGACTTTCATGACTTGAAACTTGTAAAGATTACAGGACAGTTACTTTGTTGATTTTCCCCACCACATGATGTTTGCCATGATTAAATTTAGGTTTTGCATTTTGGTCTGGAATGATGGTGTCAATACAACATTCGAGGTAGCACAAAACTTCTGTCTCATTATTTGGTTATTTACTTTGATCACTTGATTAAGGGGGTGTCTTGCAGGTTTCTCCCGAAAAACTGTTTTTTCTTTGTAATTACTAAGTATTTGTATCTGCTAGTTTTAGTATCCATTGATGTTTCTTGACCACAAACTGTTACTGTGATGGCTGCTAAATGGTAATTTTCTGATTCCATCATTCATCCTACATTTATTAGTTGCATTCTGTTATGAGCAAGAGCTTTTGTTTCTCCCCATTTCTTTAGACCTTTTTTTTTTCCCCAATACGGACTCATGGATTCCTATTTTGTTTTAAACCATTACACTGGGACACTTGGGTGGCTCAGTTGGTTAAGCATCTGCCTTTGGCTCAGGTCATGATCCTGGGGTCCTGGGATCGAGTCCCGCATTGGGCTTCTTGCTCAGCAGGGAGCCTGCTTCTCCTTCTCCCTGATGCACCCCCTGCTTGTGCTCTCACAAATAAAATCTTAAAAAAAAAAAAAAATACTACTTATTTACTTTGTAAGTTTTTTTTAAAAGATTTTATTTGTTCATCTGAGAGAGTGAGGGAGCACATGAGTGGGAGGGAGCGGCAGAGGGAGAGGGAGAAGCAGGCTCCCCACTGAGCAGGGAGCCCGATGATGCAGAGCTCAATCTCAGGACCCTGAGAACAGGACCCTAGCCGAAGGCAGATGCTCAACCGACTAAGCCACCCAGGTGCCCCTACTTTCTAAGTTTTAAGGCATTTATTATCTTTATTGAGGTATAGTTTAACATAATATACCCACTTAAGATTCTGATGAGTTTTGACAGATGTATCGTCATGTAACTCACCACCACAAATTAAATATATTTCCATTATCTCAAAACATTCTCTGCTGCCTCTTTGCAATAAGATGCACTTCCTGAGTCCCAAGCAGTCACTCATCTGCTGTCACTATAGTTCTGCCTGTTTTAGAATTTCATATTATATACAATTGTACTTCCTGCTGTACATAACAATTATACAGCATGTAGTCTTTTGTGCCCACCATCTTCTGCTCAGTGTAATGTTTCTGGGTATTCATCCATTTTACTGTGATTATCAGTAGTTACTTTCTTTTTATTGCTGAATAGAATTCCACTGGAGGTTTATACCACAGTTTATTTACCAGCTG
The DNA here is from genome assembly GCF_002007445.2 of Ailuropoda melanoleuca. Taxonomy (NCBI): domain Eukaryota; kingdom Metazoa; phylum Chordata; class Mammalia; order Carnivora; family Ursidae; genus Ailuropoda; species Ailuropoda melanoleuca. The sequence continues at coordinate 102,055,216 of NC_048220.1, read as the reverse complement.
ATGGACTTGTGGGTTGTTTTCAGTTTGTGGTGATTACAGATAAAGCTGCTATGAGCATTCTTTTACAAATTTTTTATGTGGATATATATTTCATTTATTTGGGTCATCTTTACTTGTATATTATTCTGTCTAGTTTTGTTTTTTTTTTTAAAGATCTTATTTATTTGAGAGAGAGAAAGAGAGAGAACAAGCAGAGGGAGCAGCAGAGGGAGAAGCTGGCTCTTTGCTGAGCAGGGAGTCTGATGCAGGGCTTGATCCCAGGACTCTGGGATCATGTCCTGAGCCAAAGACAGAAGCTTAACCAACTGAGCCACCCAGGCGCCCCTCTGTCTAGTTTCCTGTTTATGGCACGTGGGCAAGTTGGCACCTTGATCTTTGACTTGCAGAAATGGAATTCTCCTGTTCATTATTTTCAAGTTCAGACTGTCCCAGATTTGGTTAGCGGGAGCCCCTGCGAGCTAGCTCCTTTGTCCTCTTGGTAGATCTCAGTTCTTTGAGCACTTTCTTCCTCTGTGGCACCAGATAATATTCCAGGCCCATGCTGTCCCAACCTGGCATTAGCCATTTATCTAAGGAGCTCTGGTTGGTCTCTTTTAAAAATGATACACAGAAACCAAGATCTGGGTGCTAGGTATACTTGTTACTACCTGGATGCTGTCCTCATGGCCCCTCATGGCTGCCTTCCTCGTTTAGGAAGGACCCATGCAATACTATCACCGCCAGCCTACAAGAATGTCCTCTTTTCTTGACCTTGATCAACTCAATTACTGAGGAAGGGAGAAAGGGAATTAGGGAAGCATTTATGTGCTCCTGGTTCTAACTGACCTTGAGGAGGCCGGGAATGTTCTTGCATGGAAGTGAGCCATTTGTACACACAGAAGTCATCTGCCCCTGAGTAGATGCAGTCTGGATCCAGTGGGGACCACGCCACACAAAGCAGTCGACCTCTGTGTCCTCGGAAATTGCAAAGAGGCTCTTCTCGGAGAGTATCCCACACCTAAAACCAAAAGTCACATGATAGCATAGATAATTTCTGGTTTATCTATTGCTTTGGGGGGATATAAGTTAAAAAAAGATTAAAAAAAATCTGCTTAGTTTTATTTCCCCTTATGATTTTTTATTTTCTTAGTTCGAATTTTAGAAATGTTATTTCCTGTAGGAGGTTTATGTACTCTGGGATGTAGAGACATTCTTTTGGGGATGATTCTGAGTGAGCTTCTAACAGTGCCGTGTGGATTTCACTGTACTGAACCAGTATTCTATGTTTTTTGGGCTGGGGTTTCTGATGGACATACACCAGAGGTTAGCTCTCCGGTTCCTCTTGTCTGTTCTGGTTCTGGTATCTGAAAGTCCTACCTCATAGCTCTGGCTTGGCATCTCATCTTTATTTTTTACAACCTGAAGATTTTCGACTCACCAATTTATCATTAAAAACTATTCATGATTTATAGCCACTGTTTCTGTGTTTAAAACAGAAGCAAGTACTTCTCACATCAGTTTAGTCCATCATATGACAGTAAGAATGAAAAGTTAAAAAACATTAGAATTTGGCTAGTTCCTATCAATACTTTCCCTTTCATCTAAGCCAAACAAAAATAAAAACAAAAACAAAACCCAAAAACCCAATCTTAGCCTGCCAAGGGCCCAGATGTGTGGCATGAACTAAAATGCCTAGTTCTAGAGCTCAGAATACCCCATTCTGTAGAAGATAACAGCCAGGGAAAGAATGTACATAACTGGGGGAAAAGAGGAAAGAGTTCCAGTTCGAGTGCGTGGTGAAGAACCTACGGGATCAGGACCTAACAGTACCTGAGCTGTACCATCGTAGGAAGCAGATACCAGCCTTCCGTCGTGATGTGGGCTCCATGCCACACTGGTAATCTTGGCTGTGTGCCCTGACAGGGTCCGGTAGGGCTCTGTAATGGTCACTGGAGATTCAGGATTGCTCTCTAAGAGACAAGGGGAAGATGTCATTTCTACCAACAGCAACAACAAAAAGACACAGTGGAGTTAACATGGAGAGTCAAAATTTTGCCATATGCTTTCTAGATGACTTTTAGCAGGCAATATTATCTATTGGTTAAGAGAGTGGGCACGTACGCGGCACCTGGCACATGGGTTTACCGCAAGAAGCATTAGGTGTCTTTCTGTCTTTCTAAAAGCCACTAAAATGAAAATAATATCTTTTGCATGTGATATCAAGAAGGATGTATCATCACTTTTATGGTAGCTAGAGATATATAATCTGATCTTAATCATGAAAAAATACCAGACCGACGCAGACTGAGGGGACATCTATAAAGTAACAAGGCAATATTCTTCAAAGATTTAAAAAAAAAAAAAAAACAACTTAGAGACTATTCCAGATATAAAGGACATTACTGGATCAACTGACAAAACTAGAATATGGATGGTAGACTGATTGATTGTATAGATATAATGTTAAATTAACTGAAGTTCATAATGGAACTGTGGATTGTAAGGGAATAGCCTCATTCTTACAAAATACACAAATACTAAGGGCTATGGGGGCATGATGCATGCAACACAAATGGTTTGGAAAAAATATGTACATAGGCATGCACACACACACATACACGGAACCACGTGAATATGACAAAAGGTTGACAGTTGTTGAACGTGTGAAGGGGTGTACGAGAGTGCTCTGTATTATTCTTGAATCTTTCCTCTAAGTCTGAAATGAAGTAATATTGATTCTGGCCATTTTCTGGTCTCTTTCTGTTATTCAGTAGATATGAAATAAAAAACAAACTGAGATGTTAGTGTTAAAGGAGACAAAGTTCTACATTGCTCTGAAGAATGAATGCCCTCTGCCAGGTGGATGCTTAATTTGGAATCCCACTAATAATAAGGACCAGGATAAGCTTTCTAACGTATCACGCTCATAAGTTACATACTGTCTACTATTTATTGTTAGGAAAGTCTGTCTATACTTTAATAGTTTTTCCATATGCTTTTAACTTGAGAGCTAGAAACTTTTTTTTTTTTTTTTGTTTACGGATAAGAATTCTCAGAAAACTATGGGAAATTCTAGAAAAAATAAAAATGTCAACTATTTTCACTGTGGCTGACAGCACATACTTGGCAGTACTCTGGAAACAGCACAGTGTTAGATTACAATTTCTTCGTATTAGGAAAAAAATAATCTCACTGTTTTCCTATTTTTTTAAAAAGGGGCTCTTTTAACCACCTGTGTGGGGCTCCATCTCACCACCCCAAGATCATGACTTGAGCCGAAACCAAGAGTCTGATGCATAACCGACTAAGCCACACAGGCACCTGTCTTATTTTAATTAAGAAGACTATGTTACTTTTGAAAGCAAAAAAACCAATGAGAATAACATTTTAATACCAAGAAGCAAGTAAAAAGGTATAAACCTTGGAATGCAAAGTAGCTGAACAGTTATCATCCCAGGATGTAAGAAACCAAAGTTACCTATGACAGTCTTTAGGTTGTGCACGTAAATGACCGCATTGCTGGACCCAGAGGCCATCAGATAGCTCAGCTCCGGCTGACTGCCATGCTCATGGTGCCAGCTAATGGTATTCACAAGCTTGTGATGCTGCTGGATGGTGCATATCAGTTTCAGGCTAGGAACCTGAAATATTTCTATTGATCTGGAATAACAAACGCATGAGAAAAAGATGGATGATCAAAGTACAGTCTAATGTAAACAGGTATCTCCCTCATTCCATCACTCAAATAAAGGTGCAATGGAATAGGATAACCCTATCTATCACTGCAAAGGTCACTCTCCTACAGAGAACCAGATACAAAAGGCTGTTCTTTCAACAAGTATATTCAGCTTTAAAAAAATCTTAACAATCTCTGTAAAGTTGTGTTTATCAGGCTCTTGTGATAAATGGTGCTGTGGAAAAGCGAAAAGAATAATTAATGAACCAATGGCTAAATTAGGACTATGTTGCTATGATCAACATCAGAAAGATCACAGTGAGGTCTAAAAAGCATTTCTGCCCAGGCTTACTTCAAAAAAAAAGAAGAAAGATTTAGGCAGTTCAGTGCAGTAGATGAGCATTTTGTGAAGCATAAAACAGCCCAAACACTGAATAGGCGAACATTCCTTTAGACTGAAAATACCCAGCTTATTTTGCATTCTCAAAGATGCAGGGAGCTCCTGGATCATTCAAGGATATCAAGGATAGGTCAGAATATCATATTCAACAGGGCTGCTCCAACTAACATTATAGATGGCATTCATCAGCTTTTGATCAAATGTATGTGCAATTACAAAGTTTTCCATTTTTTTTTTTTGTTTTGTTTTTTAAAGAAACAAACACATACCCATCTTCGTTGCCAAGAGCCATGATTTTGCCATCTGCTTTCCAGCTGATCTCTGTGTGTACCGGCAATTTGTACTAGAAAGCAAAACAAACCAATCTTGACTAAAAGCATTGTTCTTCTCTCTGCATATCTTACAAACCAATGATGACAGCATGAGAAAAAAAATCCCTAGAGTTTAAAATGTTCTAATTATGCAACTTGTAAATAACCTACATAGTTAGAGTTACTACAAGAGTTACTAAAAGCAAGCATTCTAATTGTAATTTCCTTAACTGGGACAAAAAAGAGGCCAGTTTTTATCCCACAACAGAGCTTGTAACATGTTCATTGGCTTAATAACATGAGGGTCAGTCTCCTTAACAAAAGCTTCATATACACTACCCTGGTTTTCTTCCTATTTCTCTTTCTTTTCCTTCTATTTTTTTTCCCCTTCCAACTGTTGGTATTTCCCCAAGGCTGTCCCTCTTGTCTTCTTGTCTCTTTAGACAATCTTATATATGCCCACAGCTTCTTCAGCTACCATTCATCTGAAGGAATTCCAAATTTTTTTTTTTTTTTTTGAGAGAGAGAGAGAGAAAGAGAATGAGTGAGCGCTCAAGCAGTTGGGGAGGGGTAGAGGGGAGGGAAAGAGAGAACCCCAAGCAGGCTCCACACCCACCATGAAGCCCAATGCAGGGCTCAATCTCATCACCCCAAGATCATGACCTGAGCCAAATGAAAGAGTCAGATGCTTAACCAACTGAGCCACCCAGGTACCCCAGGAATTTCAAATTTCTAACTCCAGCCCAAACTCCTTGTATGAAGTTTCTTTTGTTTGTTTTTTAAGTTTTATTTTTAAGTAATCTCTACACCCAACATGGGGCTCGAACCCATAACCTCGAGATCATGGTCTGGGGTGCCTGGGTGGCTCAGTTGGTTAAACATCTGCCTTCGACTCAGGTCATGATCCTGGAGTCTCAGGATCAAGCTCCATTTCGGGCTCCCTGTTCAGCAGGGAGTCTGCTTCTCCCTCTCTCCCTCTGCCCCTCCCCGCTTGTGTTCTCTCTAATAAAAATAAAATCTTAAAAAAAAAAAAAAAAGTCACATGCTCCAATGACTTGAGTCATCCAGGTGCCCCTCCTTGTATGAGGTTCTGATCCACATATTCAACTACCACAAAACTAAAAGCTCTTTAGGAATAGGAATTTTGTCTCTTTTATTCATTGTTGAATGTTAATGTTGAGATAATATTTAATGAAAAAATATAGATAAAAATAATTCAATTTATGATTAAATGTTATTTTTGCTAGTCATTCAAAAATAATGAGCACCAATAAAAATGCTCATTTGAAAGAGTAAGGAAATCTCAACATTTATGGTTTCACTTCAAAAGACAATTCTGGCATAGACAGATAGATAAAATGGTAAGGCAAAAGTGATTAAATGTGGGTATCTGGGTCAAGGATATAAGGGAACTATGTGTATTGTTTTTGTGTAACTTCTTTAATTATTTCACTAAAAAATTAAAAATAAAATGGTTATTCTATTTTAACCAAATTCTTTCCAGCCACATTTGGCCACTATATTAATTTTTACCAAAGGCTCAGTCTGGAGGAAGTGGCTGGCCTGAAAAGGATGCTTTATATCCAAGATCTGAAAATTTATCATAAATCACCACAGCAACTGAGACGAAACTTGTGTGTGTATGTATATGTGTGTGGTTAAGTTCCTTGCTGTACTCAGGGATAAAGACTTCTATCTTATGTGTTATAAAGCACAAATTCACTGAGGCTTTTAGGAACATCTAAGAAATCTGATTAGCATACTGGATATCTCTAATAATGGCATTTATTATGCATGACGGGAAACCAAGAAGATGTAGATTCAGAAGGCTTTAGACCACAAGAACTCACTTTGATTGAATTGGTGTCCCTGATGAGTTTGTTGATATCATAGGCCTCTCCACCAAGCTTCCAGGGGTTATGCTGTAAGACAACCCCTTCCCCTCCGCAGCTGTATAAAGTGAGGGAAGGTCTGTCTCCTTCTCCTCCTATAGGAGATAAGAAAAGAAAGCTTATCGGTTTCGCATTTCATCAGCTTAACTATTTGTTGCTATACCATAGCATACTATGAGTTGTTTTAAAAGAATTGGAATAAAGTCACTGTTCTGTGCATATGAACACAGCTGTTGGGAGAAGTAAAAAGATATACTAATTCTACAGTAATATTTATAATGCAGCATATTTGCTTTAAACATTCTTCTGCCATTCAAATAGTATGGGTGCCAAAGCTGGGATCAAAAAACATGTTCGCAACGTTTATGAGAATTTACCTTTTCTTTCAGAAATGAGCACTCCACTCTGTGGACATTTAAATATATAGAGCTGTAGCACTTCCTATGACTAACTATAAGGAGCTGTCCTCAAAGCAACGATTTGTTTAGTATTATAGCAATCCTCTTGTTGACTTTTAAGAAGCAAACAGTGGTTCTTGTGCGGTTCTGTAAGGACAAGTTTTATTTTCACAACTGCTAGAACTATGCCTGGCACAAATCAAGGAACCAATAAAGCTGTTGAATGAAGGAATGACCTATAACCTCAATGCTGCTTGAGTTCTGATGATTGACATTAGTTTCTCTATGTACTGCAATTACTATGGATATCACTTCAGGGATAATAAAGATAAGGCTAAGGAGAAAGAAGAGGTAAAGGGTCAGAATACGGTGATGACAAAGAGAGATCATTTGAGGAATGCTAAGTTTGCTTTAAGTGTAGGTGACATTACTCCATTAATATAGTCAAATACCATTGTAATTGTGATAAAATTAAAAAGTGATAGCAAATTTTAGTGAAAACACATTAGGCTGGGTACCAGAAGCCAGCAGGAGCGAACTACATGCACAATGAAAAAAATTCAGCTCGAAGAGACCAAATAATGCTTTAGAGTTTGGGGATTCTTATTATGCGTGAGTGATTTCTAACTTATCACCTGCTATGATTGCCCTCATGGATCCTTGGGGGGACACAGCATACTGCATAAGCAGTTATTATACTAGAATATTTATGACTTACTAGCTTGAATATCTTACAATTAAACCAAAAGAAAGAGAATGCTCTTATGTTTGCTAGAGAATGACTCAGATACTTACCGAGTGAAATGGGGGGCAGTGGTGGCCCCCAGGCTAAAGTGTACACAGTCTTCTTGTGATATGTGCTAGAAATCTGTGGAGGTCTGGGGGGAAAGGGGATGACAAACAAAAATTTAAACAGAAGGCACAGTGGAAAACAGACTCATCTTTTTCTAAAAGGTTCCTACCTATTAGGTGCTGATATTAGAGAAAAACAATTTAACAGTATCCTTCTCCAAATAGCTAATTGTGGAGAAGCCAGCACTTCAAGAACGTACCTACATATAATGGTATCTGCCACTAAAATGATTAAGTCCCAAATGTACTTTACCCAGAAAAAAAATGTTATCCCTCTCCCCCTCAGTCTGGCCAGTTTGGGATTTTTTTCCCTTCTCCCCTCCCAACTGCGCACTTCACTTAAATGTCATATATTCTAATGTTACTGTAGTTACAAGGAGTATAAAGGCTATCACAACTAGAGAAAAACAGAATAAGACAGAAAATGCAACTGTTCAGCCCAGAACTAAGGTTACTGCTAAGCGTCTATTATCATCATGCAGATGGACCCACCTCACTTTCAAGTAAAAGACAAGAAGTCATTTTAGGCTTACCCTGTTATTAACATTCTTAAACTAAGACAAAATTTTAGAGAAGTTTGATTTTAAAGTTTCTGACTGTGAAGAAAACTTGCTCTGGAGGGTAAAATGTGGAAAGCTGTGGTGGTTATGACATGTGAGGTGTCAGGAAAGGGCAGTATGGCTGTTAGCTTTACCGTAAACTGTGTTCTCTGTATGATGTGAGAATTCCTGGAGTCCAGAACCTATGACCAAACTAGCTGTTGACTTATTTACTTCCATGTTTCTGGCACACGCATCACTATCATTCTGGACAACAAACTGCAATTTCTTTGGGCTCAAAGAAATAGAATAAGTAGTTCTGGCTGAATCCTGCCTAAGAGCCTATCTACAGTAGTACCCTTCCTCCTACTACACACCTGTCCTGTGTTCATTTGGATATTCAGCTTATAATAACCAGAGATATTAATTTAATAGAATTAGTCAAAAATTTTGTGATGACACAGAGCTATTTAAATTGAAATATGGTTTTATTTTCTTCAGTGCCTCTTTGAAATAGTGTATTACTTTTTGAGAATTAAAAAATGGAGTTAACTGCAGAACAAAAAATGCAGGCAACTAAGGGCATACAGGTTTTACCTATGTACTTAAAAAATTGCATAGAAAAAAGGTTAACTCTGCAGTGTAGTAAATAATTCTTACTTAGAAAGGAATGATCTAGAATAAGCATTGGCAAACTTATCCTGGAAAGGGCCAGCCAGTACATACTTCAGGCTTTTTGCATCATGAGGTCTCTGTCACACCTCCTCTCACTGTGCTCTGGTGCTACGAAAGCAGCCTCTGCTAAGGTGCAAACAAATGAGCATGGCTGGTTCCAATAAAGCTGTAACTGCAGACACTGAATTTTATTTAATTTTCATGTCATGAAATAGTCTTTTGATTTTTTCCCCCAATAATTTATAAAGGTAGAACCATTTTTAAGTCATGAGCCATGGCTCTCCAGTCCCTGGTCTAGAATGGTGCTGTGCTGTTCAGTAAGCAAGCACGGGGCCTTGTGCACTCGAAATACGGCTCATGAGAAACAAGGCACGTAACTTCTAATTTGATTTAATTTTAATTATTTTAACTGTAAATAGCCACGAGGGGCTACCGAAGTGAACAGCATAGGTCTGGAATCCAGTCAAGCATCTAGGATAGCTGCAGGTGCAACAGATTCATAAACTGAGCCATACGTATGAGCCACATATGCACTCAGGAAAGCTTTCTTGTAGTCACATTAAAAGAAGCAAAAGAAAGAAATGAAATTGAATTTTAACAGTGTATTTTATTTAGCTCAGTATACAGAAGTATTATTTTTTAAAATATCAAAATAAAATAATTATTGAAATATCTTACATTTTTGAAGTGAACTCTGGAGTGTATTTACACTACAGCACGTCCCAGTAGTCACCTGTGGCTAAAGACTATAGAATGGACAATGAAGCTCTAAATATAACTTCTAGCTTATAGGGAAAATGGGGAATACTGAAATGAGTTAGAAATCACCACAAAGAAATAACTAGGTAAGTCCAAAATGTAGAATATTCTCACCAAAAACTTATCTGGAATCTTCAAGCTGAAAAGACAATGTTATGGAAAGAAGTGGAGGTGCTCTTCTAGAATAAGAGAGACTAAAGAGACCTAACAAAATGCAATGTGTTGAACCCTAGTTGAAATTAATTTGAAAAAAAAAAAAAGCTAGGAAAAACATTCTTGGCTCAACTGAAGAAATTTGTACGTGGACTGGATGTTAGATCATATCATGGAATTACTGTTAATTTTAAGTGCGCAAAGATACGGCAGATATGGCAAAATGTTAACAACCGGTGAGTCTAGTTGGAAGGCACAGGGCTGTTCTTTGTACTAGGTTTTCAATGTTCATGGATACCTGAAAACTTCTGTAAGAAAAGCTGAAGGAAAACAAAAGCAAATGGTTTATTTTAGTGGTAACCACAGGTCAGACAGGCTGAACCACTATCACCTGAAAATTTTCTTTAAAAATAAAATTCCAAGTTGTAAGCCTGTCTCACAGCCAGGATCTTAAAGATGTTTCCCAGGCCAATTCTGATGTATATCCAGGTTTATGAATCAAAATTAACTCCATCAATGACATTATGGTCAGTGGGCCAAACAATCTTCTATTTCTTACTTGTTGGAGTAGGTGTCATACAATCCCACTTTCCCATCATCAGTCCCAAAAGCTAAGCAGCCTTCCTTGGTTGGATGCCAGCACAGCTACAAAACATATGAGGAAAGGGGCATACTGTTAAGGGAACTGTTAGGTTATCCTTCAAGCATTCAAATGGACAACTTTCTTGCCCTTGGTGTCTTCTAATTTTAAAAGTAACAAATTCTCATTATTCAAAAGAAACAAAGCATTGAAACAAAGTTAAAGTCACTGGTAATCCCACCATCTGAAACACCTCATTGCCAATTTTGTATCTTAACAGATATTTTTTGTGAATAAAGTTAAGTATATACAGTTGAAAAAAACAAAAATAGGTTCAAACATTTAAATGATGTGCATGATACACTGTTGAGTGGGGATAAAAGAGTGCATAACAGTTTAGAAAATAGGATTCTATTAATAAAATTTGCAACAGTGGTTCTCTGCATTGTAGAAGTGGGAGAATAGAGTGGAGGGTAGGAAAATTTTTTGTGTTCTACACTTCTGTACAGTTTGGCTTTTTTTTCCTCTTTATATTGTTATTATTTTATTGTTTTTTTTTTAAGAGTTATTTATTTGAGAGAAAGAGAGACTCTCAAGCAGGCTCCGGAATGAGCGCTGAGTCCCCACATGGGGCTCGATCCCATGACCCTAAACTGAAACCAAGCTGAAACCAAGAGTCAGACACTTAACCAACTATGCCACCTAGGCGTCCCTGTTATTATTTTTTAATTGAAGTATAGATGACATACAATGTTATATTCGTTTCAGGTGTACAACATATGATTTAACAATTCTGTATGGTTTTTCTTTTAACCAAACATTTATTGCTTTTAGACTAAATAGAGAAAAACAAAAAACATCTATATATTGTTATGTAATCTGCATTTCATGTTTTGTAATTTTCATTTTTCACGAATCATCACCTTTCCACATCAAAGAAGGAGACACATTATCATTTTTAATAGTTTGATAAAATTTCAATATGTGTTTATATTATAACTTAAATGTATCTTCTATGAATGCACATCCAGGTCATTTTTAATTTCTTACTACAAGAATTACTTATTTGGAAAAAGTTCAGAGCAAGTTCAAAGATATCATCCTTACCGCTGTAACCTTGGACTTGACACCCTGCCAAAAATTTTTCACATCATAGTTGTTCTTGATGGAGAGTGTATTCCATACACGGATCATACCATCCCCAACGCCTATGGCCAAACAGCCCATGTCCACAGGAGAGAAAGCCAGGCTATAGGCAAACCCACCGAGGGAAGGTAGGGTCCAGCAGCACTCGAGGGTGGCCATGTCCCAACATTTTACCTGAAAAAATCAAAAATTAGGGTCTAAATATAAAAAAAGATCAGAGAAACTGGAAAAAGAATGAACATCTCAAATAGCATGGACTCAAAGAATGGGTAAGAATAATATAATTTTTTAACTATTCCAGTAGGTAACAAATTCTGGAGAAAAAGTCTCTTAGGAAAAAAAGTAATAAACTGTAGAGCTCAAAGGACCTTAGAATCCATCTAAGAGATGGCAAGTGAATTCAGGGTCACACAGTGAATAAACCAGACCCAGGCCTCCCATTTCCCAGAGTCCACCGGTGTTCCCACTCCTACCCCATTGGTAATCTCCTCATTTGGCGAACCGAACTATGAATGAAGATGGCCTCAGGGCACTAGCAAATGACAGGAGCTATCTCAAAAAGCAAAATATCTTATACCCAGAGGAAGGGGAGTGCTACATATTTAATCTTCACTTGTTTAACAGAGGGGCTTGGGAGAAAACAGTGTATCAAATAAACCTAGCTTAACTGCATAACAATAGTCATAGACTCTTAAATAAATAAAGCCAATTCTCTCTTGGAGACTTCACCAAGAGCTGATGTTTCTCTACCTAAACTATAGACAAGGATATTTTAAAGCCAAGGCGTGATGATCTCACACATCCTTCCCTGGACAGATCGACAATTCTTTACATATCTGTTTTAACAAAAAGGCATCTTGGTGGTTCCTCACCTTTCCCCAAACTCTCTGCTGTTGACATAGTTAGTGCTGATCAGTACCAGTAACTGTGAGATTGGTCTCCTTGGCTCAGGGGTCTAAGGTGGGGCATGAGAACTGATGGATGGTTTGAAAAGCCCTCTAATCACATCCAAGTCATAAATAACCGCAATGCTGAATGCAAAATAAGCAGTTCTTACATCTCTATCCATTGATGTGGAAAGCAGCAGCTGTTTGTCATCCTCAGTTTGTAAAGGGCATAAATTAAATACAATTCTTGAATGATTCTGCCCTTCTGATGAAGCACTAAAGAGGGTATATTTCCGTCTCCAAGACTGAGTGAGATCCCACAGCAACAGCTCGCCTCTGTGAAGGAAAAACACGCAATCCGAGAACAAGTTCTTTCACGAGCAATCTGAAAACAAGTGATCTGGGGACAGAGAGTAGGGGCCTTCCGTTGCAAAATAATTTGCTAATTTTCTTTTAAGGAGAAGAAACTGCATAGGCACAAAACAGCCCAGAAGAACACACACAAAAACAAGGAGTCACTCACTGCCCCGGGGAAGGGAATCTAGTTGAGAAGATAAAGGTAGGAAGAGTACTTCACTATGGTCCTGCATTCTTTTTGAATGACGTGATTATACTGCACTACCTTTGAACAGATTTTCCTAAGAGCTTTAATTGTAAAATGCCACCATAATTTGCACAGCCCCAAAGCTTTATGACATACCCTCTCTTTTTTGGGACAGTGTGGGGGAGGTAGGGCCCTGTGGGGGGGATTTTTATATGCTTTAACTGTCATTTCATTTAAAAGCAAGGCCCTGTCTGCACCTAGAAGCCAGTACTCAATACAATTTGTTCAGTGAATGGCTATAATCACCCTAAGAGACAGGAAATTCTGTGAGCTCCCCGTTTTACGTATGAAGTAACTGGAGCTGAGAGTAAAGGGTCATGCTCATGAACACACAGAAGAGACTGATTCTGAAATGTAGTTCTGCCTGACTTCAGAGTCCGTGCTCTGAACCACCAGGCTATACTTACTGGATTTTTTTTCTCAGCGCTATTATTAGACAGCATAGGAATTTGTCTCATGGTTTTTCCATTACAAATGGCCCATGATAATATAAGCTTAACCACTGCTTTTTCCATCTTCCGTGTCTAGAAAGAGAAACCTAGGAATTCCTCAAGCTAAAGCGGGAAACACAACATGTCATAGAGGGCATGACCAAAAAAAGACTTACCCAAAACAGCTGGATACCAGCTGTGTTGGTTGATCCTTGGGCCAATGGAGTGTCAACCAAAGGCGTTCTTTAATAGTTGGGTCTATACCCCCTCCTCTTCTCTTCAGAAAGGGTAATTTCAAAATCATCACCCCTGCAGGTTAAAAGAAGGTCAGTGGGTGCTCAAGACAGTGAAACTGCACACATGAAGTCCCCAGCAGTTCACAACACAGCTTGCAGTTTAAAAGTCTTTTAGTTTGGTTACTTAGAATTCAGACCTCATTTCCTCATGGAAACGTTATTATACAGAGTTTTAATACTAGTCTAATTTAAGTGAAACAAGCTTTTACAGGCTGTCTGGCAACCTAAGCACATTAAGAATATTGTCTGTCTGGGAAAATGAGGTTTCAACTGAACTGTGAACCCAGGTGGTAACACAACTCAGGATTCTCCAAAGTTGGCAGGACAGACAGTGGGATTCCTTCTTCTGGAAAGCAAGCCAAAAGAAGGGACAAATACAGCAGTCAACCTGAGAAGTCCCTCCGCCCCCTGACATGCTACTCACCAGTGGTCCTTAATCCCTATTATGTATCAGAACGACTCACTGGTGGAGCCTCTAAAAATATATATGTGAGGGCCCAACTCCTAGAGATTCTGATTCAGTAGATTTGAGGTGCGGTCCAGGTACTCACATTTTCCAGAAATTCTCCAGGTGATTTTGCTGCATGACTAGAATTGAAAACCGTTGTACTAGACATCCATAAGCTTAGAGATTACCCTTCTGGAGGGATTCTTGGACTAATGTTGTCCCCACTTGGGAGGATCAGCTGTAGTATGTCCAAAAGCAGCCCACGATTCTTTAAAAAAATTCTGTTTTCCAGAATTACACTATTAGTTACCACGGACTAAGCCAAAACTATGTGCCAGCACTGTGCTATTTGCTTTATATGCATTACTCCACTTGGATAAAAATGATAAAACTTTCGTGGATTTTAAATAAAGTGGAGAAAGAAGACTGCTCTAAGGAGAAAGGCTCAATTTTTATTATGAGGGTCACTCACGTCCACTCTTTCCTCTCAGTTTGTAAATTGAAGGTGAAAGTTCTGTTCAAAGAGAGAGGCTTGGGAAACCTGAAGGACTGAGGGTCCCCGTAGTTTGGATAAACTGAGCTTTAAAATTTAAACACGTGCTTCTACACTGGGTATATATTATTTATCCTGCATTTGTGCATTAAAACCTCTAGCTCTTTTCCATTTCTCTGATTCAGGCCTTGCTAATAAGTTCCAGTATTTCTACCTTTGTAACAGCCATCTTGCCTTCTTTGACAAACAGTGCCCCTTCTATGAATGCATCAGAAACCCTCATCTCCAAAACCGAAGCCAGACTGGGGGGAGCACTGGATAGAAAAGTAAAGAAGTGCCTTCTGGCAGATGACACACTCTGAGGATAACAAGACACAATAAAAAAGTTTCTACTTCCACCAATCACTATAGGTTATATCACAAAAGAAACATCAAACATCAATCTTACCTCGGCCTCGGGAGCAGCTCCAGATTCGAATGGTCTGATCTTTGCTTCCAGTGGCTAAGTAGCAGCCTTTTGTTACTGGAGTTTGTGCTATAACTTTACCATTGGGAATTTCAGGTTCTTCTAGGGTAGAGATGGTCATTTTGTTTTTAATTTATATGAAACATGAACTTGTCAAAGAAAAACTAGTTTGCAAGGTTCCTAAAACTTGGCTATTATGCTTATAGATCTGATCTGTAAAACCTAAAGTTTTGAATGTAATTTAAATGATACAGGTTTACCCACATTGTTCCTTAGGTCTGAGGAGTACTCAACCCTCTTAAATCATCTCTACCTGAATTTTCCTCTTGATTTATGGATAAACAGTCTTCACCAGGCAGGGGACACCAGGCTATGGAGTGGATCTCATCATCGTGACCTCGAAGCCTGTGAATAACTTCTCCTTTCTTACTGATGTCAATTATAACCACTATGCCATCCTTGTAGCTAAAAAACAAGAGTTAGAAATATTGAAAAATGAAGACAGAACAGTAAAATTTTGGATTAGGAATTATTATTGTGCACTCCTAAAAGGTAAGTGTATTTGGGATGAAGGAGAAGGGAAGCAAGCAAGAAATAATCTTGTTTTGTCCTTTTTCTAAAATGTTCATTTTCTGTTTCCTGACACATTGGTCCCCCTACCCCTCCAATCAAACTCTTGACACTAATAAAGCTTACATTGCCTGGCATAAAGCTCATGGAGTGTTCGAAGGGAACTTCTGGAAGAATGGTTATTTGTGGGGCCCAGCAATCCCTCTGATTAGAGATGAATGTGTCCTAACACACTCACACCTCCCCCCTTTTTTACAAGTGATCCTGTTTTTCTAACTAGGAACTTAACAAAAGCTAAGCAGTACTGTAGTTTCTAGATCTGGATATTCCAAGACTATCATTTTTTTAATTCAGAGGACACTGAGAAATTCTAATAGCTTTTAAACAAAAAAGACGAAGTACTTCATACACATAGAGAAGTCCACCAACCTGCTTAAAGGGAAAAAAACCCAATTACCGATATGGTTGAAGTCCTTTGTATAACCCACCCCAATCAAACCTCTCTCCCTCTCTTCCCCAGAGGTAAACTGCTATTTGTGAATATTCTGTTCCATCATTCCTAGCCTTTATCTGTCTACATTCCTAAAGATGATGGAAAATGATTCTGTAGATTTTAAAGCTTCGTATTATAAATGGTGTCATGCGGTCTGTTTTTCTGTAGCTTGTTATTTTCACTTATTGTTAGTGAGTCATCCATGCTGATGCATGTAACTCTGGTTCCCAGTCACTTACACTACTGGATAGCGCTTCATCGTGTGAATATGGCACACGTCTATTCAGTTTCTCTTTTGGAGGGCTTCCGTTTCTGGCTATTACAAACAAAACCAAACCAAAATGCCATTAATAATCTTATGCACACTTAAAACAATTTCTGATTTGATGCGTAGTAGTGGAACTGCCAGGATGTAAAATGTGCACATCTTCGCTTTACTAGAAAGTGCACAAGTGCTTTCCAGAGTGGCTGTACCTATTTACATCTCCTATGTACTAGATAGTTCTACAGGGAAAAACACCATTACAGCTCAATTTATTTTTCTCCTTTTATTAAAAATATTTTCTCCCCACTATAGCTTTATTTATTTTTTTATTTTTTTTAGGATTTTATTTATTTGACAGGAGAGACAGCCAGTGAGAGAGGGAACACAAGCAAGGGGAGTGTGAGAGGGAGAAGCAGGCTTCCCCACAAGCAGGGAGCCTGATGTGGGGATCGATCCCAGGACCCTGGGATCATGACCTGAGCTGAAGGCAGACGCTTAACGGATGAGCCACCCAGGCGCCCACTACAGATTAAAAAAAAAAAAAAAAAATGAAATCGTATATCAATCTTTGCAGACGTGGACTTCGAAAACCATCGTTTTACAACCTAACAGTCAAGAGATCAGCTGTTCTGTAATTATAATCAGCCCTTCAGAGGATGATCACCATTTTGAAGAGCCTCTAAAAACAAATCGATCGTTCTGATTCAATCCTGTGTCTGAATGTGCAGTTCCTTCTACCTGAAAGATTTCTTTTCTTGTGAATTTTTGCCTGTCTCTCAAGGTCAGTTTGATTCAACCTTCTCTGACCCCTGCCTACCGCCCATTCTGCTCCCTCTCTAGTGCCTCCACTGCAACATTGCTCCCACTTCACCCAGCAGACCACCGATCCACAGACTCCTTCTGTTTTCATTATTACACATCCACCACCTGTCTTCCTGTCCTTCCCCTCAGGCCGCAGATTGCACCATCCATCATTATAATCACTCCTTTAAAAACACCCTTGTCCTGTCTCTCAGCAGTATTTACTCCAGAAAACCCCAAACCTTGTCAAATCCAACCATACCCTTTCTCAATCAGTTTGAATAGTTTACTTTGAATTCATGACTTTGATCCATAGCTTGGCACTCAACAGGGCACTGGACCTACAACCTCCCTCAGTAAGCTCGTTTTCCTAATCTCTGAGATGACTATTTTCACATCTTCCTGCATGCTCCCAGCCCCACTTTGAGCTTGACTCTACCTTTCTGATTTATGCCTCATGGAGAAAATCAGAAGCCATCAGAATGAAACACCCTCCTCTTCCAACCAGATCAACAAACCTACCTGCACCTGTTTCCATATTCTCACTTGTCCTTTCTCCTTGTGATCTGATCTAATCCCCTCTTGACTTCTCAATATCACTTCTGTATTTATCACCATTTATCTGTGCAGCCAGCTCCTCCTCTTCCATCAACATAAAAACATGCCCTTATCATCTTCCATTTAGTATTCCCTTGACTCCCACATACCTCCTCTGGCTTCATGTCTATGCACAATTTGTACAACAAATTGTCTCCATGTGTATCTTGACTACGGACCCCCAGTTTCTTGAATCCACTCCAGCCAGCCTTTCTCCTCCAACATTCAGACCTTATGTCAAATCTTCAAACTAAAGTGAAAAGACATCTTTGGGAGAGCAGTAGATGGAGTGGTGAGGGAAAGGGGGGTGCCCGCTCAGGCAGTTTATGTGAAACAACCTTGGTGATCGAGGTGGAGGCAGAGAGCCCAATGCCAGGCTACTCTCCCAATCTACACGGAGGGCTGACACCGGGACAGAGCTGAGTCCTCTGACACTCCAGGAGTACATGTTATCTCCAGGAGCAAGTATCTGAGGGAGGGAAAGGGGAGAAGAGGGTATTTCCTACATCTGGAGGCTGACTGAAGAAATCAGATGTGAAGAATGAGGAAAGTACATTATTGTAGAAACTAAGGAAATAAAAACAGAGAGTGAGAGAAATAGTAAGGACCTGGAAGACACAGGAATAAAGGATACCAAGGGCTCAGGGAGTGGTTAATATCTATAAATGGCTTCCTCTGAGGAATAAAAGAGGCAGGAGAAGATAAAGCAAATGCAAAATATGCTCATTAACAAAAATAAATTACCAGAACAGATGATAAGTACTTACCCAATGGCTACTAAATCTTCATGATGAGGTGAGCAAGTAAGACAGAAAATTGTCCTGGGTTCTATAAAGAGGTGCTGGCTGTCATTTCTGTTAAGCCAGTAACAGAAAACTACTCCTTTTTCATCTCCAGATACTATTAAATCCTTTACTTGAGGAGACCAATGCAATGCTGATATTGTATGCTTTAAAACAAAACAAAAATACATTTGCTTTTCATTTGTCAGTGCTGAATACATTGTTTTTAACCTGTATAATACTAGGCACATTGATAGGTACTTAATAAATACTTAGTACCACTTGTATACCAAGGATACCGTAACCAAATGGTAGAAGAATTTAAGCTCCTAAGGATCAAAGAACCATTTAAAAACATTTCTTCCTTTAATAGCTTAATGCAAAGTTCTAACTAAGTGAGTCTTTTCCTTTTCTACATTCTTCCAAAAGGCAGGTTTATCAAGTAATCATCTGGTTTAGAAACAAGTTTTATTCACTCATTTACAGTTTATATCAGGAGTCTTTTTCATGTAAAGAACCAGACAGTAGCTATTTTAGACTTTGTCAGCCATACCGTCTCTGGTACAACTACTCAACTCCGCCGCTGTAGTGTGCAAGCAGCCAGTACTTAAATGACTGTGGCCGCATTCCAATACAACAATTAGCAAAAACAGTCAGCACTGTAGTTTGCTGACCTCTGGTTTATATGTATCTCCTTCCAAAAAGGTTTGAGGCATCTTGCAATATAGAGCTTCTCACCCAATTAGTGAACTTAACTATAAGTTAACCTGTACAGGTGAGCTGGCGCGCTTGATACAAAACCCCCCAGCAGATACATAATAACGGTCCGAGAAACCAGGAAGCCACGGTACCTGATGGAGAGCATGTTCTGTCACAACTGTTTTTGTCTCTACATCCCAGATTTTCACAGTTCCATCATCAGAGCTGGTGGCACAGAGGTTGTATTGACCCGGGTGATGAGAAAACGTGAAGCCAGAGACCCTTTCGGTGTGTCCCACCAACTCCCCTATGACTTCAAGCAAAACCAGACTTCAGGTTAGAGTGCTACCTAAGATTCGGGGCAGAATCATACTGTTGTTAGATGGGCGGGACCTCACTTATCCCGTAGTACAACAAAAATATCCAGGCACTCCAATCAGAAATCCCAAGTTCTGGTTCTGGCTCTGCCACAAGACTTCAGCCCACTCACTTTATCTCCTTGAGCCTCACTCTTTTCAACCGTAAAATGCTGCTGATATTTCTTGATGTTCTGAAGAGTGGCTCAAATGAAGAATGTAAAAGTGATTCTTATTTAGATAAGGCCAGAGGTCTCTTGGGAAATAATAAATACCTGGCTTGCCACATCCCAAGGCATAATCAAAACCTAGTCTGGAGCCTGAAATCATCTGCCTCAACTCATTCATCTTACAGAAACAAGTATGTATTTCCAGGATCTTGCTTAGGGCCTGGAGCTGTAGGCAGCCCCTAAACCCAGGAAGGCTCCTAGGGGGCCCGAGTGCGCTGCGTGGGGGAGGGAGGCCATAAATGTTATAAATGCCTGGGTCTAGCAAGGGATAACTTCAGTGAGCGAGCGGTCCTACGTGAGAGCGCCAGGAGGCGGGACCGCTCAGCCACAACGTGGTGTAGCTCAATCTTGGAGACGCGGACGCAACTCAGCCTAGTGACCATAAGCAGATCTTCTGCCTACCTGGGCCTCAGTTTCTCCATCTGTAGAGAAGGGTAGCTAGAAACGCCCACGCGGCGCCTCCGGCGAACCCAAGGAGGGCAGGAAGGCGGGGGCCCAGAGGTAGGGACTTACCTCGAAATGGGGGCGTCCCAGGGATCGCGCCGGCGCTCGGGCCCACGCGGACAAGGAAGACGGAGGTCCGCGCTGCGAAGCCGAAGAGGCCCCCGGGCACGGCATCGCTGCATCGGGCACAGTACCAGTTAGGAGAGGGCGGCAGCGTGCGCGGCTCCTGTCCCATGATCACCGGCCAGCAGGGATGAACCAAGGAGCCACTAGGCCAGACCGTTCGCAGCCCCACGCCGTAGCCGGGGAAGGGGGCGGGCTTGGCTCGGAGCCCCGCCTCACCGGGCCCGCCGCTACGGCGCGCGCCGAGGCCCAGGCCACACCGCGAGCTCCGCTCCCGCCGCCGCCGGGCTAGGAGGGCGCGGATGCGCGCGCTGGGCTCTGCCTCCCAGCCCCACCCGGGGCCAGAAGGTCTGGTGCTGCCCGAGCTTAGCCTGGGGGTTAGGCATTCTCGCTTCCTACAGCAAAGTACATAATTAAGGGGTTAGACTAGTGGAGTCACCTCCTCGCATGTCGTTTTAATTTTTGGACCTGTTCAACCACTATCCCATCAAGTATTTTTGAACACTACTTACCAGGACATTTTGCTAGTTCTGGAGATTCTTTAGAGATATCCACAACAAGCCAGTTAACAAAACGCTCAAAGTTCGAATCAAATCAAAAAGGAAAGGAAGAGTCAGTTTCGGCAACTGGGTGAAAATTCTGGCTCCAGAGTCTTAGTACTCAAAGAGGAGCAGGATAGAGTGACTGTTGATTGAGTGCCAGCGCTGTGAAGGGATTGTATGTGGTTAACTGCCGTGGAGGAAAAGGAATGGAAGTTTTAGATTCTGCGCTTATATTCTCCTACTCCTGTATTGCTTGTTTGCATAGGGTATGTGGCACTCCTGCATAGGCAGCGAACGAAACCTGAAATATCTATCCTTATGTAGAGAGGTCAAGCATATATTTGGATGTGGGTAGGGGCACTAATTTTGGAGGCGTCCAGCCCCAGATTGAATT
The DNA here is from genome assembly GCF_002007445.2 of Ailuropoda melanoleuca. Taxonomy (NCBI): domain Eukaryota; kingdom Metazoa; phylum Chordata; class Mammalia; order Carnivora; family Ursidae; genus Ailuropoda; species Ailuropoda melanoleuca. Next base: position 102,033,935 of record NC_048220.1, on the reverse strand, counting down.
AGTGGTTTTGTCAGTTGTCGGAGAGATTTTAACCAATCCTAATCTGTTTCTTCATTTGAAGGAAGACGATAATCCATGCCTCGTTGGATTGCTGTGAGTCATACATAGATTAGTGAAATGCCTGCCCGGCATATATGGTAGCAAGTTGCCGATGAGTATTACTTTATCTCTTGGAGGTCAAGCTGGAGATTAACATAGGGATTAGGACATCATACTTTGTATTTGAGCTGTTCGTACTTTCTAGAGCTTTCCATACGATCTCTAGTGATCTTCACAACAAGCCTGTGCTGTAGGGATAGTTATTTCTATTTTGCTGAGAAGAAAACTGAGGCCCACTCAGGTTAGGTGGCTTATTCACCGTCTCTTTTCCTAATCTTTCCGGCCACTTGTGAGGTGAAGTTTCTCAATTTTTCTGGATCTTGATGAATGTCCGGAAACTCACTAGTTTTGGCCTATTATTAAAGTCATTCAAGGCTGGCCAGATCACACCTCAAGCGCAGGCGGCGTGTTCGCAGTCTCCATGACAGCATCCCGGGTGTCAATACTGCTGGGTCTCGCGTAGGGGAGGGCAACCTGAGAGCCGCGCATGCGCCTTGCCCTGACAGTGCATGAACTCGGTGGCTTCCGTAGAGGGAGGCAGAAAGATGGCGGCGGCAGTACTGGAACATATGGGTAGGGATTTTTTAGTGGTTTAGGCGCGGTGGAAAGGAGTGGAAGGGAGAGACTGAATTGACCGCTTGTGTTAATGTTTCAGGTGCATTATGGATGCAGAATCTGAGGGGGAAGCTGGCCTTAGGGTAAGTTTTTCGCCTCGGAGTTGCAGAGGGCTCAAGGCCACCTTCCCAGTTTGTCAGTTAATTACTAAGGGTTTATGCATGCCACCTTCAGCATTTAGGCTCTGGGGCTGTGGGAGCGAACGAGACAGTCTCTGCTTGGTCACTCCATCTTTCCGCCGCCGCATTCCATAACTCAGGGAAACAGGATAACCTGTTACGGGACGTTGTATCTCTTTTTAAAACATGCTCTGAACATGGTTACACTCTCCCAACCATGTTGGGAGCGTCCGACTTTTCTAGTTACCTCTCTGGTTACTTGCTTACCTGATCAGGGACTGTGTTGTAGGCAACCGCGCTTTATTTACAACGTGTCTAGCATTGTGTTAAACGCTTTATATGCGTTATCGCATTCTCATAGCATCTTACATAGTGTAGGTATTGCTACACCCATTTTTCGGACAATGACATTGAAGCTCCCCAAAGTAAAATAACTTTCCTAAGGCTCCCCTAATCATTGGAAGTTTTAAAGCTTTATACTGTATTCTCTAGGGCGTTCTTAGACCTCAGGACAAATGCGTTTTTTTAAGGTTAGAGAATGCAGTTAAGTCAGGACTGGTAAGGAGCCTTTCCCTGTCACCTTCTTGTTGTCCCTATTCCCCTCTTCTGCAGTATAGCTATTGATATTTGGAGATTGATTATTTGAGTGTAAATTGTCTGATTGGCACATTTGTTGGAATTTATTTTGGTTTAGTTCATAGGCTTCAGAGACAGATAAGTTGGGTGTGAATCCACTTTTTAAACTGTATGATTTTGGAAAAGTTACTTATCTTTTCTAGGTTTTAGTACTTACATATGGTAGGAGAGTAATATTAGTACCTATGTCATAGATTTTTTATGAGGATTAAATGAGGTAATGCATATGAAGTGTTTAGTATAGTGCATGGCATATAACAATCCCATCCTAAATTTTAGCTGCTATTGTTGTTTTTATCATTATAAATTATTACTAAGTTCCCATTATATTTAGCTCTGTTTCCAGTTCTTCGGTCAGGGGACCGAAGAGATGGGCTAAAAAAGAAAATTGGAGGCACTGCCCCTTAGGATTTGTCTATGCTTTGCTTTTTTTTAGATTATCTCTTACTATTCCACCCTAGCTATGCTAATTTACTTATTTCATCTGAATATGCTCTCATTTATTTGCTTCTTGGCTTTCATGTTGTGCCTTCACTTCCTGTCTATAATATGAGTTCTAATTATTTAAACCCTGTTCAAATGTTTCTTACTTAGCTTTATCAGATCTCACTAAAAGAAAAGAAATTAATCTCTCCTTTTAGCATGTGTGCCTTGAATAGCGGCTGCATGTTATGTGTCTGTGCTCTTTACTAGCTTGTATGCCCTGGATAGATAGGGACAGTTCTTGTTTCTCTTTGTAGTTACAGGTTAGGTAGGGTCTTGCACAAAGTGAATATTTTGTTAATGTTTGTTGACTTAAATTGTCCTGCGCTGACTTATCCTTGGAAGCTCTGAGCAAGCAACTTAAGCAGTTTGTCTTCAGTCTTTTCATCTATGTAATACAGGATTTTGCTGGATAATCCCTAAGGCTCTTTTTAGTCCTGAAGTTATATAATTTTATGAATCCCTATTCTGGACTTTCTTTCTTCTTTCTTTCTTTCTTTCTTTTCTTTCTTTTCTTTTCTTTTCTTTCTTTCTTTCTTTCTTTCTTTCTTTCTTTCTCTCTCTCTCTCTTTCTTTCTTTCTTTCTTTCTTTCTTTCTTTCTTTCTTTCTTTCTTTCAGATTTATTTGTTTATTTTAGAGAGGGGTGGGAGGGGCAGAGGGAGAGGGAGAGTGAATCCCAAGCAGACTGCCCATGGAGCACAGAGCCCGAGGTGGGGCTTGATAACAGGATCCTGAGATCATAACCTGAGCTGAAATCAAGAGTCAGACACTTCACTGACTGAGCCACCAAGGCTCCCCGAAAATCTGGCTTATTAACCATCCACATGTGTATGAGATGATAACAAGAACCTTTTGGAACAGAGAAGTCATGCTCCTTAGTCTGCAAAAGCTCTTGCCCCCCCACCCCCTTTTCCCTGTCACTTTAGCTGTTAGTGACTTTCAACTGGGGGCAGTTTTGCCCCCACCCACTACCTCCAGCCCCCTGAGACATTTGGCAATGTCTGGAGACATTTTTGGTTGTCACAACTCGGGGTGCTACAGAAATTTAGTGGCTAGAGGTGAGGAATTCTAGATATCCTACAAGACACAGGACAGTCCCTACAACAAAGAATGATCTGGCCCAAAATGTCAATATTGCAGAGAAACTGTTTGCTGAACTCTTATTTCCTTGTTTGATTGTCCTTGACTTTCACAAAATGAAATTGAGTTATGACAATACGCTATCACTTTAGTCCTTTATTTTAGATTCTAATTGAGGCAAGATGGAGGATGTTCTTTTATTCAGTCTCAAGTGTGGGATTAACTTGATGTTAACAGAAGTAAATTGGGAGCAAAGAATTTTTTACCTTGATGCATATAATAACATGATATTCTCATGTTGAGCCAGAGGCCAGTATCATCTTCACTTGGGATTTGGGTATATCTTGTACCAAAGTTCAAAACGAACTTTGAGCAATAAATAGGAAGTATTATTTCTCAAATTGTGGCTTTTTTTTTTTTTTTAAGATCTTGTTGATTTGAGACAGGCAGAGAGCGCATGAGAAGTACGAGCTAGGGGGAATGGCAGGCATAGGGAGAAGCAGACTCGCCGCTGAGCAGGAAGCCTGATGTGGAACTCGATCCCAGGACCCTGGGATCTGACCTGAGCCGAAAGCAGATGTTTAAGTGACTGAGCCCCCTGAGCGCCCCTCAGATTGTGATTTTAGAAACTTTCAGATACTGTTTTACCTGAATTCTTAATCCTAAAATTTGCTTTGTATCTGCTACTTTTCAATGTCTAATGGTTATGGGAAGAATTTGGAAAAGTGATACTTAAACTGAATCTTTAAGTATTTGGTAGGTGGAAGGCACGGAGAGTAACCAGGAGTAAGGAAGGTCATATGCTAGTTTCAGTATACCTCCCACTTTCCCTTTGGGCTCTGGCAGTCTCACCATAATGTGCACACCTGTGTATCTGCTGTGTGTACAGGCACTTTGGAGAGTTGGTTCAGGCCTACCTCCCTTCCTCCACCCTACAGAGGTCTAGTGAAGCTAAAAGGATTTGAGCTTCCCAATAAACGAAAGGATATAGTAAATATTAGTAATGATACTTGACTTTCAAAATGATAACAAGTTGATTCTGGATGCCTTTCATTTTTTTTAAAGGTTTTAACTAGTTTTGATTCTTTAGAATACTAACAATGAACTAGAGTGCTAGGCAGACTTAAAATTTAATATTTGTTGGAAAAATATTTACAGAAGGAAATGGATTCCAGCAATAACTCAGGTTCTCATTTGCTAATTCCACAAATTTCCTTTTCTTGAGTTTGTTTTCTCTAGTGAGTCTTCACAGTATTTCTTACATAAAAAAGTCTCATAAGTTTTAAGTTTCGAATTACGTAGTTAAGTTTTGAATTAAAGATTTTCAATTTATGATTGCTTCATTTTCTGCTTTAATTCGGTGTTATTTCAACAGTTGACCAGGAGAGGGCGCATAAGAACTTTTAATATAATATACTCCTGAATTAAGTGCTCTGTTTGGAATAGTATTTTAATTTAAATTGATTACAGTTGTTTAGTATTTGCTTGATAATTCATTTTATGAGCCATTTGAGCCCTGAAAGTATTGTAGGTATTTAGACATCTTTGTCATTATTTATTCATAATGTGTTTAATTTATTAAGCACCATATTTAATTCATTGAATGAGTATTGATTTGAGTATAAGACTAGATATGATGGATACAGAAGGCACAGGCCTCACCCTCAAGCATTCTTTCAGACTGGTTGGTATAACCGTGGTTTCATTGAAGAAGAATTAAATAGAAGCCAAGGGATTTGTTTCTGTAATCCTGTGTCAACAATGAGTTTCAAGATAGAATTAAGGTTCAGAGAGCCCCTAGAGATGATGTACTCCAATTCCTCTTTTCATAAAAAACTGGAGGCCCAAAGAGTTGATAAACTTAGTGTACCCCTGAATTACAGCAGCATAGAAGCAAACGATCATGATTACAAACATGAGAAGAAGGTTTGAAATTGTGTAATATAAAGTTTACAGTTCGTAGTGTTCAGGTTTTTGGAGAACAGGAGAGATGAACTGTTCAGAGAGCCTGATTTAAAATTAATACTAGCCATCAGTGTTTATCATCTGCTAGACACTGTGGGGTGCAGTACATTAATCATTTATCCACCACCGACAGAATGAAGTTGGTATTATTCTTCTCATTCTAAAAGTAATAACATCAATTTTATTGAGCCCTTTTACGTATCAGGTTAAGTATTTTACCTAAAGTATCTTTGTTGAGCTCTTTAAACCTATGAGGTAATTACGGCTATTATTCCATTTACCAATGAGAAAACTGAGCTCTGGAAAGTTATGACTTCCTAAAGGTCATTTACCTTGTATTAGAGTTAAGATTTAGACTCAGGTTTACTTGACTCCACAGTCTCTACCCTCATCCCTTGGGTTATAGTTTTTTTAGGAAATTCTGCCCTCTAACATCATGCATCCTAGTCTCGTGCTTTTCAGTTAAAAATAGTGGAACCTAAATGTGGATGGCAGAGGTTTTGTCAAGTATTTTGATGGTACTGATCTTAATATCAGGCTGTAAAGGTGAACTTGAGGTAGAGTAGGAGAAATGAACCAGTAGGAGAATAGATTTTTAAAATTCTTTAGTCTAGGAGAGCCTGGGTGGCTCGATTCCCCACTCAGCGTTCCCCACTCAGCGGGGCGTCTGCTTCAGGATTCTCTCTCCCTCTGCCCCTCCCCCTGCTCACGCTTGTTTGCATTCTCTCTCTCTTAAATAAATACATTTTAAAGAAAAATTCTTTAGTCTGAATGGCTTAAAAACTAAAAACAAAGGCCTTGCTAAATGTATTATCCAGTTGCATAATTGTGTGAAGATCTGCCAGTTTATTAAATATTTACTCAGTATCTATGTGCCAGATATTGTCCTTAGTGCTAGATCACAGAGGATGGTATACTTGCCCTCAGAATGCTCAAAAGCACATTTACTACAGGAACTCACTCTTCTACAGCCACCTCACAGTACCATAGTCCCAACTCACTGCTGCATGGCTGGCAGGAACAGAGGACGAAGATAGTAGGGAGAGTGGTTGTCTGGGAGAAGGGATCAGGTAAGGCCTTGCATTGAGGTGCCGTTTGAGCTGGAGCTTAAAATAGGATAAACATTTCATTCAGGAGGTGATTATTGAGGAAAAAACAATAAATCAAAAGTATAAAGATGAAGGTATGTGGTTTGTTCAGAGAACAAGGAATGTTTGTGTGGACAGGCCGTAAGGTGGATGAGCCAAGATGGCCAGATTGGGGTTAGATTATAAAAGGCCTTCTGTGTCTTCCTAGGAGTTTAGACTCTATATTCTGTACCACAGGGAAATACCAAGTTTGTGTGTTATTTGGATATACCCAGACATACAAAAGTAGGTAATATGATGAACCCTCATGAACTTATCACCCAACTTCAACTCATGGCCAATCTTGTTTTATCTATGGCCCCTACTCTCTCCCATCATATTTTGAAACAAATCCCAGGTACCATATTATTTAATTCATAAATATTTCACTATATGTCTCACTAAAAAGTATCAAATATTCAGTTAATGTTCAAATTTCCAATGGTTAAATAACTGTCATATATTTAAAATTGTTAATAATTAATATATTGAAATTAATTGATATTTCTTTTAAGTCTCTTAATCAGTAGGTTCTTTATTCAGCTTTTTCTTTTTCCCCTTCTAGTTTATTTGTTGAAGAAAGTAGGCTGTTTGTCTTGTAGAATTTGTACAGCTTGGATTTTGCTGAGTGCATTCCTCTCATGTTGTTTAACATGTTCTCCCGTCTCTGTATTTCCTGTATTGAATGTAGAAGCTGCATTAATTCTGGTTTGTTTTTTGCAGAAAGACTACTTCGTGGCTGGTGGGTAGTGATTTCTTTCCCCAGGAGGCCTGTAATGCCAGCTTTATCTATTAATTTCTTAGGAATTACAAAATATTGTGATTTGTCTTGCCTACTCCACAAAATTGAGGAATTCCACAGGTCAGGTCAGGGATCCATTGTATCTTTAAGTCTATTTTAGGACTGAGCTGGCTTATGTTAGAGAGTCAATATTTTTTGGCCAGTCAGGGCAAGAGATCTTGAGTTAATATCTGTTTATTATTTGACTTATGCTGATGATCAGCTTTTTACTCTTAGCTTTCAGTGAACTAGCTCTTTATGGTATTTTATCTAGAATTGTTCCCTATTAATTAACATCTAGACTGTCTCCTCTTGTGATCCTTAAATAGTTTTGATCAGAAAGGAGCTGATGTGGTTCAGGAAATTCGTAAGCTCTGGGAAAAATTCTAAGTGTCTTTTGTTTCACAGGCTTCTTTCATCTTATAATGTTTTACCCCAATTACATATCCACACAAGCGGGTCTCTGGACATTTCTCAAAAATGGGAAAAGAAGAATAAAATTGTTTATCCTCCACAATTGCCTGGAGAACCTCGGAGACCAGCAGTAAGTTTGTGGGTAGAAATAACCTCTTGGGGCACCTGGGTTGGCTCAGTTGGTTGAGTGTCCCACTCTTGGTTTTGGCTCAGGTCGTGACCCCGCAGTTGTGGGATTGAGCTACGCATTGGTTGCTGAGCTGGAGCTCGGTGCAGAGTCCGCATCAGATTCTTTCTCCCTCCCCCTCTCCCCCTTCCCCTCTGCTTCTCCCCCTCCCCCTCTGCCTCTCCCACTCGAGTAAACGTCCTCTCTCTCTAAAATAAATAAAATCATTTTTAAAAAAAGAAATTATCTCTTAATTTTGATAAAAAGCTCTTACCTTTTGTGGCTAGAATTGATTTATTGTTCCATGTGAAGGAAAGGGAAAAAGTATACCACAATTTGTGTGATCATTAGATTGATACAGAGGATGTTCTAGATTTATCTTCTTGGTAGTTTTAAAAGATTGTCTTTGTTTTACTTGTTTGCCTTGATTTAACCTTCTGTTTGGAGGCTTTAACTCTAAAACTAAGCTAATAGCTTGAGACATACTGACAGATTTTTGACTCTTAAGAGACTTGCTAATGCGTTCTTGGTAGTGGAGCATGAGGAGTTGGCAAGGATGACTTAAACCATTGACTGTGTTTAAATTATATGTTTGGTTTTCCAACGTATTAAATTTCAGCATAGACACACTTAGTTGTGATTTTTTTGTGATTGTAATTCACAAACCTTTGAACTAAGGTTTGAATTTAATCATTGGATTCCTTTCAAAGATACGGAGTTTTATCTCATCTTTAGCTGCTTGGAATTCTTTTACCCTCTCCCGGCTGCTTGTGAGTGCTCTAGTCTGAGATACAAGACTAATTTCCAGCTTAATGTGAATTTGCGGTAGAATACATAGGCATTTGTTAAAAAGCTTAAACAAGCAATGATAGCATAAACGAGATGGAAACATTTGAATCCTTAAGAAAATAAACTGTGGTGCTTGGAAATACAATTAATTATTAATTAATAACTTATTAATACATTCAGTGGTGCTAATTATAAATCATTCAGTTCAGAAAACATCTTTTAAAGGCCTTTGGGATTTAAAGCTACCAAATAATCAATATCATCTAAGTAATGTCATTTGCTTAGTTTTTATGTGAATTTGACAGCTTGCCTTTTATTAGGATTCGGTTGCTAAGGATTGGTCTGAGGGAGTTAATTTATTGATTTAAAGAGTTCCCACCTCATTGGGGAATAAGGGGGAAAAGAGATGCTAATAGTTTAAACAGATAACTTTCTAACTTTCATATTTTATTTTGCCATCAGAACTTAAAACTTAGATTTGTGACAGAATCTGTGCTATTAAGTATTGACTTCATTTTATAATTAAGCAAAGCTTAGGAAAAGTTACATATTTGTGCAAATATCATAAATAAAATATTTCCTATTATTAATGAGCTTTGAGCTCTTTGAACTTAGATATTAATTGAGAAAGAAATCCTAACAACATTTGTCATGCCCAGAGTCTAAAAGCAAAATTTTGTGTTTTATAGTACTAGTCTTTTTGGATATTAAACTAAATGTAATTTAGGATATATCCCAACTGGCAAAATTCAGGTAAACAGTAGATCACAGATTTCGAGTGAGTAATCCTTTTGGGAACAAATTATGACTTTTAGAAAATACTTTAACATTTTCTTTTCTTTTTTTTTTTTTTTTAAAGATTTTATTTATTTATGTGACAGAGAGACAGCCAGCGAGAGAGGGAACACAGCAGGGGGAGTGGGAGAGGAAGAAGCAGGCTCCCAGCGGAGGAGCCCGATGTGGGACTCGATCCTGGAACGCCGGGATCACGCCCTGAGCCAAAGGCAGACGCTTAACGATTGTGCTACCCAGGCGCCCCAATAATGTTTTTTCCATTTTATTTCTTTTCTTTTCTTTTTTTTTTTAAAGATTTTATTTATTTATTTGACAGAGATAGAGACAGCCAGCGAGAGAGGGAACACAAGAAGGGGGAGTGGGAGAGGAAGAAGCAGGCTCATAGAGGAGCCTGATGTGGGGCTCGATCTCATAACGCTGGGATCACGCCCTGAGCCGAAGGCAGACGCTTAACCGCTGTGCCACCCAGGTGCCCCTAACATTTTTTGACTTTAAATAGTACTTCATAAATTGACATTGGTGCATCATGTATACCTGTTATGATATTAAAATGATACTGAAGTATTAATGCCCTTCATTAAATACCTAGCTTAAAAATGGAATAGCTTGCACACCTAGCCACACAGTTCTTATAGTGTCATTATGTGCATTGTGACCTTGTACTTGCCAATCTGCTAACCGCAAATTTAAAAAATTAGTTTATCCCTAATTTAAAAGAGGGTCAGACAGGAGTGCCTGGGTGGCTCAGTCAGTTAAATGTCCCACACTTGGTTTTGGCTCAGGTCATGATCTCAGGGTGGTGAGACTGAGCCCGGTGGCAGGCTCTGCCCTCAGAGGGGAGTCTGCTTAATTAAGATTCTTTCTCTCCCTCTGACCCTCCTCCTAATTTGTGCTCCCCATTTCTCTCTCTTTCTCTCTCTCTCAAATGAATAAATCTTAGAAAAAAATAAAATGGGGTCAGATAATATTTACCATTCTAACTCATTCTGATCTTCAGCATTGAAATATGCAGTTAAATAATAGTGGACCAGGGGTGCCTGGGTGGCTCAGTCCGTTAAGCGTCTTCCTTTAGCTCAGGTCCTAATCCTAGGATCCTGGGATTGAGCTGTGCATCAGGCTCCCTGTTTGTCAGGAGGCTTACTTCTCCCTTTCCCTCTGCCCTTCCTTTCTGCTTATTACGTGCTTTCTCTCTTTCTTTCTCAAATAAATAAATAAATAAATAAAATCTTTAAAAAAATAATAGTGGATAAGTAGTGAGTAAATCCTATAGCAGTAAGTTAAAATGAATGTCACCAATTTAGGCATGTTTCAGGCCATTCCTATTATCTTTAAGACTATTTTTTAAATTTAGTTAGCACCAATTTCCAAACGATATAGATTCCCATGTAGACCTTATCTCTTGCCTGTGGCTTCATCATGGTGAAGAAAATGAGCCAGAGAGAAATTAAATGGCTTTCTTCATAATAGTCAGCCCTTGTTAATTTTGGCTTGGGTTTACTTTTGCAATATCTATGAAGAAAACTATGTTAAATAAACTAAAAATCTAGTGAGACTGTATCAAAACTGTTTGAACAACCCTTTCAATAGGAGGCATGTTTTTAATTTACGGATTGACACACTGGTAATAAGTCATACTTATAAGTCATTATGTGGATCCCATAGGCCCTAGTTTGGACTCTTATTAGGTGACACTTTTTTTTTTGAGAGAGAGAGTGTAGGGGTGGGGTGGCAGGGGGAAGAAGGGGCAGAGAGAGAGGGAGAATCTCAAGCAGACTCCACACCCAGTGCAGAGCCCCATGCGGAGCTCAGTCTCAAAACCCTGAGATCATGACCTGAGCCGAAATCGAGAGTTGGACACCTAACTGACTGAGCCACCCAGGCTCCCCATTAGGTGACACTTTTTTTTTTTGAATCATTTGAGTTATTGCATGCATTTTAAAATAAATTAGTTTCTTTAAAAGTTACTGGTTTAGACATTTCATAATTTAGACTTACTTTTACTTCATTTGAATTACTACTTTGCACATTATGTCCTAACTCAACTTTATTTAATTTACTGTAAAGGTTGGTTAATAGTGACATTTAACTGGACCTCCTGACCTCCAACTTTGCCACTGTATCTATTTGCTATGATAGGTTTGTCTGATTTATCTTTAGAAAATGCCTTTAGACACTGCACCTGCCTAAAGTAAATGTTGAGCTTTTTCGTTTTATAAGAGCATGATTGAATAACTTTCTTCTTTTTTGGTAGATACTTGATTCCTTTTTTCCCCATGCTCCTGCCAGGAGTACAGTATCTTTTTTACAAAATGTGAAGATAATCATATACAGTTCAGGTTTGGAGATAGCCCACCATGGGAAACCAGGAATTGAAGGGTTTCTATATAAAAGATTTTATTGAGTGTATTACTTTTTGCAGATGAATATTATCAGTCATGACAGTTCTTTTTTCCTCTCTGTGCTTCCCTGGACACTTTATTGCTGAAAACGTAATTAGGCTATTGCTACAGTTTTCAGCCTGTCAGCTTCTATTGCAACTGAAATGAAATCTGCTACATATTGAAAGATGGCCACTTGAGAAAACTGCTGTTTCTAAGGCATTTGAAAATTTCCAGCAGGAGTCAGAATGTTAGAAAGTTCTATCCCGGCGTTATGGGATCGAGCCCCACATCGGGCTCCTCTGCTGTGAGCCTGCTTCTTCCTCTCCCACTCCCTCTGCTTGTGTTCCCTCTCTCTGGCTATCTCTATCTCTGTCAAATAAATAAATAAAATCTTTAAAAAAAAAAAAAAAGAATGTTAGAAAGTTCTGAGGTCCCCTTGCTATTGTTTGCCTTGACAAATGTTTTCTAATTGTTTTAAAGGGGCAATATAGTAGTGGAAGGAATGTGCTTTTTATAGTCATAGGGGAACTTTAAAGATACACTTGCCAGACATTGTGTTAGACACTTCATATTCTTCCTGTATGGTGCTTTGACTTACAGCTTTGTCTCTCACGAACTTTGTGGTCTTAGATAAGTCGTTTGATTTTTCTGGGTTTTTTTTTTTTTCTAGTTTATGCTTTGTGAAAGGATTATTATTTTTTTAAATTTAAATTCAATTAGCCAACATATAGTACATCATTAGTTTTTGATATAATGTTCAATGAAAGGATTATTTTTTTTAAAGATTATTTATTTGAGAGAGAGAGAAAGAGAGTGGGGGTGGGGGAGGGACAGGGAGAGAGACAGAATCTCAAGCAGACTCTGTACTGAGCGTGGAGCCCAACACGGGGCTCCATCCCACGACCTGAGATCATGACCTGAGCTGAAACCAAGAGTCTGATGCTTAACCAGCTAAGCCACCCAGTGCCCCTGTAAAAGGATCATAAAGTGTTTTCTCTCCCAGCTCATAGAGTTAGATCAAATGAAATAATGGGCTTGGAAAGTACTTTGTCAACTGTAAATTGTTTAATCGATTATTGATTAAAAAATTAAGTGGGATATACTTACTACTCTAAATATAAGATAATAAAAACTGACATTTACTAGGATCTTACCAGGTGCTAGACACTGCAAAATGCCTTCTTTACATAGATTATTTTCTTTAATTCTTACTATATTTTTATGAGGTTGGTACTATTAATTTCGTTTCAAAGAGGAGGAAACTTAGGTTAAACAGCTTGGGTTCTGTGCTAGTAGATGGTAGAACTAGAATTCAGACCCAGGCAGTCTGATTCTAGGACCTATGCTCTTGACCAAACACCTAGAAGGTCCTGTGAAGCCACTTATTTTGTCCATTTCACCATATTTTCTTATTTTCCCCACTGACAGGAAACTTTTTTTCTTGTACCTTTTTTTTTTTAATGATTTTTTTATTATATTATGTTAATCACCATACAGTACATCCCCGGATTCCGATGTAAAGTTCGATGCTTCATTATTGTACCTTTTCTTTTGTTCTTTTGTCCAGCTAAATGTTTTTATTTAGATCTTTTACTCTTCCTCTGGGTAGAAATGTTGCAAATATTGACACAAAGTAGCCATTTTGTAGTTTCTTTCACTGCCTTGATGATGTTTTTAACATAGATAGACTTCGGAAAAATACAACTTAGTGTTTGTTTTTCTTGTGGCAGCATTTTCATTAGGCAGAAACAGTTAAAGCTTTATTAACAGTGTATGTTATTGTTATTTTGATAAATTTGCTAACTTTTTTTTCTTTTTCCCTGTTTGTAAGGAAATCTACCACTGTCGAAGGCAAATAAAATACAGCAAAGATAAGATGTGGTATTTGGCAAAATTGGTAAGCTAAAATGACATTACCATATAATACTTAGGAAAAGAAGCAGGGAATTTTCCCCCAGGATTTGAAAAATTAAAAAAATTTGTCCTTATTTCTCCAAAAATTGAGGAATATAATTACATGTTCACACAGTGGGTAGGTAATCCACAAATGATTGCTCAGAAATGAGTGATTTTGCTTAATTTTTACCTTTCTTCTGAGAAACTGAATCATGTTGGATACATAGATATTTAGAACAAAGGTGTTAGGAATGCGTACCCTGAGAGAATTGAGGAAGCAAGCTTGTTTATCTTAAAAGTTGATTCAACCTATTTCAAAGCGATTGCTTTTTAACATTTTTCCTGGGAGAATGAAATTTATCTACCAGAGAAGACAAAGCCCCAGATAAATATAATACACTTATTCTGCAGAAGAAGATGCCTTTCACGCGTAGTGTGGTGTTTGCCACCCTGTGATCTCTGTCATGTCTGCTCTCTCAATATTACTAAAACATTTATAGTCTAGGTTATGGTTAAAATATTTAAGTTTGATTTTTCACTTAAAGAGGGTGGCATCCCTTCTCAAACTTGTTTTCTTCTTTTCTGCCTACATTTAGTTAGCTATTTTTATTTTTATTTTATTTTTATTTTTTTAAAGATTTTATTTATTTACTTGACAGAGACAGCCAGCGAGAGAGAGAACACAAGCAGGGGAGTGGGAGAGGAAGAAGCAGGCTCCTAGCGGAGGAGCCTGATGTGGGGCTCGATCCCAGAACGCCGGGATCACGCCCTGAGCTGAAGGCAGATGCTTAACGACTGCGCCACCCAGGCGCCCCAGCTATTTTTAATTTTTTAAATCCCACCCCCAGTTTTATTGAGATATAATTGACATATAACTAGTTAATTATTTTTAGATGTTGTTTGTATTATGTAAGGCTTTTACTTTTCATTGCAAAGGAAACATTGACTTTGTAAACTAATTTGTTTATCTTCTCTTGTCTGTTACCCTTTAATTCTAGATACGAGGAATGTCCATTGACCAGGCTTTGGCTCAACTGGAATTCTGTGACAAAAAGGGGGCCCAAATAATTAAAGAGGTAAACTAAGATTTGTGGGGAGGGAGTGCATAGCTGTCTTGCTCGTGTTAGTAAGGTTAGCCTAAATCCTGAATTCCCTGGTGTAAATGCATAGTTCATATAATACAGATTCAGGGCACTCAGTTTTATTAATGTCCTTGTATCTTAGGAATGCTGAATGCCTTAAGTATATTTTTTTCTGGAGATGCTTTTATTTGCACCAGACATTTATTCATTTTTTACTGTCTGTATGATAAAACTTTTTTTTTAGTAGTTTGCGACTTAGTAGATTTTTTTAGAAGATTGTTGTTTTTTGTTTTTGTTTTTGTTTTTTTGGTCAATTCCATAACTGAGAACTTATGATTTTATGACTAATTGTGTGGAAAGACCACTTGCTGGGACTCAGGAGACTTAGAGTCTAGTCTTTTCTGTGACAGTTTCTATTGTGACGATGGGCAAAACACTTAACCTGTCTGGTTCCGTTTTTCTTATTTGTAAACTGGTTGGAATTGGATTAAATGATTTCTAAAGACCCTTCCATCTCTGAATGTAGCTGAATCACTATGTACAGATGTGCTAATGGTATTTGCGTGGACTCATTCTAGGCACATGGTGTTTGTTGGTTTTTTGTTTTTGTTTTTGGTTTTTTGTTTTGTTTTTTGTTTTTTAAGATTTTACTTATTTATTTATTTATTTATTTGACAGAGGGAGAGAGAGAGAGCCAGTAAGAGAAGGAACACAAGCAGAGGGAGTGGGAGAGGAAGAAGCAGGCTGCCAGCGGAGCAGGGAGCCCAGTGCGGGGCTCGATCCCAGAACTCTGGGAACCGAAGGCAGACGCTTAATGATTGAGCCACCCAGGAGCCCCAGGGTTTTTTTTTTTTTTGTGACGTTTATCAATCATATTAGTTTTTTCAGAGAACCAGTTCCTGGTTTCTTTGATCTGTTCTATTGTTTTTTTAGTTTCTTTATCATTTATTTCTGCTCTAATCTTTATTATTTCCTTCCTTCTGTTGGCTTTAGTCATAGCATTTGTTCTTTTTCTAGCTCCTTTACGTGTAAGGTTAAGTTTTTTATTTGAGATTTTTCTTGCTTCTTGAAGTGGGCCTATATTGCTATACACTTTTCTCTTAGGACTGCTTTTCCTGAATCCCAAAGGTTTTGGACTGTTGTGTTTTCATTTTCATTCTTTCCCTATATTTTTAAAATTTCTTCTTTGATTTCCTGATTGATGCATTCATTGTTTAGTAGCATGTTGTTTAACCTCCATGTATTTGTTGTCCTTCCAAGTTTTTTCTTGTGGTTGACTTCTAGTTTCATAGTGTTACAGTCTTAGAAAAGGTGCATGGTATGATTTCAGTCTTTTTGTATTTGTTGAGACCTGTTTTGTGACCTAAATAGGATCTATTCTAGAGAATGTTCCATGTGCACTTGAAAAGAATGTGTATTCTGCTGCTTTAGGATGGAATGTGTTGAACATATCTGTTAAGTCCATGTGTCATTCAAAGCCATTGTTCCGTTGTTGATTTTCTGTTTAAATGATCTGTCCATTGGTGTAAGAGGGGTATTAAAGTCCCCTACTATTATTGTATTATTATCCATTAATTCCTTTATGTTTGTTATTAATTGTTTTGTATATTTGGGTGCTCCCATGTTTGGTGCATAAATATTTACAACTGTTATATGTTCTTGTTGGATTGTCCCCTTTATGATTATATAAGCTCTTCTTTGTCTCTTTTTACAGTCTTTGTTTTAAAGTCCAGTTTGTCCGATATAAGTATTGCTAATCCGGCTTTCTTTTGAAATTCATTTGTGTGATAAGTGTTTCTCCACCACTCACTTTCAACTGCAGATATTTTTAGGACTAAAATGGGTCTTCTGTAGGCAGCATAGAGATGGGTCTTGTTTTTTTTACCCATTCTGACACTCTGTCTTTGATTGGAGTGTTTAGTCCATTTACATTCAAATAATAATTTATTTGTTCTTTTAAAGTAATTATTCATAGATATATATTTATTGCCATTTTATTACTTATTTTGTTGTTGTTTCTGGAGATTTTCTCTGATCCTTTCTTGTCTTTTTCACTTCTGATCTCTCCTTTGCACTCAAAGAGTCCCCTTTAATATTTCTTGCAGGGCTGGTTTAGTGGTCATGAACTCCTTTAGTTTTTGTTTGTCTGGGAAACTTTTTATCTTTCCTTCTATTCTGAATGATAGCCTTGTTGGATAGGGTATCCTTGGCTGCAGATTTTTCTTATGCAGCACATTGAATATATTGTGTCATTCCCTTCTGGCTTTCCAGGTTTCTGTTGAGAAATCTCTAGCTAGCCTTATGGGTTTTCCCTTGTAGGTTAAGGACTTCTTTTGTCTCACTGCTTTTGATTTTTTTTTCTTTATCACTATAATTTGTAAATTTAATTACAATGTGTTGGTGTTGGCCTTCTTTTATTGATTTTGATGGGAGTTCTCTGGGCCTCCTGGATCTCAATGTCTCTTTTCTTCCCCAGATTAGGGAGGTTTTCTGCTATTGTTTCTTAAAGTAAATTTTCTTCCCCCTCTTCTCTCTCTTCTTCTGGGACTCCTATAATACGAATGTTATTATGTTTGATGGAGTCACTGTGTTCCCTAAGTCAGTTCTCATGTTCCATAAGTCTTCTTTTTCTTTTTTGTTCAGTTCATTATTTTCCATTATTTTGTCTTCTATGTCACTAATTCACTTTTCTGCTTTTTCCAGCCTGATGCTCATTGCATCAAGCCTGTTTCCAATCTCCTTTATTGCATTCTTCATCTTTGTTTTTTTTAAACTCTTATTTCTATGCTAAGGGTCTCACTGATGTCTTCCATTCTCTTGTCAAGTGCAGTGAGTGTCCTTATGATCATTGCTTTAAATTCTTCATCAGGCATGTTACTTATATCTGTTCCGCTTAGATCTCTGGCCGTGGCCTTATTTTGTTCTTTTATTTGGAACAAATTCCTCCATCTTGGCATTCTGTCTAAGTCTGTAGATTCTTCTGTGTGTTAGGAAAGCTAGTTATGTCTCCTGTTCCTGAAAGTAATGACCTTATGAAGAAGGGATGAAGTAGTGCCCAGGGCCTGATGCTTCAGGGAGTGTCTTTGGTGTGTGCTTTGTGTGTTCTCCTGTTGTGTTCTGACTGTTCTATCCTTCAGGTCATCTGTACAGGCTCTCCTTGCTTGTTGTGAGCAGTGTTTGTTCCCTGGCCTGAATGGGGCAAGTTTTAACTAGATATGCTCTAGTCTGCTTGTGAAATGGGACCTGTCACCACCTCCACTGCAACTAAGGCCCTGCAAAACTCTGGTCAGGAGACATGGTGTAGGCAGGGATTTGTGCTGGTCCTCTGGGGGAGGGACCTACCATACTGGGTCTGAGGCAAGTTTGACTGAGAGGGACAGTCCCACCAGAGCACAGGGGGTTGGGACTTGGTAGATGCAAATTAGGCAGCCAGTATTGGTGCTGAGCTGCTTCCCTCAGGTGGCTGTGAGTTTATACTTAGAGGTGGGGAGGGAAATGGCACCACCCAGCTCCTTTGTTCCCAGAGGTCTCTGTGTATGCCACCTCAAGGAAATGCTCTGAGAAGAGTGAATAATCTCCCCACAGTGTGCCCCAGATGCTCTTCAGATCACTGTTTCCATGATGTCTTCCCCTGGGTTGTTTCCCTGCCTTCTCTCCAGGAGTAGTACAGTACCCTCTGGGGTCTATTCTCAGCCAAGCCTGATGACCATTAAAACTCCAGGCTTTAAGCCCCACTGTTTGTAAGAACTCACGAAATTCAGCCCCTCTTGTTTTCCAAGCCAGTGACTATGGGGAAATGTTCTCGTGCATTCTCCTGTGTGCTCCTCTCTCACCCTTATTTGCGATGATGTCTCCCTCCCCTCTGCAGCTCCTGCAATCCATTTCTCCACTAAACCATGTCCCTGCACTTCCTACCTTCCTCAATGTGGATACATGGTGTTCTTCTTTTAAAATGCTGGGTTGAGGACATCTGGGGATATCAACAGTATTTTCTCCATTTCAGTTAATTCTCACTTAAAGCGAGATCTTTTTAGTTTAGTAGTCAGTAGTTGAGATTGATGGGTTCAGACTTCGAGAGATTCCATTGTAATGTCTGTATTTAATTTAGTTCATAATGCAATGACTAAGCGTCTTTTGTGTACTCAGGTTTGTATTGTATTCTTCATCTTTAAATGAGTGAAAGATCTAGTTTTTGGTTTTGTTTTTTTTAAAGATTTATTTATTTACTTATTAGAGAGTGTGTGCTTGTACATGAGCGAGCAGGGGGAGGGCAGAGGGAGAGAGAGAGAGAGAGAGAGAGAGAATCCCACGTAGACTCTGTGTTGAGCCCAGAGCCTGACGCAGGGCTCAGTCTCATGACCCTGAGTTCATGGCCTGAGCTGAAATCAAGAGTTGATGCCTAACTGACTGAGCCACCCAGGCACCCCATGGTTTCTGTTATTTTAAAAAATGTGTTCTGGAGCAGGTTACCTTAATTCAAAATATCTACAGCGTATAAATTTAATAATTCTTAAATATTTCAAGTGTGATTTTCTCTACTTGTTTGATGTTGTTTATGGTTATTTTGGATCCAAAGTTTAAGAATTTTCAATAAGATTTAGCTCTTAAGTTTCTTGAACTTTTTGACAATCTCTGGCTCAAAGGCTTAATGCTTATTGCCAAGGGTACTGCTACCAGTGCTGCTGTTTCCTCCTTTCCAGCTCATACATCCCATTGTACACTGAGCAGGATGGACCGTGTTGCCTGCATTCGCAGTTCTTGTCTGAGGAAGGAAAGCTCAGTGTATCCCTTCTCCTTAGTACTGTTATTATTTAATAGTCTCTTTTTAAAATTGGCTATAAAACCAAGGCATGTGATTAGCAGTCATATTATAGAGATAACAACAAGAAATGAGAAATTTAATTCTGTTTTAGTTCAGGGTCAGCCATATCAATTCCTGTCTTTTCTTTGTTTAAGATTCTCTTAGAAGCACAAGATATGGCAGTGAGAGACCACAATGTGGAATTCAGATCCAATTTATATATAGGTAAGATGTTTAATATTCTTAACATTGGAAAATGTCTTCCAGTAGTGATGCCAAGTTCATTATCTAACAATAGTCTTTGATATCTAACTACTTAGAACCGGGTTTGCCAGTGAAAATTGCTGGTAATAGCTTATTCTTCTGCCTTCAGCATGCTAATGTTAGTCTGTTATAAATGGTAATAACCTCACTGCTTTATTGTTACCTGTTCTATAATGCAAGTGAGATCATGAAACCGATTGCCAATAATTATTTAATAATGGGTAACCAGATGATGGTACATGGAGTAGCCCTTTAATCATGATAAAACTAAGAAGGAACAGAACTGATTTTTTAAAAAAATGAATTCTTTGTCAACCTGAAAAAGGTAAATAAAGAATCACTGGTGGACTTTAAAAAATCTTTATCTATGATGTGCCAAGCCAGGTGCCCAATCCATAAAGGTGTCCCGTAATTTAACCTTCCAATTACGAGAATGGAAAATCTGTTGAATTGTAAAAGCCAAGGCTCAGATGACCCAGATGTGTTTGTTTCCTTTTGTTATTACATTCTGAAGCATTATCTCAGGCTTTGTATGCTTGCTCCATATCAAATTAAATTAACGTAAGTGAAAATGCTTTGGGAAGCATGATGCACCATACAAATGTAAGGGATGTTTTTGTTGTATACCTTCCTACAGCTCTTTTTTCTAGAAAGAGATCATTGCTTATTACAAAGCTCCCTTGCGCCCCTTCCAACATCGCAGTAAAGTGGAGTGGAGGGTGGAGTTGCTGTTTTCCCCTCACTTCGACAGCAATTATTCCTAACCTCAGCAATTTTGTAATCACACAAAGATGTTGATATCGAAGCAAAATTTTCTCAATCTGCCAAACCTATGTATAAGAAGAACTGAAGATATTTTAAATTCACGTTTTGGGGAACTGCTTCTCTCCAAATAGAGGGGAAAAGTCTGAATTATTATGGGAGAAATTAGTTGTGCATTATGATTTTTTAACAATTAGAGTAAAAACAAATCATCTAAATTCTACTTTGTCATATTACTTCCACCCTGCTGGTGGTATTTATTCTGGTTAGGTTAAAATCCTACCTCAGCTAACCTGGAATTGATGCTGGTAACCACACCTACTCCTGAAATTCAAATGACTTACAATTTTCAATTGAAATATCTTTTTTTTTCTTATTATAAGTCTGAATCTTATACAACTGATTATATTCTGATACATGCATAGATGCAGAGAGAAATCAAAATGGCATCTCAGAAGATGCAGGGCCATAGAGTTACTCCTAAGCTTTTTCTTCTGAGAGCAGCATGAATAAATAATGCAGGGAGGGCCCAGAATCATTGGAAGAGATGAAACGGATGAAAAGCAAGACCATTTGAATAAAACCTCTTGGTGACCTTTCGTGCTTTATGACTGGATATCAAATCCAATTTAATTAATTTTATTTATTTTCATAGGAATATGGCCTTCTTAGCTGATAGACAAAAACTTTGTAATGGAATTCAGATACAAATGAAATAGAATTTGTCTTTAAATCCTTTTCAGTAATTTTAGTAAAGGAGAAGGGGTGAGGAGCTTCATCTTGGCTTCCCAAATGAGGGAGCAAAGTCCAGTGTTGCCATTAAGCAAAAATAAACTTAACCAATCCTGCACAAATGGGCCTTTAATTCATCAGTCTCCTTATGCACGTTTCTGCTGAAAAATCTCTGCTGCACCTGCACCTTTTTTCCATCCGGTTTTGTGTAAAAATCTCTTCTCTCGAGCAGGCTGATAAATTTGGATTTGTCTTAGGATTATAGAAACTCATTTGCTAAGTATTTTTCTGCCTAATTCTTTTATGAAGGTAAAAGAGGAGTAAATTCAGGAAGATGAGGTATCTTACTGTGACATGTCAGGCATTTTATCCCTGGATTTGCCATTCTTCCTTCGTAAGAATCATCTGAGGTTCTTAGTAAAAAATACAGATTCCCAGGACCCACCCCAGAGCCACTGGGTCTGAAACCTCCGGGGAGAGGCCTGGAGAGCTGTTTGTTTAATAAATATCCCAGTGCTTCGTACCTATAAAATATGGGAAACTGATTTTTCTCATTGTATTCTTGGAAAAGGCCAGGCATTTCATTCCCTAGATAAATGTCTTTTCGAGTTTTGAAAGACTCGTCACTTGTTGGCTACGATTTCAGCTCAGCAGTGGCTCCTCAGTCTCTTGACATAAGTAAGTACAGGCATTTGAAGGGAAGTGCTTTTTTGGTAGCATATGTTCTCATTATATGGTAATTCCTTCAAATGCCTGTCATCAGTCTAAAGCTAATACCTGGTGTTGCATGACCACAGATTTTGAAAATTCATTTCCTTTTCAAACTTATGATGACTAATGGCACTGTGAATAGACCTTAACAAGTGGACATGGACTAATAAAATGTCACTGCTTAGTGATTCATGGCATCTAAAGTGATTCACTTGAGGGAAAGTGATTGACTGACTTTGTAAATCAGTCTTCTGGGCTAAGAGTGATGAAGGGGGAAGAAGGTTCCAATATTAAAATGTCAAGATTCACATTTACCTAAATAGTAGCAATAGGAAATATTGACAATATTTTAAATATTCTTGGTACCTGCTGGGCATCATCTGTAGATGAGCATCATCTTGGGCACAATCTTTAGGCTGTTCCCATTTTTGAGATGTCTTAATGTGTTTTCTCTGATTCAGAAAGTATTTGAGTACTTTCCACGTGTGTACTGCCCACACAGTTAGATGACGGTATACCTTATTAAAGCAGTTTAAAACATTTAGCACATACGGTTTTATTCTTTGACAGTAGTGGTCCTTTGGAAGGATACATAAATTGTGTTTCTGAGTTGGAACAAACCATATACGTTATTAGTACTGTATGTACTTGGAAAACTTTGAAACTTATTTTAGAATTTGAACAAATGATAGTGATTAGCAGAGGTAGTATTTCAAAATCATTTCTATTTCTTCTTGCACATGAACTTTAGGGGCAATACAAAAGACAGATAAGATTGTTTGAGGAAGTGGCTTTTACAGATTTAACATGACCACTATACAAGGTAGCAGATGGTTTGAGACCAAAAAGAATAATATAGGTAAATAGTAGAAGAAGAGGAGGTCACTATTGGTTAGATAAGTCATGGTAATTTTCTAGAAGAATTTAGCTTTTGAAGGTAGGTGTTTGGGTATCTGAAAGAGTGTCCAGGAAGAAGAAGATTTCAGAGTGGAGTAACCACGTGAGCTAAGGCATATAGGTTGGAATGAGCAGTAATTGTGTGGTCCAGTGAGTAGAATAGTTGAAGGAAGCAGGGGGTTGACCTTGAGTAGATAAAACTGAAAGGGTGGATTGGGCCTAGATCCAGAGGGCTGAGCATGGCGGGCTACGGAATTTGGTTCACACGATATTGAAGAGGAGCCACAGAAAGTTTTGGGTAAGAGATTTATGTTATTAAGGCAGTGTTTAAGACTATTAACTATAAAGCAGTGGTTTTGAAATTGTGCTGTGGGGCCTCCAGGGGTAGGGTATAGGGCAAACAGAAGGGGTCCTTCATACCTGGGTCACTGCTACAGCCTTGGAGCCCAGGATGGAGCCTGGCACGCCGCAGGAACTCAGAAATATTTGGTGAGTGAATGGCAGAGTTTTGGATCTCTCCCTACTCATGTTTGAATTAGAGCCACAGGACAGTGGGCTTCTATTTATTGTTTCATTTTCATTGAAATGGTTCTATATAAAAGCAGTTAAAACCCCTAACATACAGAATTAGTAAAAGAGACTGGAGGAGGAGAGACCAGAAACCAGTTTGGAATCTATACTCCTCAGTCCTGATTTCATTCAGACTTCATAGTGGCTGGGTTGCAAATTGCCATTACACTGTATTAAAGAATCCTGGTGTTTCAGAAGAATTGATGCTTTTGTTCTGATATAAAAAATGTGGCATTATGTGCTACAAGATAGGCAGATTGTATTTTATGGCTTTAGGATGAAATCATGACTGGCATTTAGCAGATACTGATGTTTGCTCTTACGCATTTGAGGGAGGTG
Organism: Ailuropoda melanoleuca; assembly: GCF_002007445.2. Lineage (NCBI taxonomy): Eukaryota > Metazoa > Chordata > Mammalia > Carnivora > Ursidae > Ailuropoda > Ailuropoda melanoleuca. The sequence continues at coordinate 102,010,430 of NC_048220.1, read as the reverse complement.
GAAAATGGTAGTTAACACAGACCCTGATAGGCTGATCATTTTGCTTAGGTAGGTTATGTAGTACTGCATAGTTGGCTAATTCAGATACTATTTTCACTGGAGTAGTGTGCCTTTTCCTCAGACTGTTTAGAAATGGGTGCTCAAGTCGAGTAGAGTCGCAATTTTGGCTGGAAGCAGCCATCATGTTTGTAAAATGCCTTTTAGAAGACTTCTACACTTTTTCTAGTGTCATTGTGCTTATATGTAGGTTTCCTCGTGACAGGTAGATCCAGAGGAACGAGTGGTACTTCATTCTAAAGTGATTTGTGTAATTTGGCTTTCTCTGGAAATCCTCAAACACATTTCTTTAGCGCCCGGTGATGAAGTTGGTATAAGGACAGTAGCTCTTTCCTTATCTCACGGAGGCCCTAGGCAGTTTTCTTAATCACTCTCATCCTTAGCTTTGTCTCTGGCCAAGCTAGGATGTTTCTGCTGAAACCCATTTCATGAGAGGACTGTAGTTAGAGAGTTGTCAAGTGTATACTTAGACATAGTCCCTGTATTTATAAAGTTATGTCACAATAAGAATATAAGAATGGTGAGTATTGAAGTGGATTAATTTGATATGTCTTCTCTACGTTTTGGCTACTAAATAAATTCAGAAAATAATAGAAGGTGGTTACTCCTCTGATTTACTGTGGGTGAAAACTGGTGAACAGATTTCTTCTTAACTAGTATTTGAAAAATTTCTTTAAATTTTACAAGGTCAGATGTTGACATGCAGAATTGGGGAGGGAAGATAAGGGAGCAGTTGTGATGTGGGAGTTCCTAAAATTGGCCACAAATCAGAATTACTTGGGGAAGGGGATTGGTGTTTGTTCAGAATGTAATTTCCAAGGCCCACCCCAAATACAGTAAACTAGAATCTCCAGAGATGGGGTCTCAGCATCTGCATTTAAAATATGTTCTGCAGGTTAGTCTGCTATCGCCAGAGGATCAGCATTTGGGAACCTTTGGTTCCAGGGGCTCTTCACCACAGTTGGAATGAAATAAAAACTCCTTACTTCAGCCTTTAGGGCTCTCAGTAACCTTGCCTTCACCACTGATCTCCTTCCCTTGTTTGTAACCACTCTTTGCCTTGTTTACTGTGCTTCAGCAGGCTGGTGTTTTTTCTGTTTCTAAAACAAGCCAACACACCAGTCAGAATGGCTAAAATTAATGGCTCAGGAAACAACAGATGTTAGCGAGGATGCAGAGAAAGGGGAACCCTCTTGCGCTGCTGGTGGGAATGCAAGCTGGTGCAGCCACTCTGGAAAACAGTATGGAGGGTCCTCAAAAAGTTAAACCCNGCTCAGGAAACAACAGATGTTAGCGAGGATGCAGAGAAAGGGGAACCCTCTTGCACTGCTGGTGGGAATGCAAGCTGGTGCAGCCACTCTGGAAAACAGTATGGAGGGTCCTCAAAAAGTTAAACCCAAAAAGTTAAAAATAGAGCAATTGCACTACTAGGTATTTATCCAAAGAATACAAAAATAGGGATATGAAGGGACACATGCACTCCAATGTTTTCAGCAGCAATGTCGACAATAGTCAAACTATGGAAAGAGCCCAGATGTCCGTCAACAGATGAATGGATAAAGAAAATGTGGTGTATATATACAATGGCATTTTATTCAGCCATCAAAAAAATGAAATCTTACTATTTGCAATGACATGGATGGAACTAGAGGGTATTGTGCTAAGCAAAATAAGTCAGTCAGAGAAAGACAAATATATGATTTCATTCATATGTGGAATTTAAGAAACAAAGCAGATGAACATAGAGGAAGGGAAGGAAAAATAAGATAAGACGAAAACAGAGACACAAGCCATGAGAGACTCTTAACTATAGGGAACAAACTGAGGGTTGTTGGAGGGGAGGAGGGTGTAGGGATGGGGTAACTGGGTGATGGGCATTAAGGAGGGCATGTGATATAATGAGCACTGGGTGTTATATGCAACTGATGCAACTAAATTCTACCTCTGAAACTAATAATACACTGTATGTTAATTAAATTGAATTTAAATAAAAAATAAAACAAGCCAAGCTCATTCCCACCATTGGGTCTTTGCACTTGCCTTTCCCTCTGCCCAGAATACCATGCCCCTAGATGTTTGCACAGATGATTCATTCTGGTCTTGGATCGAATGTCTCTTCCTCAGAGATGCCTCTTGACACCCTTCAGTCTGATGTTGCCCCCAGCACCCCAACAGTCTCTCTCACGTCACTGTTTAATTCATTGTACTTGTCACTGACTGGAATGATCATGTTTATTTTCTGTCCTCCTCTAGAAAGTACACTGCCTGGAGGCAGGGCCCTTGCTCATCTTGTTCACTCTTCTCTCTCCAACACCTAGAATAGAGGCTGGTCCTTAATAAGTACTCAAGAGATACTTGTTTTGAGACAAATCTGCTCTCACTAGCCAGTGAACTCATGTAGTCTTAGAATCCAGTCAAGGAAAGGACAGAAATTGCCCAGGTGATCGGGTTGTAGTCTTATGGATGCAGTCATTTCCTATAATTCTCTTTGTCTTCCCTTTCTAGCTGAGTCGACCTCAGGGCGAGGCCAGTGCCTGAAACGCATCCGATACCATGGCAGAGGTGGCTTTGGGATCATGGAGAAGGTTTTTTGCCATTATTTTGTGAAGTTGGTGGAAGGCCCCCCACCTCCACGTGAGGCACCGAAGACGGCAGTCACCCACGCCAAAGAGTATATTCAGGAGCTCCGCAACCGGACCATTATTCACACTCTGTGATGAGGGAGTCAGACTCCACCGTGTATATATTTTGCCATTCATTTCTTAAAAACAAACAGAAATTAAAGACAAATGCTTTTTATGATTTGTCATTGAGTTACTGCAATATGAAGTATAATTGCTCATTTTATATCAATATTTATAAGGTTTTGTCCAACCCTTTTGAACCTCTGGGTATATTTATGCATTTGTAACTTGGAAGGGGAAATCAGCTTTAAACAGAGTATAATTCAGAAGGCTTTTTTGAGTACCTTTGGAAGGGAATGTTAACTTTCCAGCTGCAGGTGACAGTTTAGATCCTGGCCTTGAGTAGAATGTTACAGAGTATAAAGCTTGTCCTTGTTTCACTTGATTTTTCTCTTTGGATTGGGGAGGAGGTGGTGGAGGTGAGGATAGCTACATGTGTTTTAGGGCATTCTGTAGTTCTGTTTTTGCTTTCACTGTTGGCATAGGCCAACGGGTGAGGCATTATATTTTCCTTTACTGCTTTAGCAGTGACTTGGAATTATAGAAGTTTATTAGATACATTAATCTAGAACTCCAACAACTATTTAACTGAGAAAGTTTTCTTCTAGTTAAATAAAGTCTGTTTTCATGTCTCCTTCCAACAATGCTTTCTATTGCTTGGATATCTTGTTCTGGATTGATTCATTTTTCAGAGTGAATTCAATTACCCAGAGAAGAACTGGACCAGTCTGAGCGTTGCATTCTAAAATAAGGCAGTAGGTGGCACTCATTTACCTCTTATTAACAGAAAATTGTTGGTATTAGAGTGAGTGTTCAGCACCAGCTGGCTCTCACTGATGGGAGTATTTTCACTGACAGGAAGTACTTGGTCCACAGCCCTCGTCCAGTGTTGCTCAAACTTTGGTATACAGAGGAAAAACCTGGGGTACTTGCTTGTTAATACAGACTTCTGGGTCTTGCCCCCAGGATTCTGATTCACCAGGTCTTGTGAGGGGCGAGTTTCAGAAGTCTGTATTTTAGCTAAGTGAAATAAGTCAAGCAGAGAAAGACAATTATCATATGATTTCTCTCATCTATGGAACATAAGAACTAGGAAGATCGGTAGGGGAAGAAAGGGATAAAGAAAGGGGGGGTAATCAGAAGGGGGAATGAATCATGAGAGACTATGGACTCTGAGAAACAAACTGAGGGCTTCAGAGGGGAGGGGGGTGGGGGAATGGGATAGACTGGTGATGGGTAGTAAGGAGGGCACGTATTGCATGGTGCACTGGGTGTTATACGCAACTAATGAATCATTGAACTTTACATCAGAAACCAGGGATGTACTGTATGGTGACTAACATAATATAATAAAAAAACATTAAAATAAAATTAAAAAAAAAGAAAGTCTGTATTTTAAAAAAAACGAGGACTTCTAGATGATTCTGTTTGTAGGGAACCACACTTGAGAATACTCCTCTCGNGTGACTAACATAATATAATAAAAAAACATTAAAATAAAATTAAAAAAAAAGAAAGTCTGTATTTTAAAAAAAACGAGGACTTCTAGATGATTCTGTTTGTAGGGAACCACACTTGAGAATACTCCTCTCGTCTGAAGAATGTGGTTGTAGTGCCATGTTTTAAGGTGGCATTAATGATAGCTACTATTTATTGGAACCTCATTATTCACCAAGCTCTGTGCTATTATTTTATATAACTCTTCACAATATCCTGCAAACCATAGGTATTATTTTGTCACTTTATAAAGGAAGAAACTAAAGCATATAGAATTCAAATAACTCAGTGTCACACAGTGTGTAAAAATATTGGAGCAATGATTAATTTGGAAACTAGATTTCTAAAGTACCTGGTTCTGTATACCTAATGAATATACAGGTGGGTTTGTGTGCCTCTCCAGTTAACCTAATGCATGGGTGAAAAGGCAAAGGGCTCAGTGGAATAAGCCACTAAGGCTTAGGACAGATTCATTTGGGGTCCTAAGTTATTGTGGCATGGATTCATGGAAATAACACTGGAGTGGTATATCTTTTAGTCCTGGCATACTCATTAACCAAAAAGAAGACTCTGGGAAGGTCCCTTTCCTCCCTGGCCTCTATTTTATTCATCTACAAAACAGGAGGTTCGTTGTTTCTTGTAGACCACCTTCAGAATCACCCAAAGAGCTGGTTAAGAAATGCAAATTCCTAGGTGCTACTCTCACACTAAGTGAATAAGAATCTGATGTGGACACTTGAATTTTAACAAGTGCCCCAGTGATGTGCATACTGCTGAATCACTGGACCAGAGGGTCTCCGTGCTTTCTTTCAGTGCAGATGTTCCATGACTCTTAGCCTGGGAGTTCTGAATTCCTCAGGCATGACTAAAACAGGTGGTGATGTGGACTCCATAACTTTTGAAAGAGTTAAGGGCAAAGGAAATGAAGGAAATTTGCTGTAGTCTAAGCTGAAGCCTTCATTCATCTGGAAATGCTTCTGGTGTGTTACAAAGTGTAATAGTAGCTAACATATAGCACTATGTACCTAGTACTGTGTTAAGAACTTTATGTACGTCATCTCAATGAGTCTTTCCCATTACGACTGGTACCGTATACTTCTGGTTAGTTTCCATGGCCAAGCCTGCATTTTCTGACATAAACGAACATTTTGGTTCTTAAAGTTTAACTTTACGTGTTCAGAAACGGTGTCTGTTATTTATTATTATTATTTTTTAAAGCAGGCTCCATGCCCAATGTGTGGCTTGAACTCATGACCCTGAGATCAAGAGTTGCATGCTCTACCCACTGAGACAGCTAGGCACCCCTATTAATTATTTTTAATGGCAATCTCTGAATGCTTGTAACTTCCTGCTGCATCAGATAATGATAAACTTTTTTTTTGCTGGAGTGTAGCACATTCAGAAAGTTCACTAATTACTAGCATATAGCTCAGTAGATGATCAACTGGTGAACACGCCCAAGTAACCTGGTAGATAGAGCATGACAGCAGCCCTGAAGTCCCCTTCCTGCCCCTCCCAGTCACTACCCTCCACCTTTCCCCCAAGGTAACCGTTATCCTGACTTCTAACATACCATAGAGTTTTAAAAAGTGATTAGCTTTTGTTTTTGTTTTTCAACTTAACTTGTTGGGCAACCATTATCCGCCTGGTGCTGAGGATTTAAACAGTGGAAGAGGAAACAGCCCTGCCCCATGGAGACTGTAAATCAGTGATTGCAAAGGTTTACTGTGCTGAGTGTTGGAAGTGGAGGGACGAGGCTATGTGGGCAGTCATCAGGGTGCCCTGAGAAATAGTGCTTTTGGGGAAAGTTTATGTCCTTAAGGAGATACAATGAGGGGAAAGGGTAAAAACAAATGTCATACAGATCAGTAAGGAGTTGTATTAGAATGGCAACTTGGGTTCTGTTTTTAACAGTGTGAACATGAGGACCACTTCATCCTTCCACAAGTTAAGATGGATGTGGGATGTGGATGGAGAAAATGCTGTCTTGGAGCTGACTCAAATTTACCAAACCTTATAAGGCTCCAGCTAAGTCCAAGGGGGAAAGACACGTGAATTGTACTGCAAACATTCCAAAATAAAATGGGTGAGTTTTTCTGTAAGTGATGAAAAATAGTAGACTTTTTTCTTTTAATTTTAATACAGAGGTTGTAATAATGATTTTAGTTGATTAAGATGGGCCCAATCGCATATGTGGGTTTAAAATAGGAAATGTTTTTGGAGTAAATGAGCTTTCAGACAGATTCCAAAGCAGGAGAAAGTTGCATAGGTGACATTATTAACACTTCTGGATTGGGCTCCTTTTCTTAAGTCTCTGTCTCTGACGTAACTGTCTAGGGTCAGATCTCTATATGAAAGAGGTTTCTTTAAGTCAAACCAGCCTCCTGTGAATTCGGAAATATCTGTTAATGGAATCACAAATACATTGGATGAAAGAGAAGAAAGAAATATCAGTAGGTGAATCACACTTGTGCACGCAAATAAAAAAAATCTTTTTAAGATTTTATTTAAATTCAAGTTAGTTAACATACAGTGTATTATTGGTTTCAGTGGTAGTATTTAGTGATTCATCATTTGCATATAACACCCAGTGCTCATTACTTCAAGTGCCCTCCTTAATGCCTGTCACCCAGTTACGCCATCTCCCCACCCCCTTCCCCTCCAGCAACCCTCAGTTTGTTCCCTATAGTTAAGGGTCTCTAATGGCTTGTCTCCCTCTGTTTTTATTTTATTTTTCCTTCCCTTGCCCTATGTTCATCTGTTTTGTTTCTAAGTTCCACATATGAGTGAAATCATATGGTATTTGTCTTTCTCTGACTGACCTGTTTTGCTTAGCATAATACCCTCTAGTTCCATCCATGTCATTGCAAATGACAAGATTGCATTATTTTTGATGGCTGAGTAATATTCCATTGTATATATACACCACATCTTCTTTATCCATTCATCTGTTNGTCATCTGTTGTTGGACATCTGGGCTCTTTCTATAGTTCGACTATTGTGGACGTTGCTGCTATAAACATTGGGGTGGGTGTGCCCCTTGGAATCACTATTTTTGTATTCTTTGGATAAATACCTAGTAGTGCAATTGCTGGGTCATAGGGTAGCTCTACTTTTAACTTTTTGAGGAACCTTCATGCTGTTTTCCAGAGTGGCTGCACCAGTTTGCATTTCCACCAAGAGTGTAAGGGGGTTCCCCTTTCTCTGCATCCTCGCCAACATCTATTGTTTCCTGACTTGTTAATTGTATCCATTCTGATGTGTGTGAGGTGGTATCTCATTGTGGTTTGATTTGTATTTCCCTGATGCTGAGTGATGTGGAGCATTCTCTCATGTGTCTCTTGGCCATTTGGATGTCTTCTTTGGAGAAATGTCTGTTCATGTCTTCTGCCCATTTCTTGACTGGATTTTTATTTATTTATTTATTTTTTTTGGTGTTGAGTTTGATAAGTTCTCTATAGATCCTGGATACTAGCCCTTTATCTGATAAGTCATTTGCAAATATCTTCCCCCATTCTGTAGGTTGCCTTTTAGTTTTGTTGACTGTTTCCTTTGCTGTGCAGAAGCTTTTTATCTTGATGAAGTCCCAATAGCTCATTTTTGCTTTTGTTTCCCTTGCCTCTGGAAGTGTGTCTAGTAAGAAGTTGCTGCGGCCAAGGTCAAAGAGGTTGCTACCTGTGTTCTCCTCTAGGATTTTGATGGATTCCTGTCCCACATTTAGGTCTTTCATTCATTTTGAATTTATTTTTGTGTATGGTGTAGGAAAATGGTTCAGTTTCATTCTTCTGCATGTGGCTGTCCAATTTTCCTAACACCATTTGTTGAAGAGACTGTCTTTTTTTTCCATTGGATATTCTTTCCTGCTTTTTTGAAGATTAGTTGAACGTAGAGTTGAGGGTCCATTTCTGGGTTCTCTGTTCTGGTCCACTGACCTATGTGTCTGTTTTTGTGCCAGTACATACTGCCTTGATGATTACAGCTTTGTAATACAGCTTGAAGTCTGGAATTGTGATCCCTCCAGCCTTGTTTTTCTTTTTCAATATTACTTTGGCTATTCGGGGTGGTTTCTGGATCAGTACACGTTTCAGGGTTATTCGACCTCTGTGAAAAATGCTGGTGTTATTTTGATAGGGATTGCATTGAATGTGTAGATTGCTTTGGGTAATACAGACGTTTTAACAATATTTGTTCTTCCAATCCATGAGCATGGAGCATTTTCCATTTCTTTGTGTCTTCCTCAATTTCTTTCATTAGTGTTTTGTAGTTTTCAGAGTATAGATCTTTTACCTCTTTGGTTAGCTTTATTCCTAGGTATCTTGCAGGTTTTGGTACAGTTATAAATGGGATCGATTCCTTGATTTCTCTTTCTGCTTCTTTACTATTGGTGTATAGAAATGCAACAGATTCTGTGCTTTGATTTTACGTCCTGCAATTTTGCTGAATTCTTGTAACAGTTCTAGCAATTTTTTGTTGGAGTCTTTTGGGTTTTCTACATAGGGTATCATGTCGTCTGGGAAGAGTGAAAGTTTGACTTTTTCTTTGCTAATCTGGGTACTTTTATTTCCTTTGTTGTCTGATTGCTGAGGCTAGGATTTCTGGTACTTTGTTGAACAACAGTGGTGAGGGTGGACATCCCTGTCATGTTCCTGACCTTGGGGGAAAAGTTCCCAGTTTTTCCCCATTAAGGATGATATTAACTGTGAAACTTTTGTATATGGCCTTTATGATGCTGAATATGTTCCTTTTATCCCTACTTTCTTGAGGGTTTTGATCAAGAAAGGATGCTGTATTTTGTCGAATGCTTTCTCTGCATCTGTTGAGAGGATCGTATGGTTCTTATCTTTTCTTTTATTAATGTGGTATTGCACGTTGATTGATTTGTGAATGTTGAACCACCCTTGCAGCCCAGGAATAAATCCCACTTGGTTGTGGTGAATAATCCTTTCAGTGTACTGTTGCATCCTATTAGCTAGTATTTCGCTGAGAATTTTTGCATCTATGTTCATCAGGGATTTGGTCTGTAATTCTCCTTTTTGGTGCGGTCTTTGTCTGGTTTTGGGATCAGGGTAATGCTGGCCTCATAGAATGAGTTCGGAAGTTTTCCTTCCATTTCTGTGTTTTGGAACAGTTTCAGAAGAATAGGTATTAATTCTTCTTTAAATGGTTGGTAGAATTCCCCTGGGAAGCCATCCGGACCTAGACTCTTGTTTCTTGGGAGATTTTTGATTACTGATTCAATTTTTTTGCTGATTATGGGTCTGTTCAGTTTTTCTGTTTCTTCCTGTTTCAGTGTAAGTTTATGTGCTTCTAGGAATTTGTCCATATCTTCCAGATTCCCTAATTTGTTGGCATATAGTTGCTCATAGTATTCTCTTATAATTGTATTTCTGCAGTGTTGATTGTGATCTCTCCTCTTTCCTTCATGATTTTATTTATTTGGGTCCTTTTTCTTTTCTTTTTGATAAGTCTGGCTAGGGGTTTATCAGTCTTATTAATTCTTTCAAAGAACCAGCTCCTAGTTTCATTCATCCGCTCTATTGTTTTTTTGATTTCTATATCATTGATTTCTGCTCTAATCTTTATTTTTTTCCTTCTGCTAGATGTAGGTCTTCCTGCCTCCCCCCCCCCATTCTTTTTCCAGCTCCTTTAGGTGTAAGGCTAGGTTGCATATTTGAGACTTTTCTTCTTAAGGAAGGCCTGTATTGTTATATACTTCCCTCTTAGGGATTGCTTTTGCCGCATCCCAAAGGTTTTGGACTGTCATGTTTTCATTTTCATTTGCTTCCGTGTATTTTTAAAATCCTTTAGGGGCGCCTGGGTGGCTCAGTCGTTAAGCGTCTGCCTTCGGTTCAGGGCATGATCCCAGCGTTCTGGGATTCAGCCCCACATCAGGCTTCTCTGCTGGGAGTCTGCTTCTTCCTCTCCCACTCCCCCTTCTTGTATTCCCTCTCTCGCTGGCTGTCTCTCTCTGTGTCAAATAAATAAATAAAATCTTAAAAAAATAATAATAAAAATAAAATCCTTTAATTTCCTGGTTGACCCACTCATTCTTTGGTAGGATGTTCTTTAACCTCCATGTATTTGTGGTTCTTCCAAATTTTTTCTTGTGATTAACTTCAAGTTTCATAGTGTTGTGGTTTAAAAATATGCATGGTATGATCTCAATCTTTTTGTACTGGTTGAGGCCTGATTTGTGACCCAGTATGCAATCTATTCTGGATAATGTTGGAGGTGTGCACTTGAAAAGAATTTGTATTCTGCTGCTTTAGGATGACTGCTCTAAATAAATCTGTTAAGTCCATCTGTTCCAGTGAGTCATTTAGAGCCCTTGTTTCCTTGTTGATCTTCTGCTTAGATGATCTGTCCATTGCTGTGAGTAGTGCGTTAAAGTCCTCTACTATTGTATTTTTATCAGTGAGTTTCTTTAAGTTTGCTTTTAATTGACTTATATATTTGGCTGCTCCCATGTCAGGGGCATAAATATTTACAATTGTTAGATCTTCTTTTTGGATAGACCCTTTATTATGATATAATGTCCTTCTTCATTTCTTATTACAGTCTTTGGTTTAAAGTCTGGCTTGTCTGATATAAGGATGGCTGCTCCAGCTTTCTTTTGATGTCCATTCATCAAAAATGGTTCTCCACCCCTCATTTTCAGTCTGGAGGTGTCTTTGGGTCTAAAATGAGTCTCCTGTAAGCAACATATCGATGGGTCTTGTTTTTTTTTAATCCATTCTGATACCCTATGTCTTTTGATTGGAGCATTTAGTCCATTTACATTCAGAGTAATTATTGATAGATATGAATTTAGTGCCATTGTATTACCTGTAAAGTCCCCTTTCCTGTAGATTGTCTCTGTCCCTTTCTAGTCTTTGTTGCTTTAGGTCTCTTTTTCCTGCTCAAAGAGTCCCTTTTAGTATTTCTTGCAGAGCTGGTTTATTGTGCACGAATTCCTTTAGTTTTTGGTTGTCTTAGAAACTGTTTATCTGTCCTTCTATTCTGAATGATAGCCTTGCTGGATAGAGTGTTCTTGGCTGCATGTTTTTCCCATTTAGCACGTTGAATATATCATGCCAGTCTTTTCTGGCCTGCCAGGTCTCTCTGGACAGGTCTGCTGCCAGCCTTATGTGTCTATCCTTGTAGGTTAAGGACTTTCTTTCCCTAGCTGCTTTCAGAATTCTCTCTTTGCCTTTGTATTTTGCAAGTTTCACTAGGATATGTCTTGATGTTGACCTGTTTTTGTTGATTTTGAGGGGAGTTCTCTGTGCCTCTTGAACTTGAATGCTTGTTTCCTTCCCCAGATTAGGGAAGTTCTCAGCTATAATTTCTTCAAATAAACCTTCTTCCCTTTTTACTGCTCTTCTTCTGGAACGCCTGTGATAGGTATATTTTGCTTTATGAAATTGCTGAGTTCCCTAAGTCTATATTCGTGATCAAATAGTTTTCTTTCCCTCTTCTTTTCAGCTTCATTATTTTCCATAATTTTATCTTGTATATCACCTATTCGCTCCTCTGCTTCTTCCATGCTCATTGTGATGACATCCAGTCAGTTTTGCTTCTCAGTTATACCATTTTTTATTTCAGCCTGACTAGTTTTTAGGTCTTTTATCTCTGCAGCCAGGGTTTCTGTCTTCTCTGCTTTTTCAAGTCCAGCTAGTAGTCTTTTGACTGTTCATCTAAATTCTTGTTTAGATATATTGCCTGTATCTGTTTTCAGGAAGTCTCTGGCTATGATACCTTCCTGACCTTTCTTCTGGGGAGAATTCCTCTGTCTTGGATTTTGGCTAAGTTTCTTTCTTTTGAGTGTTATAAAAGCTTGTTGTGTTTCCTGCACCTCAGACTAATGCTATATTAAAAAGAGGTCATACACTGTCCAGGACTTCGCCATTCAGGAAGTGTTTCTGGTGTATGCTGTGTGCACTCTGCTGTTGTGTTTTGGCTGCTCTTTCCCACTGGTCCATCCTCTGCAGAGTTCCTCCTTGCTTGCAGTGGGGAGTGCCTGGACCTTCATCTAGGTGTGGTTTGATTTGTTGAAAAAGGCCTGGAAAAAAGGATAGAAGGAAAAAGGAAAAAAAAAAAAGAGAGGGAAAAAAAAGCCTTCAAAAACAAAAAAAGAAAAGGAAAGGGAATGAAAGAAGCCAAACAATCAAGCTCACCCCCCCAAAAAAACCCACTATAAGCCTGATTCCAAAGAAAAAAGAAAGGAAAAAAAAAAGAAAAAGAAAAGAAAAAAGCCTGATTCCAAAAAAATAAATAAAAGAGAGAGAGAAAATGAAATGAAAAAACTAACTAACACACAAAAAACTATGAGCCTGATTCCAAAGCAAGAAGAAAAAAAGAAAAAAGAAAAAAAAAATCCAGCCTGGTCCCATTTCCACCAGAACTGAAGGGGATGCTGTAAGGTACTGTATGACCCATAGACGTGGGGCATGGGCTGCTGGCTGTGTTGCTCTTTTGGGGGAGAAGCCCGCTACACTGGCTCAGAGTGAATTCTGCCCCAGTAAAAAGAGCACTTGCCAAGCACAGAGGGAGGGGTTTGAGTGACTCCCACCTCCACTGTGGGCCGGTGTTGCTCTCTGATGTCCCACCATGTTGGTAGTGGAGGTAGAATGACACCACTCCACCCTCTTGTCTGTGGAGAGGGGATTGCACACCGCCCCCTCCCCATGCTGTTCAGGAAGCCCTCACAGAAAAGCAAGGGCCCACAGCAAGCCCAGTGCCCATGCTCCTGCATTTATCTCTGCTGGCCGGGATTCAAAACTCCAAATCTTAAAGAGCCCACACCGCTCAGATTTGCTCCCTCATCTGGGTTAGAGGCTCATTGACTCTGACTAGTGCCCTTTGTCCCAGAGAAGACAGTCCCCCTCTTGCGGGTTGCACGGATTCTACTCTGTGGCACCACGGAAAGCAGCTATCAGGTTATCTAGCCTCTGCACGCGCCTTTGCTCATTGCCGATGAAAAGGCTGTTTGCTGGTGTCTGCAGGGTCTTTTGTCCTTGGGGAGGCAATATACCCTCTTCCAAATATACTCCAGGAAGGGGAGTGATCTCTCTCACTGCGACGCTGAACATCCCTACACCACTTCGTGTGGGCTCCCGGGCCAAAGCCCTCCCTTCAAGTAAAATTTTTTTTATGTTTGTTCAGTAGGGACATGAATGAATTGTTATTTTCACTTATGTCCCAAGGAGACTCATAAAAATTCCACTTTGAAAAGTAAGGGATGGCAGTATTAGTATCAAAGTGGAATGCAAGGAAGGGGCATTAAATAAAACTAAAATGGTTGTTGAGTACACATATTGAGGAACATATTCTGGAGTCAATTTGAGAAAATTTCTAAACCTCCTGATGGTCATCTGTAAATTCCAACTATCTGTGGTGGACCCCAGGATAAGAAATTCTAATCTGAATGATTTAAGTTTATCTATCTGGCCACAGTTCTTTGCTCTTTCCCTATATCCGTGCACTTTGCAATGTGACTTTGCAGGTCCTCTTATTATTAAGTGACCTCTTGAACTTGGGCTGACTTTGAGACTTCTTTAGCCAATAGAATGTGCCAGAAGTGACAGTCTGCAGTTTTCAGCCTAGGCCTTGTGTGCTTCCTCTTTCTGTCTTAGACTTCTGCTTCTGCCACATCAACAAGGCCAGGCTGAGCTGCTGGAGGATGAGCCCCCAGCTTACAGCCAACCAACCACTAGACATACAAGAGAGCACAGGCTACATCAGCACAGCTCTCTACCTAACCAATAACTGATTATAGAAGCATGAATAAATCCAGCTGAGATGATAAAAAACCACCACAACTGACCTATAGATTCATGAAGGGTACTAAGTTCTTATGGTATAAGCCACTGAGATTTGAGGTGGTTTGTTATATAATAATAGCTGTGATAAATATTTCAAACTTTGTACCCTACAGAGAATACTTATCTGTATCAGATGGCTTTGATTTACAAATCAATTTATAAAATTGATTCCAGGCTTATCACAAAGAAGACCTCAGTAGATTCTCCCAAATAACAATTATATAGACCACTTTTAAAAATACTACTGCCTTAAAATTAGAGATTTGTTCTTTTTAAGAAAATTTAAACATAATCTTCTTGGTAATGGAACACTCCTAACTCTTTGTTCTTTGAAAAGAAAAAAAAAATTCCTGAAATGGACAGATCCTGTGAGTCCTATCAAGAAATACAAATGAAAAAATAGGTATGAGAAAGAGACATAAAGCATGCAGAGAAAATGAAGAATCCTGCATAGGAATGTGCTTGATCATCCTGTTGGCCACTTGGTTGACCTGGAACTACATTTCCCAGAATCTCCCTTTCTATATGGTTCTGGGTTAGAAATGGCCAAAAGCTGAACTCGAGTAATATTCAAGAATGGAAATGATGCCCTTGTAATCATTTTGGCATCCTGACAGCTATCACAGTGGTATAAGACACCACACTAGGGCAGCAAGCTTCCAATTCCAACACCTTATAAGACTAATGGTAAACAAAAGTGAATTATTAGAGAATATTAGATAGCTCGAAGGATTTCTAAGAGGGCCTAAGAACCAAGATTTTAAAGCTACATGCAACCAGGGTGATCCAGCCACAAAAAAACTCCCTCTACCACAACAGGACTGTTCTAGTAGAAAGACCACCCATGATTCTATGGACTCAATACCAGATCCGTTGTAGCTGCTCTAAAAGGGCCAGATGTCTGTGGACTGTGCTTTTTAGAATACGTACTCTTGGTCTTTGACTACCTCCTCACATTGTTCTCTTTCTTTTCTCTCATGGGTATAAATGATTGGCAGGAAATGTCATATGACTTGAACGATTACCCAACATTTGCAGCAACATGGAGGGGACTGGAGGAGATTATGCTAAGTGAAATAAGTCAAGCAGAGAAAGACAATTATCATATGGTTTCACTCATTTATGGAACATAAGAAATAGCAGGAAGATCAGTAGGAGAAGGAAGGGAAGAATGAAGGGGGGGTAAACAGAAGGGGGAATGAACCATGAGAGACTATGGACTCTGGGAAACAAACTGAGGGCTTCAGAGGGGAGGGGGGTGGGGGACTGGGATAGGCCAGTGATGGGTATTAAGGAGGGCACATATTGCATGGTGCACTGGGTGTTATAGGCAAACAATGAATCATGGAACACCGCATCAAAAACTAATGATGTACTGTATGGTGACTAACATAACATAATTAAAAAAAAAAAAAAGAAAAGTACTTTTAATTTTCTGTTCTCTTAAAGCACGTCCCTGTCCTCCAGCCAGGGACTACCGTGAACACAGCCATAGCTGAACAAGGTGGGTTTTCCTAACTTGTTGTAGTGAGGGAGAACACACATCCTAGGGAACCATGGGGACCCCTGAACAAAGGGTGTTAGATAGAACCTATTATAGGATTTGGCCTTTGGTTGGGTGATTTGTGGAGGATCCAAGGAACCAAAGATTCACTCTAGGTAGGATGCCATCTGAAAGTGTGTGTGTGGGGATTTTATGATTGAATATCTCAATAAATAACTAATTTTTATATATAGGCAAACTAGAGTGAGATAAAAGGCATCATTGGTAAAGAATTACCAGTCACTTATTTTAGACAAGAGGGGGTATGTTTGGTATTTTGTGGGTGGCACAATGACCTTATTTTTGTCTATGTTTAGACAAAATTATGGTGTGGTGTTGCTTTACATCATTTAATCATGGTCTCAGAGTGACCTTGTCTGAGCTGGTATTCTATGAGATGGTTTATGTCCAGCAGGAGAACAACATANATGAGATGGTTTATGTCCAGCAGGAGAACAACATAGCTTAGTGTTGAATGCCTGGCCAGCTTCTGAATATCAAAGGCTGCTCATTTCTTTCTCAAGTGCCATCTAGAATGGGACTGGAGTGGCTGTTGAGTAAGCAAATTTACTGTATTTGCCCCAGGTATCATCTACTTAAATGGTGAAACTCTGGTGTTTCCCACCAAAGTCAAGTACAAGTCTAATATGTCTGCTGTCCATAGTCATTTAATATTTCCTAGAAGTTGAGTGAAAGCAGTAAGACAAAATGAAATAAGAGAAAAATTTTCAGAAAGGAGGAGAAAAATTATTACTTGCATATAATTGCCTACCTGGGAATCCAAGAAAATCAACCCCAAAATTATTAGAAGTAAGGAGTTTAATAAGGCAGTTGGTTACAAAATCAGTATACACAATCAATGCTTACCTTTTAAATCGACAATCATCAGTTGGAAAATACAATTTAAAAAAGGTGTTAAGATAGACACTAAAATAGACAATATCTAGGAATAAACTTGACATAAGAAAAGTATGCAGAACCCATATAAATAAAACTAAAACTTCACTGGGAGACGTGAAGACTTAAATAAATGGTAGGGCACAGCACATTCTCGAATGGCATAACTCAATAATTCTGCCATTTCAATTCTAATAAAAATGTCAAAAGTATTTTTTTAACTAGACAATATAATTCTAAGGTCACCTGGGAAGATTAATAAAAGGCTGAAGAATTTTTGGAAGATTGAAGGGTGACTTACACCGCTAGAAAGAAAGATTTATTATCAAAGTAGCGTGATTCTTTTTTTTTTTTTAAGATTTTATTTATTTATTTGACAGAGAGAGACAGCCAGCGAGAGAGGGAACACAAGCAGGGGGAGTGGGAGAGGAAGAAGCAGGCTCCCAGCGGAGGAGCCTGATGTGGGGCTCGATCCTAGAACGCTGGGATCACGCCCTGAGCCGAAGGCAGACACTTAACGACTGCACCACCCAGGCGCCCCCAAAGTAGCATGATTCTTGTGTAAGAACAAAAGTAGCCCCCCAAGCAGGCTCACGTATATACATTTGGTATAGGATAAAGGTGGGAATTAAATGTTCTTTTGCTTCTGCTTCAGATATAGAAAGCCATTAAGCACATCACTCCTGCCCTAGTAATGAGGAAATGACAGATAAACTGCAACATCATGACTTTTGTTGAGCCCGGGAGGAAGATGAGGGTGCGAGGCCACCGAGTCAGCCGATTCAGAAGAGACACAAGTCCCTCTGAGGTGAGATGGGCTTCACAGCCTCTATGCTCCCGCGGAGTCCAGGAGGCTGAGGTACCCCACTCTCCACGGGGGTGAGAAAGCAGTGAAACGGAACCCTATCAAAATCCACCTGTATGTCAGTGTGCACACCGGAGTAGCTGAGGTAGCCAAGGAATTCNTGCTCCCGCAGAGTCCAGGAGGCTGAGGTACCCCACTCTCCACGGGGGTGAGAAAGCAGTGAAACGGAACCCTATCAAAATCCACCTGTATGTCAGTGTGCACACCGGAGTAGCTGAGGTAGCCAAGGAATTCACACTCAGCAGGAAACTCTTCCCCACAGACTTCCACCAGCTGCTCCCAGGTAGTACTGGCGGCCGGAGACTGGCTCTTCTCCAGCACGCCTCGGAGGTGCAGGCAGGGGAGAGGCAAGTCGTGGTTGTGGGGGACACAAAATGCTGTGTGTGTCCCTGGATTCTTCTCTCAGAGGAATCAAAAGCCTTAAGCTCCCAGGGGTGGGAAGCAAACTCACTTGTTCACAGGACACGAAGTGAAGTGGGGTATGAGGCCCTGCCCACTTCACTGGACAATTCTTCCTGGAATGTGGACTAAAGCTTCAAGTCTCTGGGGCGGTGAAGTCTCTTACTTCCGGGGCAGACAGAGATGCAGAGCTCAGTAGATGCATGAAAGGCATTTGATAAAATTGAACATCCATTTGTGATTAAAAAAACTCTCAGCAAACTAAAACTTAGTCTGATAAAGGACATCTACCAAAGCCCTATAGCTACCATCATCCTTAACGGTGAAAGATTGAACCTATAAATCGTGGTCCATCCATACAACAGGATACTACTCAGCAGTAAAAAGGATGAAATACTGATGCAAGCAACAACACGGGTGAATGTCAGAAGCATCAGGCTAAGTGAAAGAAGTCAGGCTCAAAAGACTCCGTACTGTGTGCTCATGTGAGGTTGACCATCAGGAAGAGGCGAAACTGTAGGGAGAGCAAACAGATAAGTGGCTGCCAGGGGCTGGCGTGTGGGAGTGGGGGACTGACTACAAAAGGGCACAAGTGAACTTTGTGGGATGACAGAAATACTCCATCTCTATGTCCTGCTTGTGGTCGTGACGACACAACTGTATATGTTTGTCAACATTCATAGAGCTATACTCGTAAAAGGATGAATTACTCCCAAGAAACCTGTCTTTTAAAAACCTGGTTCAGGAAGAAAGTATTGTGCTATGTGCGGTGCCTCAATAATGGCTGAGCCAGCTGAAGAAGAATAACTTTTGATTTCTCACGTCATAAAATAAGATAAATTCTAAATAGGTTATAGATATGAATGAAAAAATCAACCATTAATATGCAGGAAATATAGTTTGATGAATACATAGGAGACAGAGCAACAAGGAGGAGAAGACCTTAACGTAGTGATTATACAGGATAGTGATTGCCAAGAGGTAAGGGGAGTGTGTCCTTGAGAAAGGACCAGCTGCAGGAATCTCTTTGTCTGTCCCTTCCCTCTTTCCTCTTCCCGTTCCTTCCCTCCTCCTCCCCCTCCATTTCCATCTCAATAATACAGACGACAGTTACATGGACGGTTGTCTTATGAATAGTTATCCCTGTGCAGTCTTCTGTATGTGTGCCATATTTTATAACAGAAAAAAAAGGTAAAATTGAGGTCCAAATGTAATTTTCTACATTTTACACACAGAGGATTTAGGCACAGAGAGGCCAAATCTATTGAAGATTAATTTCTCCCGTCTCCTAGTCTGATTCTCTACTCTCAGTCCAATGCTCTGCTAGCCAAAGCAGCCACATGGCTTAGCACAAGTTAACAGACTCTGAATCTTATAAACCAAGGCCAGTTTAAAAGGACCTAGGTTACAGATATGAGATGTTTAATAAAAAATGAACAAATGGCGAAATCTGTGTTGGAATGGCGAAAGCCTTTTAAACATCAAAATAAAGGCAGAAGCCATAAAGGAAGAGATCAATAGATTCAACTACTCTCACATTAAAAATGACATACAAATTTTGAAGTATCAAAGCAAAATCAAAAGACAATATGCAATTGGGGAAAATTTTTTTTAAAGATTTTTTATTTATTTATTTGACAGAGATAGACAGCCAGTGAGAGAGGGAATACAAGCAGGGGGAGTGGGAGAGGAAGAAGCAGGCTCTCAGAAGAGGAGCCTGATGTGGGTCTCGATCCCGGAACGCTGGGATCACGCCCTGAGCCGAAGGCAGACGCCTAACGACTGCGCCACCCAGGAGCCCCGGGGAAAATATTTTTAAAATACATGGAAGATAACAGGTTAACATTCTTGAAATCCAAAGAGCCCTTAAAATCAATAAGACCAATATCCCAATAGCAGAATAGGCAAGGAATACAGATAGGCTATTTTTAAGGGAAGAACTACATATTTTTAATAAACATTTAAAAATATTCACCCTCTGTAGTAATCAAGTAGTTGCACACTAAAAGTGTGCACTTGTCACACATTCAGTTGTCTAGGATTAGAAAGAATGGAAACATCTCGTATTGAGAAGCTTGAGAGAAGAGAGCACTGAAGCATCTGGTAGGAGAGCAGTTCAGCAACAAGAGCCTCAAAAATTTCATATTCCTTGATTTTACCAGTTATGCTCAAAGATATTTACAATAGTGATAATTGGAAGTGAACCAAGACATTCCAGTGACAGGGAACTGGCTCGGTTATTTACTTTTTTTTGGCACTTTCTAGGCAAAATGGCACCTCTGTGTGACTTGGAAAAGTCTCCTCTTGCCCCGGGGAGATCTCACCCCTTGCTCGTCCCCCGGCTTGTGCAGGAAGCAGCTGGTACATGGATACCATGGCTCTGATGACGCACAGGGCCATGCTATGCTATACAGCCATTAAAACACATAATTTTGCATAATTATGTTTGAATAATTTGAATTGTGTTTGAATAATTTTGAACGACATAAAGATATGTTCACCATGTGCTATTAATCACATAAAATGTATGAAGTGCGAAGAGTAGTTTCTGGAATGTAATAAAAGCTATTATTTAATTAATTTATTTTTATAGAAAACCTAGATTTATTTGTTGAACTATTACAAAGGCAAAACAATGATCATCTGAAGTACTCTGAGGACTTCATCCCAATTTCACTTGTTGATATGGAAACTGACCTAAGAGCAGACATTGAAGGCTATAACCTTAGAAGTTGTAACAAAACAGACTGGTGAGACATGGTGGAAGGAGTCAAAGCTGGTCAGAAGCACTTGTGTCAGTGGTAGTATATGTGGCTGGGATGTTTCCCCAAGAGGCTCCCTAAAGATGCCAAAGTGAATTTATCTGGGTCCGAAAGACCCAGACCCCTGTGGAGAATGAGCAGAGGCCAGGATTTCTCTGAGATCTCTGTCTTTCTTTTTAAGGGGCGGGGGTTCCTTAGGCTCGAAAGGGGTGTATCTTAGACTCAGCCTCCCTCCTTCCCATCCAGTCTACCTAGACCTTCAAGCACCTGTGCATTCTCAGCACACGGGCCTGCCAGGTTACAGAGGACGCATAGAGCGAAGGCAGGGACGGTCGGCCCCCTGATAGGGGACCTAGACACAGAAAGTTTGGGGTAGATGATAAACTACAAATACCCTCTTGGTTAAGTTAATTTGCCTTTATGAATAAAGGTCATAGTTTCTTCTGCTCTTGACAACTTTTCGTCTCAATATAGTCTGTCTCAAAAAAGATCGGGTTCAGGTAGGTTTTGGAGAAGGAAAAGACTTTCATTGACATCCACTCCACAATAGAAGAGGCACCAAGTTCTTTCCTACGTTTGCACGTGGAACCCCGCAGCAGCATCAGTCATTCTCAGTGGTCAGCATCTGCGCCCTCAAACCGGCCAGCAACGGTTGGTGTAGGACCTTCCTCCTTGCTGTCTTCATAACCTCTTACTGACCCTTCTTTCCGGACTCCAGCCGTGACCTACTGGCCGCTCACGCACTGAGAGAGCCTTCCTTCTCATCTCACCGGTGTGGCTTGGCCTTCTGCCGTGAAGTGGGATGGCCCTTCTTCATCGGTGTAAAAGGTAGGGGGGCCTCCCTGCCCTCGTTCAGGTGCTTCCACATCCTTCTCCGTGGTCATCATCTGAATCTGCACCCACAGGAGCTGGATGCAAAGCCTGAACGTGGCCTCCCAAGCTCATGTATCACCAGGCACAGATCTAAGTTCAGCAGTGATCATCACTGTCTTCTGCAGCAACAGATTCCTGTGTTCTACAAATTCAGCATTCACCAGAACATACGAAGGCTCTCAGGCATAGGCATTTTAGGTCCCTGGACACCGCGTGCAAACTAATGGTGGGGTATTCCAGGGAGAGCCCTAATCCAGAACCATCTAACCAAGACAGGCAGCTCAGCGATGCCAAGGGTGCCGGTGCCCAGGCCCCGGCCGTTCAGCACAGCCTCAGTATCTGGCTGTTGCCTCAGCCAAGCCAGTTCTGGGGAAACTTCTGAGGAAGCTCACAGCTGCTCCCCTCGTCCTGCCTGGCAAGAGCTATTATTTTAAAGGTAAGTTTTTAAATGTGTACAAAAGCCCACCTTAACAAAGAAGAAGTAATATATGTGCAGAAAGAAAATGAGAAAAAAATTAGAAGGACATATACCAAGAATTTAAGAGTATTACATTGGGCTGATAAGATTAGAGGCAACTGTTATTTTTACTTTTTGTGTTTTTCTGTACTTTTGATATTTTCTAGGTGGCATATATATTGTTTAGGTAATTAGAAAAAAAAACCAGTTAAATCCAAAATAAATCTCATTTAAAGGGCTGAGCAGAACCAGGTCAACAATACAGCTTACCCAGGAGAAATGTGTGCTTTTGGCTACTTTCATTACTTTGAGTTTTCACATAAAAGCTTAAGCCTTATGGAAGGAGAGAAAAAGCAGTGGAGAGCAACTGTTTAGAATGATGTTTAGTGATAGTGGTAGAAATGAGCACATCAGAATGTGGAAGCGAGAGGAGCCTGTGTGACAAAGGCCATCCATGTGCAGGTTGTAACCTGACAAAACTGTCTTCTGACCCAGCCGTGCTCCTCACAGATGTTCGGGGTCCAAAGAAAGCTTGGCACGGGGCAGAGAACAGATGGAGGACACGGTGGGAAGCCCCTGTGCCCTCTGCCCAGTGATTAAGGGGGAAGATGAGAGAGGAGTCTTTTTGGAGTCCATGCTTAAGCCTAAATTGACTTTATAACGTGGCTAGTTCCTTCTTTGTATCTGAGTTCCTCATTCTGAGAAGGTGTGGGGTGCAAAGTGAGAATGTTAAATGTGGCGTGGTTCCTTTTCCCTTAAGCCACTAGTGTTAAGTACCAGTGTTAATGGAGAAGAGAAAGCCCACAGACTGAGTGAAAGAATCAGATGTCTGTGTCCTTAAAACTGAGCTTAATATTTATCCCTTCCCCTCTCTACCTCCTTCTCTAATATTTACCTGCATTGTTTACAGCCCTCCAGTGACCCCTCACAGAACAAAGTTTAAACTCTTCATCTTAGCACAAAAGACCTGATTTTCATTCTAGCATCTTCCCATGTCACCACATCCTCCAACCATACCAAACTAGCTTTAGTTCTCTTAAACATGTACGGCATGTTATCTCATGTCTCTGGGTACTTACAGACTTACTAATATTATTAAATGCCTGCTGTGTGCCAGGCCCTGTGCTTAAAGGTATTAGCCTCTGCCTCATGCCAATCCTATCTTGTTTCTAGTTTATAAATGAGAAACCTGAGGTTCAAAGACACTAGATAGTTTGCCTAGAATCACACAGTAAGTGGCAGTGTCAGAACTTGAACCCAGATTTTAACTGCTTTATTGAGCTATGATTGACATACAAAAAGTTGTAGATATTTAGTTTATACAACCTCATGTGTTTTGAGATAAGTATACATCTGTGAAACTATTATTACTGTCAGTGCCATAAACTTATCCATCACCTTCAAAAGTTTCCTTCTGTGGGACACCTGGATGGCTCAGTCGGTTAAGCGTCTGCTGTGGGCTCAGGTCTCATGATCCCAGGGTCCTGAGATCGAGTCCCACATTGGGCTCCTTGCTCAGCAGGGAGCCTGCTTCTCCCTCTGCCTGCCGGAGCTCCCTCTGCTTGTGCTCTCACTCTCTCTCTCTCCCATACTCTCTCTCTGGCAAATAAATAAATAAATAAAATCTTTAAAAAAATAAAAAAAATAAAAATTTCCTTCTGCCCCTAGAACCCAGCTTTGGCTCCAAAACTTGATTTTTTAAAAAAAATTCTAGTAAAATAGATACAACATGAAACTTACCACTTCGGCCATTTTTAAGTGTATGCTTCTGTGGCAATAGGTCCATTTACATTGTGCAACCATCCGTTTCCATCATCACCATCCATTTCCAGAACTTTTCATGTTCCCTACCTGAAACTGTGTTCCCATTAATCACCAACTCCCCAGTTCTCCCTCCTTCCAGCTCCTGGAAACCACCCTTCTACTTTCTGTCAATGGTATCTCACGGAAGTGGAATTATAAAAGACTTGTCTTTTTTGTTGCTGGGCTTATTTAATTTAGCATAATGTCTTCAAAGTTCATCGATGCTCTAGCATGTGCCAGAATTTCTTTCCTTTTTAAGGCTGAGTATTATCCTGTTGTGTGTGTATCTTGCATTTTGTTTATCCGCTCCCCCAGCAGCCGACACTTGGGTTGCTTCCACTGGCTCTTGTGACGACTGCTGTGAACATGGGCGTACAAATACCTGTTTAAACTCTTGCTTGCACTTCTTTTGAGTATTTACACAGAAGTGAAATTACTGGCTCACCTGGAAATTCTGTGTTTCATGACATGGACAGGGTTGAAGATTGTAGGCCAGTCATTTTGTAGGCTCTCCCTCAGTTTGGTTAGGCTCCGGCGCTGGCTTGGGCTCGAAGGTCACAGATACCATGTTTTATTGCGTCACACCCCACTGGGTGGCACATGACGTCTGTTTGGCTACTGGTATTTTTAACCAGCATTTGATCACTCATGATACTGAGGCCCGCTCCGGTGTGTCTACTATAAAGTCTTTTGGTGATTCATAAGTATCTTGTGGGAGATACTTTGAAACTATGTAAATATCTCTTTGGGTATAAGCCTCTCACCCACTAGAGTTTGGCGTCCATTGATGTTTCTTGATGAATCGATTATTACCACGATGGTTACCAAATGGCGATTTTCTAATACCATCATTTCTCCTGCATTAGTTATCAATGCACTCTAAAGAAGAGCTTTCTCTTCTCATTTATTTATGCTTCAATTTCTATCAGTCTGGATTTATGGGTACTACTCTGTCCAAGGGGTTCTAATCTGTTACTGTCATTATTTATTTAAATGCTCACAACTTCTCAGACTCAGTCAGTGGANAGTTATCAATGCACTCTAAAGAAGAGCTTTCTCTTCTCATTTGTTTATGCTTCAATTTCTATCAGTCTGGATTTATGGGTACTACTCTATCCAAGGGGTTCTAATCTGTTACTGTCATTATTTATTTAAATGCTCACAACTTCTCAGACTCAGTCAGTGGAAGCATTTCAAATTGGTTCTTGTGTCCTCTTGCCATTTCTTCATCATTGTTTGGGCACTTCCGTACTTCATGACACAAAAAGATGGTTCCAGGCCCATCTTATTTTCTCCCTGGATTCGGTGATTTGAAGACAGCATATTTATTTATGGAAATAGGGCTACTCCTAAATGTTTGAAATGCAAAAACAGTGAGAGCCAGGCTGCTTTGTGCGCACCCACCGTCTACCTACACAACTTTCAGACGTCACCGCGGTTGGTCCCCGGATTCGATAGGTGTCAACTACAACAGAAGACGTGTGTGTTTTATAACTAGTTAAATGTTAGCTATAAATCTGGCCCCACAGGGGAACCCCCAAGAGGGGCTAGCCCTGATAGGTGCAGCAGGATTGTTGGATTTCTTTCTCCCAGACAGTCCAGGGCCTGCCAGCATGTGAGCTCTGTTTGGAGGGAAAACAGTTTTTACATATTTCTCCTTAATGGTAATAGAAGTGAAACTATTGTTGTAAAGAGACACTAGGTTTAGACTGTGCCATATGGCACCAAGAGGCGTTCATCACTACAGCTTCCAACGGCTAAATTCAAAATAGCCCATATTTCTGCCTTGATGGAGAATTAGCCCTTGACTGCCAGGAAACACTCATTGTAGCAGCTCTTCAGCCATGTAATCTAAAATAATTACTAATTAAATGAGAATAAAATAGAGTCCATAATAACAATAATAATCACTGTAGCATTGGTCATTATCCAAGTTACTGTTTGGTGGAGCGTTACCTAGGGGAAGACGGCTTGCCAAAGGGGAAGACCTGAGAGGGAGCTGAGGCTTTCTCACTGCCACTGGGGTAAGGGGGTTCGGGACTGCTCTCGGGCCTTGACAGTTGCAGACTCAATTTCACATTCCATCTATATACGGCCGATGTCATGTTGTTTCAAGGCAGTTGTTCACTAATACAGCAGGCAGCATGCCGCGGAAAACCAAGGAACAGGAACAGCTGTGCGGCACTTGTCAACGAATTTATATTATCGTAGGAAACAACTCAAGCAGCTACCTTGTCTTCGACACGTGGCAGGTGTCACTCTTACCCCTTCTCGGGAAAAGCCAGGCCCTTTGCAAGAGGGCCTTTGGTTGTGTCTGTCCAACACCAAGTGCTTGAAAGTGAGTATGTGGGTTGGCGTTAGGTGGGGCGGGTTTCAGATCACGTGCGCAGGCCTGCCCGGCGGCTATCTGCGAAGGTAAAAGGTGGAGGCTGTCTGGGTCAGAGGCAGGCTTTCTGCTCCCCATTGTTTGAGTGACCAAAGAGAACATGCATTCCTTTACTTATTCATTCACCGAACAAGTTGAGTACCTACTGTGTGCAGGTATTGTACTGAGTGTCTGGGAATACAGATCAAGACACACATGGGTGCTGTGCTCAGGGGTCGGACAGTCCCGCGGGTAGGTGGGGCTATACCAATATAGAAGTGTAAAAAGGGCCGTGGGGTCAAAGAAGAAAGTGCAGGAGAGGAGAGCAGGGGGCTCTTTGCAGTGTGACATCTGTGAAGGACCCTTGAGGGAATGCCACTTATAATGAGGCCTGAAGTCACAGGAGTGTTTGGCCTGGCAAACAATGAGGGGAGAATGTTCCTGGCAAAGGGGTGCCATGGGCACAGGCCCTGCGTGACGATGGACCCTCATGAGTTTGAGGAGCTAGTGGAGATGCGTTGTGTACAGAGAGGCACAGACGTACTGAGTGAGGGAGACGGTGACACAAGGAGATCTGGGGTGGGGGCGGGGTCCGCGGCTTCAGGGCTTCTGTAGGCTTGAGGAGGAGCCCCGATTGGTTCTCAGTGCCAGTGGAAGCTTTGGAGGTGAGCAGCGACAGGACCTGGTTTCCGTCTGTAAAAAGCTCAGTCTAGTAGCTGGTGGAGAATGGCCTGGAGAGGGCAGGGCCTGGGCTGATCCCAGACACCAGGTAGGAGGTGGTTAGAGAATCTAGGTAAGAGAGGACAGTCACTCAGGAAGAAGCCAGGACATGGCAGCAAGTAGACTGATGGGACTTCCATTTAGGAGTAGGCTCGACTGGGGGTGGCTGGGACTTGGGGAGGTATCAGGGTTAGTTCTCGGATCTCTGACTCGAGCAACTGGATGAATAGATGTGCCATATGCTCAGGTGGGAACTATTCAAGGACAACTTTATCTGAGGATTAAAATAGTGTTTATTTTTATTGTGGCAAAATGTACATAACAAAATGTACCATTCTAACCATTTTTAAATGTTTGTTCATTTTGTGTCACCATCGCCACCATCCATCTCCAGAACTTGTCCATTTTCCATACCTGAAACTGTACCCATTACACACAGACTCCATGTTCCCCTCCCCTCGACTCCTGGCTGCCATCCTGTCTATGTGAATTTGACTGCTCGAGGAACCTCAGATAATCATACAATATTTGTCCTTTGGGACTGGCTTATTTCACTCAGCACACCGTCTTTAAGGTTCATCCATGCTATAACATGTGTCAGAATTTTCTCTCTAAGGCTGAATAATTCTGTTTTATGTATATACCACATTTTATTTATTCATTCATCCATTGATGGATATTTGAGTTGCTTAGTCCTTTTGGCTCTTGTGAACATTGCTGCTATGAACGCGAGTGTACAAATATCTGTTCCAGTCCCTGCTTTCACTTCTTTTGGGCTTATACCCAGAAGTGGAATTGGTGGATCATATGGTAATTTTATATTTAATATTTTGAGAAACCACCAAACTGTTTTCTACAGTGGCCACACCATTCTACATTCTTATTCACATTGTGCAAGAGTTCCAGTTTCTCCACATCCTCGCCAACACTTGTTTTTTATTAATTTATTTTTTTGATAATTGCTATCCTAATGGGTGTGAAGTGGTATCTCATTGTGGAAAAACACTCAGATTTTTAGATGAGAGATATTCACGTGGCGCTGTCAAGTGAATGGTCGGCAATACCAGGTAGGATTCCCAAAGAGCAGTGTTCTGGCCCACAGATCACTTCAAAGTCTGTTGACCATGCTGTGAAGTGGGCTCTTGTGAATGCCTCATCATTGTGAGGCCTCCATGTTTGTTGTTAAGGTGTCCTCTGTCTGCTGGTGTGCATCTCTATTTGAGGATGGGAGTATTTGGGCATTTGGACTCACTTCTGGTGAACAAATGACATTTTGTGCCAGTTTTCCGCCTTGTAATCCCGTATTGCAGCTCCAGGGGAATTTAACCAAGAATAACTAACTATGAGCTGCAAATAAAAGTGGTGCAAAGCTTCAGAAAGGGAATTTATCGCCATGGTCTTGGGAGGTATATCTAGCTGAAATCAAATAAGTCTGATGATCTTCTGGAGTGAATGGAAGGCATTTTTGTTTGTTTTTCTTTTGTTTTGTAACAAAGGAAATGCAGCTTTAAAGTGTTTTTCAATTTCCCTCTCAGCTTCCTTTCATTCTCTGATTTCTTTACACTTAATGGGATAACATAAACCAGTTTTCTGTCATCTGTTATTCATCAAAGCTGTCGATTTACCCTGAAGAGAATGAAGGCAAGGATGTTATTAAAATAAAACAACTTCCAATTGAGCTGCTAATAAATGCTGAAACGCATCTACATTTCTCCTATTGATTATATCCTGCCGACAAAGGCAAACACAAGCATGTCCCTTACGCTGACCGTGGAAATGAAGGATTTAATTAGATGAAAACTGAATGAGCTGGAAGATCTACTGCACTAGGCTACCAAACAATTGTTATTCATAATTGGCTCTTTGAAATGTCCCAGCTTCTAGAGCCTTATTCCCTACCATGCAGTAAGATGAACATGGTCGTTAGTAAATTTTCCCCTGTGCATTTTACAAGCTCAAGGTTGTAGGCTAGAATGAGCCCTGTCAGGCCATAAATCAGGTGTAATAGAACATCTTGAAATTGAGAATTAGCAGGCGAGAGCGGAGAGACAGCATGTTTCTCCATTTCAGGCCCATCTTCAAATGCTGCATGCAGGTGGGAAAGGTGGTGCTGGTGGGGAGGGTGTAAGACGAGGTCCGTAAACTCAAAGAGTGGGATTCTTTAGAACTCACTAGCTCTGTAAGTGTGCGCCTGTAAAGTTTCATGTCTGGCAAATGCACTGCTGTTTAGTGACAGGAGTGTATTAAAAATTTGGTATTCACTTTGCCAAGAATGTTTCAAGCACCTACCAAGTGGCCTGCTTTTTAAGATAGTGCGGAAAAGAAAAAATGGACAGAAATCACTGCCTGTGGCAGCCAAGTGGCAGTTAGCCTATGCAGATTTTCCTTCTTGAAACCCCGAGGCTTAATTTCCTCATTTGCACAATGGGGATATTAATTGTACCTATCTCATCGATTTGTTATGGGGATTAAGTGAGACAATGTAGGCAAAGCTTTTAGCACCATGACTGGGCACATGGACTACACTAAATAAATGTCAGCTATTAGCAAGAAGAATTCACTTTCCACATGTATAAGGCCCTGAAGGGAAGACATCATTTCTTCTGTTTCCCATAGCATCTTTTTTTAAAAATTTAAAATCAATTTAATTAACATATAGTGTATTATTAGTTTCAGAGGTAAAGTTTTGTGATTCATTAATTGCATATATCAATTGCAGAATTGTAATTGCATTACATCACGTGCCCTCATCAATGCCCATCACCCAGTTATCCCCTCCCCCCTCCCCTCCAGCAACCCTCAGTTTGTTCCCTATAGTTAAGAGTCTCCTGTGGTTTGTCTCCCTCTCTGATTTTGTCTTATTTTATTTTTCCTTCCCTTCCTCAATGGTCCTGTTTCATTTCTTAAACTCCACATAGGAGTTGAAATCATATGGTATTTGTCTTTCTCTGTCTGACCTATTTCACTTAGCATAATACCCTCTAGTTCCATCCACATTTTGCCAACGGCAAGATTTCATTTTTTGATGGCTGAGTAATATTCCGTTGTGTATATATTACCACATCTTCTTTACCCATTCATCTGTCGATGGACATCTCGGCTCTTTCCATAGTTGGCTATTGTGGACATTGCTGCTATAAACACTGGGGTGCAGGTGCCCCTTCGGATCACTATGTTTGTATCGTTTGGGTAAGTACCTAGTAGTGCAATTGCTGGGTTGTAGGGTAGTTCTCAGGAGAACTTTTCATCTGAAATAAAAGAAGTGCTAATCTCTCAGTTATGAGGTCCTTACAGATTGAGATGGGAGTTGATAACCATTCAACAAATGTGTATTTAACATATTAAGCCATTTTAAAAATAGTATTTTTTTTTCCTGATTGCAAAAGAAGTACCAGCTGCTCCTTAACAGTGGTAGTGAGGGTCATGGTTAAGAGGGCAGGTAGCGGAGCCAGATTGTTTGGATGCACGTTCCTCCTCCCCCAACAACTGTGTGAAGATCAGATGAGTTAAGACACATGAAACATTTGCAACTGGGGCTAGCATGTAATATATGCTCAATAAGCACTAACTAGTGTTTAATGAAATGCAGTAAAAATCAACTAAAAGATCCCTCATCCTCATGACCCTGAGATAACTGCTAATAAATACTGAAAGTGTGCCATGTGATTACACAGTGCTACGCATCGTGGGGCATCTACCAGTATCAGCATATGCACTGAACTCTTTTTGCCACCAGACACCACACTCGGTGCTTTGCACGTGTTATCTCATTTAAGTCACACAACAGTCCTACGCGGTGGGCGATATTATTATCCCCTTTTTTGAGATGAGAAAACAAGTTCAGTGATGTGAGGTCACTTCCCAAGGCCATAGAAGTGGTAAAGGATGGAGCTAAGACTCCATTGCAGGTCTCTGATTGCAAAGTGAACCTTTTTGCTGCCCTACCTTGAGAAGCCCAATATCGCGTGGACATAGGGCAGCCCATCTGCACAAGAGAAGCGTGACCCAAGTGATGTGGGAGAGCGGGCAGAGGACAGGAAGACACGCAGTTGATGATTTGCTCCATGCTATAACTGTAATTCTCCTAACGAGGCCTCCGACTCTTTTTCAGCACAGTGATGGGGACGTTAGAGCAAAGCTGGCTCATGAGGTGGAACCCTTCTGCATCCCCAGCTCAATGCTGCATATTAAACCGGGGCCCAAGGAACCCAGATGGGGGTCTTCCAAGTATTGAGCTCCTACCTGTTTGGGCCTGAGTCTTGGTGCCGTATTGCACTGAGTTTATGTTACGCTAGAATCTCAGGCTAGATATTTTTTCCTTAATATCTGGCCCCCTGTAGTCACCACTTCCGTATAAAAACAGCACGGTGTGTTCGTTCTTGTTTCTCAAGTGTAATTTGGAGTCAAGGGGAACAGATAAACAATGTCGATGAGAATATCTCTTGCAGACACTGACAGGACTTATCCGTCTAGAAACGAAGAGATAAAGGACGCATAAATGTTTAATTTTTCTTTGCATGTTAATGTAACCACTGAACTCTCTTGGTCCCCGAGCAAATTAATCATCACAAAATGAGAGTAAATGACACACGATCTGTATTGCGCTCTTGTCTGTTGGATCAGCCACCCCTCGGCATGGTAGCGTGGAAGAGGCAGGCCTCTGCAGCGGAATGGCGTGAGCAGCTGTGACGGATCCCAGCATACTACAAGTGTCCTTGGAATGGGGCGCTTGGGTGCCTCAGTCGGTCAAGTGTCCGACTCTTGATTTTGGTTCAGGTCATGATCTCAGGGTCCTGGGATTGAGCCTGGAGTCAGGCTCCCCGCTCAGCAGGGAGTCTCCTTGTCTCCTTCTGCTCTCTAGGTCTCAAATAAATAAATAAATCTTAAAAAAAAAAAAAGAAATCTCCTTGGAAAGCTCAGGGCACTG
The DNA here is from genome assembly GCF_002007445.2 of Ailuropoda melanoleuca. Lineage (NCBI taxonomy): Eukaryota > Metazoa > Chordata > Mammalia > Carnivora > Ursidae > Ailuropoda > Ailuropoda melanoleuca. The sequence goes on along the minus strand of NC_048220.1, from coordinate 101,978,778 downwards.
ATCTTCTAGCTTGAGGTTGGTTCTTGGCATGTTTGTGGAGTGAAGGTTCTCGCTTGTAGAGGAGGTCCAGAGCTGGACTCCGAAGTCTTGAAGTGAAGGCTAGCTTCTTCTAATCCCTAGCTGTGTGACTTTTATAAGCCACAGTCTCTCTGAGCTTTATTTGGTTCATGTGCAAAATAAGGTTGTTAATAACTATATATACATATATATGTCATATATATGCAAACATATATGATCTATATATACTTTTTATTTTTAATTGTGGTAAAGTACACATAAAATTTACCATTTTGCCGATTTTTAAATGCACAGTTCAGGAGGCTAATAAACTATATTTAAACATAATTATGATGCTACCAATACTGCCACCACTTGCCCAGTAGAACTGTTGTGCAGAGCAAAGTACAAACAAGGATGAGAAGATGCTTGCTAAAGTAAGCAGTGCTTTGCAGGCCTGTTGCTACTGTCCGCACGACCCCTCCCCCTCTCTGGGTTCATCTCCCCACCAGGGGCTCGAACTTCAGATACTTTAGTGCTGGCATTCTGCAGAAACACTACTTCTACCGGGCAGAGGTTCCCAAGTCAACAGGGAGGCAAACCTTCTGCTAAAAAGCCATTTTCTCTAGTGAAGCATCAGTGTCGTTGTGCACATGGAGGTTTTGTCACTTTTCCACTCACCCTTTGGAAGGAAGCCGTTGGTAAAATCTGTCTGACTTCTCAGTGACCCTGAGGTACCTCTACCTGTGTCTGTGTCCGTACCAATAACCATATATATACCCATATCTATCTTCTATTTGCTTATTTATTCAACAATGTTCATCTAGCACCCTTCCTCACTGCCGGGGACTGTCTGAGATGCTGGGGATACAGCAGTGAACGAGGGACAGGGCTCCTGCCTTCATGGAGCTCACCCTTTGGTGGGCACGGCAGACCACAAACCCGGAGATGCATGAGAACAAGTTAGAAGTGACAGACGCCGTAGAGGAAAACCAGGCCAGGCTGGGAGCTGGCGGGTGACAGGGGCCGCTCTTTTGGATGGATTGGTCAGGGAAGGCTCCTCAGAGGGGACACTGCAGCAGCTCTTAGTGAGGGAGAGGACCAGCCACAGGAAGGTGTGGGGAAGCACACTCCAGGCAGTGGAGGGAAGAACTTCCCAGAGGCCCCAGAGACCCCTCCCTGCCCTGGGCCTCTGTGACTGAGCCGAGCCAGGGGAGCCCAGTGCAGAAGGACCTTGGGTTCCTTCTCCCTGGGTTTCCAGATATGACCATATTTCGAGAGCTCAGAGCAACGTGGTGTGGAACTTTGAAGCATCTCCAGGCAGCTGGGAAACAATGCTGGGAGAACAGAAAGTCTTATCAGTCTCTTTGCTGAAGTTGGCCCTGTAGGTCTGCCTCTCTTTGAGCCCCTCTCCTCCAAGGCCAAGAAGGCACCCTGCCTTTGCTGGCAGCTGAATTCCTGCAGCCCCACCCCGGCACTTGGAAGCCACTGGGGAGGGCTTCGGGAGCTGCCAGTGAGGACACAGATGCCACACTCCTTCCAAACAGGGCTGTGAAGTTTGGTACCGAGGGGCAAGTCAGTTAGTGAGGACAAGAGGAAATAGACATTGATTGAGGCTGTCTGATGTATCAGGCCCCCGAATTACCAAAACTCATTTATAATTTTGCGTTTGTTCGGATATTGGTTTAGCTGCTTTAATGGGGAACAAACTAACAGAGTCTTTAATGAGGTGGAATGTATTTTTCCTGTCATCTACAAATCTGAGCTAGTAGGGGGACCTGGAGAGTAGAGGGGCCCTGTTCCACCACCTGTGCCCGGGGCCAGCTCCTTCCCTTCTCTGGCTTCATCACATTCTAGAGTGCTGGGCCACGGGGTCACAGGTGACTCATGCCACTCCTCAGAATGGTGTTCCCGCCTGCAGGAAGGGGAGCCGTAAGTGAGGACATGTCCTTAATTTTAAGGCTGTGACCTTGGAGTTGTAGACATTACTTTGCCTTATGATACGTTGGCCATAGCGTTGCCAGATGTAGCAAACAAAAATACAGGACACACAGTTAAGAAGTTCAGAAGGAGGGGTGCCTGGGTGGCTCAGTCGTTAAGCGTCTGCCTTCGGCTCAGGGTGTGATCCCAGTGTGCTGGGATCAAGCCCCACATCAGGCTCCTCCGCTGGGAGGCTGCTTCTTCCTCTCCCACCCCCCCTGCTTGTGTTCCCTCTCTCGCTGGCTGTCTCTCTGTGTCAAATAAATAAATAAATCTTTAAAAAAAAAAGTTCAGAAGGGAAAAAAAAAGTAAACCGAATCAACCACTAAAGTAGAAATTAGTAAAAGTTTATTGTGCACCCACTAAAAAGACAGTTTGTGAACCAGGAGCACTTAAACCAAAATGTAGAATGAAGCAGAGACATCTAGCGTCAGAAAGCAGCTTGTATAGAGTGGGGCAGTGATTGGTTCCAAAGTGAGAATTTTCTTAAATGACAGGAAATTTGTTAGTGGTTACCTCATATCCATTTTGGGGAACAATTTAAGTTTTGCTTATGATTTTCAGAAGCATGAGCAAGAAATGACCCAGGTCAAGTTAGCCCCACTTGTCTTGCAAAATAAGTTAAATGAAGCTTTGCCTCTGTGACTGGTTTTGCTCAGGGAATTTTCAAGTTGGGTCTCTCTGTGTTTGATTTTAACACAACTGATAACTTTTTTTTTTTTTTAGGGCATACTTATACTAGAACAATGATTAGACTTTCTAAAATTATAATTTAATTTTTATTTAAAGATTTTATTTATTTATTCGACAGAGATAGAGACAGCCAGTGAGAGAGGGAACACAANTTTGCTCAGGGAATTTTCAAGTTGGGTCTCTCTGTGTTTGATTTTAACACAACTGATAACTTTTTTTTTTTAGTAGGGCATACTTATACTAGAACAATGATTAGACTTTCTAAAATTATAATTTAATTTTTATTTAAATTCTAGTATAGTTAACATAGTTCTATTAGTCTCAGGTGTATGATATAGTGATTCAACTCCATACATTACTCAGGGCTCATCATGATAAGTGTGCTCTTAATCCCCATCGCTTCTTTCACCCCTCCCCTCCCCCTGCGTC
>NC_048220.1:101972192-101975595 GCF_002007445.2 Ailuropoda melanoleuca | reverse complement strand
TAATTTAATTTTTATTTAAATTCTAGTATAGTTAACATAGTTCTATTAGTCTCAGGTGTACGATATAGTGATTCAACTCCATACATTACTCGAGGCTCATCATGATAAGTGTGCTCTTAATTCCCATCACTTCTTTCACCCCCTCCCCTCCCCCTGCGTCCCACCCCTCCTCTGGTAACCATCAATTTATTCTCTGCAGTTAAGAGTCTGTTTCTTGGTTTGTCTCTTTTTTTTACTTTGTTCATTTGTTTTATTTCTTAAATTCCACATATGAATGAAATCATATATTTGTCTTTCTCTGATATATTTCACTTAGCATTATACTCTCTAGTTCCATCCATGTCGTTGCAAATGGCAAGATTTCATTTCATTGTTTTTCACTGCTGAGTAATAGTCCAGTATGTGTGTGTGTGTATATATGTGTGTGTGTGTGTATATACATATATATAAAACACATACATATATATGACACATCTTTTTTTTTTAAAGATGTTATTTATTTGAGAGCAAGAGAGAGAGTGAGAGAGCAAGAGCATGAGCAGGGGGAGGGGCAGAGAGAGAAGCAAACTCCTCGTTGAGCAGGGATCCCGATATGGCACTCGATCCTAGGACCCTGAGGTCATGACGGGAGCTGAAGGCAGCCGCTCAACTGACAGCCACCCAGGTACCCCTATGACACATCTTCTTTATCCATTCATCTATTGATGGACGCTTGTGCAGCTTGCATATTTTGGCTGTTGCAAATAATGCTGCACAATTGTTGAACTTTTAATTTGGGAAATACTTATACAAAAATCGTTGCTTGGTTATCTGACATTCAGATTTAACTGGGCATCCTGTATTTTTTCACGGCAACCTTAATTGTCCTGAACCTAGTTGTATAGACACATCTAGCTTCAAGAGAGTCTGGAAAACCTCGTCTTTAGGTGGCAGTATTGTGTCTACCTACAACCTGGGGTTTTAATTATTGAAAGAAGGGGAGAAGGGATATGGGGGACAACTAGCAGTCTTTGCCAAAACTTATATGGCCTCGTTCATTCATTTATTCATCCTACCAATATTTATGAAGCACCTACTGTATGACAAGGATCGGGTGAACAAGATAGCTAAGGCTCCTGCTGGCAGAGAGCTTATATTTTAGGGGAGAAGACAGACAATAACAATTTAAACACATGTAGAATTTCAAGTAGTGATAAACGTTATGGAGAAAAATGAGGCAAGTGAAGTCCTAGAATGTGAGAGGAAAGCTGCTTTTCAAAGGGGAAGGGAAGCTTCTCTGGAGGAAGGACTTTTGAGTAGAGACCTGAACGAATTGAGGAAGGAAGCGTGTGAAGCCCTGGGGAAGAGCACACTGGCCAGAGGGACCAACTAGCGCAAAGACACTAATAGCCTTGGCATGTTTCAGGAGCTAGAAGCCCCATGTGGTGCCATGAAGGGATCAAGGGGAGAGTGTAGGGAGAGCAGGCAGGGGAGGGCCTTGAAGTCCATGACAAATAATTTTTTAGGTTCTAGAAATGATGAGATGCCACTGAAGGTTTTGAGCAAGACAGGTAATTTCATTTATATTTTTAANCGTATGTGAAGTCCCTGTGTATTTAAAACATGTGTAAACACACTATGCAGTGCATCTGGTTGCTCTGGGGACAGGGAGGGGGCAGGAAGCGGATCTTGATCAATGTAGATCAGCTGGCCAGAGTGATTGGTTACCTGGATGAAAAGACTCACAGAGCTGTGGACTTAGAGTGGGAAGAGCCCTTAGAAATCTACAGGAACTGTTCTTTCTTCAGATAAGGATACTAAAGCCCAGAGAGGGGTGTCTATTTGCTCAAAGTCATGTAGCTTTGCCCGAAAGTAAAGCATGGAAGAAATTTGATAAGCTTTGGGATCAGAAAAATTGACTTCAGATCCTGGATCTACCATTATGTTCCTTGGGTAAGTTACTTAACTTTCTAAATAATCAGTCTCCTCCCTTGTGAGATGGGGCTGGTAGTTTTTCCTACATCACAGGGTGAATATGAGGATTAACAAGAAAATCCATGTAGAAAGCACAACGCTTGGCACTTAGTTAAGTACTCGGTAAATTTTGGTGTTTTGTCATGTTGATGATAATACATTTTAGGGGCCTGGGAACTGATAATAGGAAGATCTTTATATTGCGAACATGCCACAGGGCTCTGGTTTGGTCCTTATGAGAGAGGGTGGCGGGTTGGATTGCATTACCCCAAAGGATCTGTTCAAGTAACTCCCAGTACCTAGGAATGTGACCTTATTTGGAAATAGGGTTTTTGCAGATGTCATCAAGTGAAGATGCAATCCTACTGGATTAATGTGAGCCCTAATGCAATGCCTGGTGTCCTTATAAGAAGAGGGCAGTTTGTACACAGACACATGGGATAACGCCACATGAGGACAGAGGCAGAAATTACAGTGAAGCCACCATGAACCAAGCAATGTCAAGAGTTACTGTCAACCCCCAGGAGCTAGAAGACACCAGAAGCATTCCTCCCTAGAGACTCTGAAGGGAGCATGGCCCCAGCAACACCTTGATTTTGGACTTCTAGCCTCCAGAACTCTGGGATGATCAGTCTGTGTTGTTGGAAGCCACCGAGTTTGTGGTAATCTGTTACGGCAGCCCTAGGACACTAATACAGAGGGTGTCATTTGGGCAGGGGGTGGTGGGGAGAGTTCTGGGCTCCCACTTGAGCATCTATGACTAGGATTGGTAGCTATAAAACATTCATTTCCTTATTTATGCATAGAGCCACTGAGAAATATCCTTCCAAATAAGCCTGGACATTTGCTGAGTGACTTAGTGATGCTAGAGGGGTGTATGTGTGTGTATCTGTGTTTGTGCATGCATGTGCGTTTGCTGGTTGGGTGGTAGACACAAGTGCCGTGACTGATGAGAGCCAGGAGTCTTCACGATCAGGATCACGGAATGCTAAGAGCACACCTGGAAAAGACAGGCGGGGTCATGGTAGGACAGAAGGCACGGGCTGCTGTGTCTCATATGCCCTAGTTGTCACTGCTTCCCCTTCCCTGTCATGTGAATATAGGTATTTTCTTGTTGGGCTGAGATATAGAGAAAATGGAACAGACTTGGGAAATTGTTGGGATTTGTAAGCCCTTGGTGAATGCTTCTTTCTTTGAGTCAGGTGAGGACCAGGAGAATATTGTCAGGGATGTGTCTCATGCCCGTACTTCCCAAAGACATCCAGATGTCTCTGTCTTAGTTCATGTTTCTGCAAGATGGTCCCGAGAGTTGTAGGAGTCCTTTTTCAGTACAGAACCCCTCCATCCCTAATGTTGACCTCATTAGTCCTGCCTCTTCATCAGTCATTCCTTCTCTGCCTTTCCCACTCTGCACTCTGGCATATAATTTTGGGTAGCTTTGATGTTTTCC
>NC_048220.1:101969070-101971910 GCF_002007445.2 Ailuropoda melanoleuca | reverse complement strand
CCCCTCCTCTGGTAACCATCAATTTATTCTCTGCAGTTAAGAGTCTGTTTCTTGGTTTGTCTCTTTTTTTTTTACTTTGTTCATTTGTTTTATTTCTTAAATTCCACATATGAATGAAATCATATATTTGTCTTTCTCTGATATATTTCACTTAGCATTATACTCTCTAGTTCCATCCATGTCGTTGCAAATGGCAAGATTTCATTTCATTGTTTTTCACTGCTGAGTAATAGTCCAGTATGTGTGTGTGTGTATATATGTGTGTGTGTGTGTATATACATATATATAAAACACATACATATATATGACACATCTTTTTTTTTTAAAGATGTTATTTATTTGAGAGCAAGAGAGAGAGTGAGAGAGCAAGAGCATGAGCAGGGGGAGGGGCAGAGAGAGAAGCAAACTCCTCGTTGAGCAGGGATCCCGATATGGCACTCGATCCTAGGACCCTGAGGTCATGACCTGAGCTGAAGGTAGCCGCTCAACTGACAGCCACCCAGGTACCCCTATGACACATCTTCTTTATCCATTCATCTATTGATGGACGCTTGTGCAGCTTGCATATTTTGGCTGTTGCAAATAATGCTGCACAATTGTTGAACTTTTAATTTGGGAAATACTTATACAAAAATCGTTGCTTGGTTATCTGACATTCAGATTTAACTGGGCATCCTGTATTTTTTCACGGCAACCTTAATTGTCCTGAACCTAGTTGTATAGACACATCTAGCTTCAAGAGAGTCTGGAAAACCTCGTCTTTAGGTGGCAGTATTGTGTCTACCTACAACCTGGGGTTTTAATTATTGAAAGAAGGGGAGAAGGGATATGGGGGACAACTAGCAGTCTTTGCCAAAACTTATATGGCCTCGTTCATTCATTTATTCATCCTACCAATATTTATGAAGCACCTACTGTATGACAAGGATCGGGTGAACAAGATAGCTAAGGCTCCTGCTGGCAGAGAGCTTATATTTTAGGGGAGAAGACAGACAATAACAATTTAAACACATGTAGAATTTCAAGTAGTGATAAAAGTTATGGAGAAAAATGAGGCAAGTGAAGTCCTAGAATGTGAGAGGAAAGCTGCTTTTCAAAGGGGAAGGGAAGCTTCTCTGGAGGAAGGACTTTTGAGTAGAGACCTGAACGAATTGAGGAAGGAAGCGTGTGAAGCCCTGGGGAAGAGCACACTGGCCAGAGGGACCAACTAGCGCAAAGACACTAATAGCCTTGGCATGTTTCAGGAGCTAGAAGCCCCATGTGGTGCCATGAAGGGATCAAGGGGAGAGTGTAGGGAGAGCAGGCAGGGGAGGGCCTTGAAGTCCATGACAAATAATTTTTTAGGTTCTAGAAATGATGAGATGCCACTGAAGGTTTTGAGCAAGACAGGTAATTTCATTTATATTTTTAAAAGATCACTGTGCCTGCTGGGTAGACAAAGTGGCTGTAGGGAACAAGAGTGGGAGGAGGGAGAGGAGTTAGGTGCCTGTTGCAGGGGGCTGAGCTTGATAGGGGTGGAGGGTGAAGGGACACAGAAGTGGAGGGATTCAAGATATAAGTCCTGAGATCACCCTTACCTTACAGAGCCAGGGCTGGAATCCAGGCCTGTGTGACTTGAGCGCTTTGCAGGGAGCAGCTCCCAGAAGGAAGGTCTTGCAGCTTTGGCAGATGGTCAGAACCATTCAGCCCTTGGTTCTGAGCGTGCAGCAGGGGCAAGAGAGAGGGGGACCAAGGATGATGAGGGTCACTTCCCCCCTTCCCCCTGCATTCTTCCCAAGCATTGATTCTGCTTGAGACACCACATCTAAGACAGTCTTACTGCTTTTGACATCACTAGAATTAAAGCTTGTCTCCTCCTCCATGAAAAGAATAAAAAGAGNGTTCCTACATCACAGGGTGAATATGAGGATTAACAAGAAAATCCATGTAGAAAGCACAACTCTTGGCACTTAGTTAAGTACTTGGTAAATTTTGGTGTTTTGTCATGTTGATGATAATACATTTTAGGGGCCTGGGAACTGATAATAGGAAGATCTTTATATTGCGAACATGCCACAGGGCTCTGGTTTGGTCCTTATGAGAGAGGGTGGCGGGTTGGATTGCATTACCCCAAAGGATCTGTTCAAGTAACTCCCAGTACCTAGGAATGTGACCTTATTTGGAAATAGGGTTTTTGCAGATGTCATCAAGTGAAGATGCAATCCTACTGGATTAATGTGAGCCCTAATGCAATGCCTGGTGTCCTTATAAGAAGAGGGCAGTTTGTACACAGACACATGGGGTAACGCCACATGAGGACAGAGGCAGAAATTACAGTGACGCCACCATGAACCAAGCAATGTCAAGAGTTACTGTCAACCCCCAGGAGCTAGAAGACACCAGAAGCATTCCTCCCTAGAGACTCTGAAGGGAGCATGGCCCCAGCAACACCTTGATTTTGGACTTCTAGCCTCCAGAACTCTGGGACGATCAGTCTGTGTTGTTGGAAGCCACCGAGTTTGTGGTAATCTGTTACGGCAGCCCTAGGACACTAATACAGAGGGTGTCATTTGGGCAGGGGGTGGTGGGGAGAGTTCTGGGCTCCCACTTGAGCATCTATGACTAGGATTGGTAGCTATAAAACATTCATTTCCTTATTTATGCATAGAGCCACTGAGAAATATCCTTCCAAATAAGCCTGGACATTTGCTGAGTGACTTANAAATATCCTTCCAAATAAGCCTGGACATTTGCTGAGTGACTTAGTGATGCTAGAGGGGTGTATGTGTGTGTATCTGTGTTTGTGCATGCATGTGCGTTTGCTGGTTGGGTGGTAGACACAAGTGCCGTGACTGATGAGA
>NC_048220.1:101961750-101968970 GCF_002007445.2 Ailuropoda melanoleuca | reverse complement strand
GGGATGTGTCTCATGCCCGTACTTCCCAAAGACATCCAGATGTCTCTGTCTTAGTTCATGTTTCTGCAAGATGGTCCCGAGAGTTGTAGGAGTCCTTTTTCAGTACAGAACCCCTCCATCCCTAATGTTGACCTCATTAGTCCTGCCTCTTCATCAGTCATTCCTTCTCTGCCTTTCCCACTCTGCACTCTGGCATATAATTTTGGGTAGCTTTGATGTTTTCCTCTTCCTTCTCCAACCAGAAGGGAAAACATTCCCAGGTGGGAGTGAGAGATCAGTCTTACTGCTCACTGCCATGGCTACTATGGGAACTACTAGCATTCATCTCGAAAGAAGAGGCGATATATTAGGAGGATGTATGCGGTTTTCAGGGCTCCTGTGCCAAGGGTGAGAGCTAGTGGGGGTGGAGGTGGAAGGAGGTGACAGTTCAATTATGTGCTCATTGACTGAGAACTCCTGTAGGAGCCAGGCCAACAGTCACTATTTGAACTGGTGAACTCCAATTGAAATCAGTGCCATTTGGTCTTGACCCTCTTGAGCCAAAAGAAAAAGGAAAGGAAAAAGAAATTAAAAAATCGTTGAATTTCTCAGATTATCTGCTTAAGAGGAGGCACAATCCCTGGCTCATTGATTGGGAAGGATTTTTAGAGTGAATGTGAAGAGGGAGGATGGAAAAGAGGGTGGGTGGGTGGCCAGTCAAGCAGAAAATAACCAAGAGGCAGCACAGTGGCAAAGTAGGAACTCAAGATGGGAAGTGAAAGAATTCATTCCATCCTGTGCTTGGAGAACTTCTCCTCTGTCTACAAAATGATTGACTCGTGAGAGTTGCTGTCACCCATGAGAAATCTCCTACAGGTGATTTCATTTGTATGAAATGTTCAGAATAGGTAAATCTCTAGAGAGGGAAAGCAGATCAGTGGTCACCAGAGACTGGGGGGAGGGGAGAATGGGAAGTGAGTGCTTAGCAGGGTTTCCTTTTAGGATGATGAAAATGTTCTGGAACTAAATAAGAGTGGTGTTTGCACACCACTGTGAATATACTAAATGCCACTGAATTGTATAATGTAAAATGGTGAGTTTTATGTTACGCAAATTTTGTCTAAGAACTCAGAAGCCAAAAATACCCCCTCTCCACTCAGTTCCTTTCAACCACATTGATGCTGTCGAGGTAGCCTCTGGAAAGAAAAAGGCTATAGCTGGACCCTGAGTCTGGTGGAATTACCAGACTGAGTGCTGTGGGAGTGGGGGGTCCTCACTCCCTCTGTCTGCCCTTCCTACCTCTCCTCAGAGGAACTCGCAGGGCTGTCAGCACGAGTGCAGAGAGGTTAAGAATTTAGGCTTTCAGGGACCTTAATCTAACTGTGAATCCTGACCTGGCCACTGGCGACAGTGTGAATCCAGATACTACACACCCTCTCTGGGCCTCAGTTTCCTTGCTTACAAAATAGAGGTGACAATATCTACCTCATAGGGTTTGCTAGCATGAACTGGGTAAAACATTTAACTGCTCAGTAAATAAATGCTAGTGGCTATTATAAATAATAATTCTATTATCTTTTGTATCTGCCTGAGCATAGTCTTGACTGCTGAGATCCAGGGGTGGCAAGAAGTTGTGCCTTGAGCCAAATCCACTAAACAGAATCCCAAACCCCAACAGCCTACTTGCATGGATCACTTTAGCTTGATCACTTGTCTGGCCATGGAGCTGATATGAAATTAGTGTCCCTGGGACCACATTATTTTCTAAATAGAAATTGGGGACATAGAGGTCCCTTATGCACACGACTTACTGCATATAATTTAGGCTTATTCTTAAATTCCTCAGAGCTTGCCTATGTACCCAGGTCTAGACTAGTCTAAGAATTCCTGGTCTAAACTAGTCCCCTTATTTTAGAGATGGGGATTTGAGACCCAGAAGTCATAAATGCCCAAAGTCACCCCACTGGCAGTCTGATGCGTGTCTCCCTACCAAACTCCCTCCAACTTCACATGCAGTCGTGAGTCAGAGATGAGTAAGGAGTAAGTAGAACCCTTAGTAGAACCCTAGGACCCAGGACAGATGTGTTTTGATGAAGAGACAAGGAGGACCTTATGCCAAGGGGATAAAAGGGTCCAGAGTGGGAGGAGTGGCTGAGTTAAGTCTCCCGCCTAAGACAGCATGGAAGGGAAATGATAAAAACAAGGAGAGAGGAGGAATGATTGTATTACTCATGCCTGTATCTTGAAGATAATCACTGTAATTTCCCTTCTAAAAACCTGCTTGCTCAGAGGAAACGACTGTATTCTAATAAGCACTTGCTTATGAAACTCTCAGTAATTGGATCGGAATGTGAATTATTGAACTGTATGTGGGGTGGCACTTCTGGCTAGGTGTTAAGTGATTATGTTCTAATGTGTGGGGCTGGCCTGTTGGCTGCAAAGATAATATTCCCGGGAAGAAAATTGTTTATCTCTGGGTCAGGGCTAGGGTGTTTCTCACAGACTTCTGAAAGAGCTGGGCTGAAGAGACCCTTACAAACCACATAGCTCAGTTGCCTCATTTTAGAGATGGGGAAACTGAGGCTCACTCAGCATGGAAGGCACTTGTGGAAGGCTGTACAGTGATCACACTGACAATGAATTTTTCCTTTACCTGGTCTCTCACAGTATTTATAGATGCCTTGTGGTGGGATCTGTGACTTGACTTCCTCAAAGGCCAATTCTCCCTTCTATCTGGAGAGATTGGAAAGCTGACCCACCTTTCTTACAGCAAGGATTCCAGACACAAGGTAAATTCCACCAATTAGCTATCCTTGCACAGGTGGTAGTGATGTGGGAGGGGTAGCGTGGTGACTGGATTTAGTATTCCAATGGCTGGCCACCAGCCACCAGAACTTTAAGGGGTTGTGGCAGCACCAGGTTCCTGATGCTGGGATTGTAGCTCTGACAGCATGTCCTTGAGCGCTATGGTCCCTGGGAGACCCCCTGACTTCTGCCCCTTCTAGCTTTCCAATGCCTTTTTTTTTTTTAAGGAGGTAATTCCCTGCATTAAACCTCTTTCTGCTCGACATGCCTAGAGCAATCTCTGTTTCCTGCCCTGAACTCTGATTCATCCTTCTGTGTTAGCACAAATCACACTTATGATGGGTAATGTTGTTTCTCTCCTGGCTCCTGATCTTATGTTTTCTATGTCCTAGAGAATATAGCCCCATTCATGTCATCCCTGAATCTGAAGCTCGTGAGATCCAAAACTAGCTTCATTATTTTCCCTCTAAAACCTACTTTCCCTATAGACTTTCTTTGGCCTATCCTCTTCTCTACTTCCTCTCCATAACTCAGGTTCAGAGGTAGCTTTGGCTTTCTTTTTAGTGCTGTCTTATACTTGTGAAATCTTATTGGTTCTCTTTTCTCTGTTAGTTAGGACTATTGGTTTTAAGCGATCCAATTATATTGGATTAATGAACAGAGAGAATGTAATAGATAATATGTATTTAATAGATTATTTACATAACTGGAGAGACTGACATCAGGTATGGTTGGATCCAGGGGCTCAGAGAATGTCATGAGGACTTGTTCCATCACTCCTTCCTTAGACCCTGCTTTTTTCCAGTCCCTCTCCAATGATGATAGGCCCCAACAGCTCTAGGTTTACATAATTTTTACATCAAACCTTGTGGGGATAAGGTTGATCTTTCTTGCTATTCCTAGAAAAAGTTCTAGAAAAAAGTCTTTTTTGGATAAGGTTGAGCCAACCGCTTGTTATGGGTTGAATTCTGTTCTCCCAAAAGACACATTGAAGCCCTGACCACCAGTAGCTCAGAATGCAATGTTTTTTGGACATAGTTTTGTCATAGATATAATTAGTCCAGTTATGATGAGGTCATAGGGAAGCAGAGTGGGCTGTTAGCCCAAAGTAACTGCTGGCCTAGTAAGGAGAGCAGAGTGAGACAGAGAGAGCGGAAAGCCACATGAAGCTGCAGAGACACAGCAAGAAGAGGGCCATGAGGGAGAGACTGCAGGGATGCCACCATGAGCCAGCGAAGGTCTGCCAGCTGCTGGAACTTCTTAGCTGGCCGTTCTCACTGGCCTCTGAGCTTTGTCTTCACCTCCACTAAGGTATTTGTAGTGGTCAGCTTGCGCTACCATAACAAAATACCACGGTTCTCCTGAGGCCTTTCTCCTTGGCTTGTGGATGTCCTCCTTCTGGCAGTGTCCCTTGCTGGCCCTTCTCTGTGCCTAGATGTCCCCGGTGTCTCTTCCTCNGGTGTCTCTTCCTTTTATAAGGACACAAGTCCTATAGGATTAGGGCCCACCCTAATGGCTTCATTTTAACTTCATCACCTCTTTGAAGGGCCCATCTCCCAATAAGGTTACATTCTGAAGTGCCGGGAGTTCAGGCTACCACATGTGAATTTTGGGTGGGGGGACACAGTTCAGTCCATAACAGTACTTTAGACTTTCTATTTTATTTTATTGATATTTGTGTGCTTATTTTAACTCCCTTAGAAGGTGGTAAGTTCCTTGAAGGTAGGGAGGATATCTTGGTCTATATCCTTTTATCTCCCATAATGTTTAATATGCTTCCTAGACTTAGTAAATGTTCAACATTTCTTGTTGAGTGAATGAATGGAATATGTAATAATTCTTGATTAATAAGAATTTCTCATTCCCCAAACTTTTGGAGCAAAAAGAGCTGTAGAGTGCAGGCAGCATTGGACTTGGTGTCAGAGACCCAGGTTCTTTTCCCAGCTCTGTCACTTTCTAGCTGTGTGATGTTGGGCAAGTCACTTAACCACTCTGGGTCTCAGTTCCCTCATATGTAAAATGGGAATAATAATGCCTTCCTGTCTGTTTTACAAGGTTATTTATGAGAGTTAATGAATCGTTTAGTCATTCAGAAAATATTTTGGGGGGCGCCTGGGTGGCACAGCGGTTAAGCGTCTGCGTTTGGCTCAGGGCGTGATCCTGGCGTTATGGGATCAAGCCCCACATCAGGCTCTTCCGCTATGAGCCTGCTTCTTCCTCTCCCACTCCCTCTGCTTGTGTTCCCTCTCTCGCTGGCTGTCTCTGTCTCTGTCGAATAAATAAATAAAATCTTTTAAAAAAAAGAAAATATTTTGGGACACCTGCTGTATACAAGACACTGTTCTAGGCACATGGGATACAATGGTGAACAAGCTAAACAAGATTCCTGTCCTCACGGTTTTTGTTGGGGAGCAGGTGATTAATAAGAACATCGGTACAGAAAATAATTTCAGCAAGTGCTAAGTTCTGTGTAGACAGTAAAGTAAAGGATGTGATAGCAAAGGCTTGCCTCCTAGAAAGGGTAGTTAGGGAGGACCTCTCTGAGGATGTGACATGTAAGCCAAGAAGTGAATAGTGAGAAAGAGGGGATCCTGGGGGCTCAGTTGGTTAAGGGTCTCGGTCAGTCGGCTCAGGTCATGATCCCAGGGTCTTGGGATGGAGTCCCGCATCGGGCTCTCTGCTCAGTGGGGACCCTGCTTCTCCTCCCTCTGCCTGCTGCTCCCCCTGCTTGTTGTGCTCTCCCAATAAATAAATGAAATAATAATAATAATATTATAAATGAAATTTTAAAAAAAGGTTAATCTTGAATAGTGAGAAAGGATTGTCTATTCCCGGGGGGAAGAGAATTCCCAGGGGGAAGAGGGAACAGCAAAGGCCCTGAGCGCGGAGATAGTGAGCATGTGCCGTTACAGCAAAGTAAGGACATGTGAAACGTGAGGCTCAGTAAGGGGGAAGGCATCCCGGGCATTGCAGAAAGATCCCTGGAGTTGGGGCTTTATCCCTGATTCAGCCACACTGTACACTTGGGACATCACTTCCCTTGTGTGCAGCTTAGGGCTCACTGCTTCTCCTCCTCCCTGCTCTGCCAGGTGGCCAGCACTGGGAGACTGTGCGGAGGGAGGCACTTTGAAAATATAAAGTGCTGTACAGGTGGTGTCATTATTTGAAAACATGTTACCCACGATTAAGGGATTTGGACTTTGAATTCAGCACGTAGCTTGCTGCTCAAATTTTCTGACGAGAGCTGCAGTCACCCCGGTTTAGGGCTCAGAAGTGCCTATGTCAGGCTTTTCAAAGCAAATTGATAGGAATTAAGTAGATGCTGGAGCAGGGAACTGCAAGCTGTCTTTCTTCCCTACTTTCTCCCCTGTGGAGCCTCTATACACAAAATTTGGTATGGGCAATCACCTTGTTGGGGCTTTTGGGTGTCTATGAAACTATCTTGGGGGTGAGGTCACTGGATGTGAAAGAGAGAGAGAGAGAGAGAGAGAGTGTGTGTGTAGTGTTTTGTATTGCAATAGAATATTCCAGAAAAGATATCTTAAGCATTCCACCACCGCCAGAACTGACATGATTGGACACAACACACATATTTCTTGAGTAGTGAAATTGTACCCCAGACACATATAAATGACATAGTAACAGAGCATTCTTTTAAGAAGAGCTGATTACTTCAAAGTTCTTGGTAGTAAAGCATATTGCCTTTGAACTTGTTCCCAGGTTTCTCCCTGACACCACAAGAACTACCTTCCTTTCTCCCAATCTCATCTGCGTCACACGTAGACTTTCATATCTTAAGCATCCTGAGGCGTGCAGTGACTCTCCCTCCCCTCACCAATTGCTCGCTCTGAAGGTTGCCGGATGCTGAGGCCTTTAAGATAATGAATATGCATGCTGGAAAGGTCACTGTCAGGAAAAGGGAGCACTGTTTCCTCTTTTCATCTGGGGGAGGTGCCAGGGGAATTTTACCAAGGCTGAGTTTAGAAAACAACCAGGACTGTGCTAAAATCCTTCCTGGGTGACTCTTTGGCTGTTGGCAGTTTGAAGAATGCATTCTCTCTGTTTCTACCTCCCTCTCTCTGTGACTGTTGGCTGGACTGTGGTCTCTGTCTCCATTCCTCTGTTTCTTTCTCTTGCTCTTCCCCACCCCACCCCACCCCACCCCACCCCACCCCACCCCTCTCATCCCTTATTGATTCGCCTCATTGGAATAAAGTTCTGTTCAACTAGTGGGGCTTCCGTAATTGAAGCTCTGGGGCATGTCAAATGGAATGGCTAATGGTGACTTTTTTTTTTCCCCCCCGAGGCAGGTTATCAATTATGAATGCCTAGGCAATCAGAGATCAAAAGAGTCCTGTTTCCCCAAATGAAGTAGTGGATTTTAGATTGAGATGAAATGAAATGGAGCTAATAGGCTTTTTTTTTTTTTTTTTTTT
>NC_048220.1:101959582-101960372 GCF_002007445.2 Ailuropoda melanoleuca | reverse complement strand
TGTGTGTGTAGTGTTTTGTATTGCAATAGAATATTCCAGAAAAGATATCTTAAGCATTCCACCACCGCCAGAACTGACATGATTGGACACAACACACATATTTCTTGAGTAGTGAAATTGTACCCCAGACACATATAAATGACATAGTAACAGAGCATTCTTTTAAGAAGAGCTGATTACTTCAAAGTTCTTGGTAGTAAAGCATATTGCCTTTGAACTTGTTCCCAGGTTTCTCCCTGACACCACAAGAACTACCTTCCTTTCTCCCAATCTCATCTGCGTCACACGTAGACTTTCATATCTTAAGCATCCTGAGGCGTGCAGTGACTCTCCCTCCCCTCACCAATTGCTCGCTCTGAAGGTTGCCGGATGCTGAGGCCTTTAAGATAATGAATATGCATGCTGGAAAGGTCACTGTCAGGAAAAGGGAGCACTGTTTCCTCTTTTCATCTGGGGGAGGTGCCAGGGGAATTTTACCAAGGCTGAGTTTAGAAAACAACCAGGACTGTGCTAAAATCCTTCCTGGGTGACTCTTTGGCTGTTGGCAGTTTGAAGAATGCATTCTCTCTGTTTCTACCTCCCTCTCTCTGTGACTGTTGGCTGGACTGTGGTCTCTGTCTCCATTCCTCTGTTTCTTTCTCTTGCTCTTCCCCACCCCACCCCACCCCACCCCACCCCACCCCACCCCTCTCATCCCTTATTGATTCGCCTCATTGGAATAAAGTTCTGTTCAACTAGTGGGGCTTCCGTAATTGAAGCTCTGGGGCATGTCAAATGGAATGGCTAATGG
>NC_048220.1:101941992-101959145 GCF_002007445.2 Ailuropoda melanoleuca | reverse complement strand
AGAGAGAGAGAGAGAGAGTGTGTGTGTAGTGTTTTGTATTGCAATAGAATATTCCAGAAAAGATATCTTAAGCATTCCACCACCGCCAGAACTGACATGATTGGACACAACACACATATTTCTTGAGTAGTGAAATTGTACCCCAGACACATATAAATGACATAGTAACAGAGCATTCTTTTAAGAAGAGCTGATTACTTCAAAGTTCTTGGTAGTAAAGCATATTGCCTTTGAACTTGTTCCCAGGTTTCTCCCCGACACCGCAAGAACTACCTTCCTTTCTCCCAATCTCATCTGCGTCACACGTAGACTTTCATATCTTAAGCATCCTGAGGCGTGCAGTGACTCTCCCTCCCCTCACCAATTGCTCGCTCTGAAGGTTGCCGGATGCTGAGGCCTTTAAGATAATGAATATGCATGCTGGAAAGGTCACTGTCAGGAAAAGGGAGCACTGTTTCCTCTTTTCATCTGGGGGAGGTGCCAGGGGAATTTTACCAAGGCTGAGTTTAGAAAACAACCAGGACTGTGCTAAAATCCTTCCTGGGTGACTCTTTGGCTGTTGGCAGTTTGAAGAATGCATTCTCTCTGTTTCTACCTCCCTCTCTCTGTGCCTGTTGGCTGGACTGTGGTCTCTGTCTCCATTCCTCTGTTTCTTTCTCTTGCTCTTCCCCACCCCACCCCACCCCACCCCACCCCACCCCACCCCTCTCATCCCTTATTGATTCGCCTCATTGGAATAAAGTTCTGTTACTAGTGGGGCTTCCGTAATTGAAGCTCTGGGGCATGTCAAATGGAATGGCTAATGGTGACTTTTTTTTTTCCCCCCCGAGGCAGGTTATCAATTATGAATGCCTAGGCAATCAGAGATCAAAAGAGTCCTGTTTCCCCAAATGAAGTAGTGGATTTTAGATTGAGATGAAATGAAATGGAGCTAATAGGCTTTTTTTTTTTTTTTTTTTTTTTTTTTTTTTTTTTTTTAAAAAANAGAGAAGCCTGACGCATTTGCAACTGTAGGTGTGAAGCTCAGAACAGCGGAAACTTCCTTGCTTTGGGTTCAGAGTTTTGGACAACTCCTACACAAAGCCCGAGGGCCGGCAGCGTGTGTGGGGGTGAGCGGGGAGCAGAGACACTGGGAGGGTGAGCAGGCTGGGACCTGTGTGAACAGACGTCTTCAGTCCAGAGAGCTGCTGGGAACCTCACATGGGCTGCTGGGGCTGCACCCTTGCTCTCCCTCACTCCTGTTAGCCATCTCCACACTGTCCCAGTGGCCTGGGACTGGCGATTTCCAAAGGAGGATGATACCAGAAGATTCTCCCGATACCCACCAGGAGGAAACACTCTTCTCGGGCTGTTATCTTTGCTGCTTTCCTTGGTTTACTCATCCAGGGGAAATGTAACAGCTCTCTGTCTCTGTCTGTCTGGTCCTTGCATCTGTCTGTCCTTCCATCCGTCTCTCCCTCCCTCTCTCTCTCTCTCTCTCTCTCTCTCACACACACACACACACAATCTCTGCAGAGTAACTTCACTTCTCAGCGTAACCAGAAACCCATGCAGTGTCAGCTGTGGGGACAGAAATCTGGTGGATGTGCACTGGGCTAATTAGTTAGGGGAAGTGATGGATGACTGTAATTTTTATAACTTTCTGAATTCACTAGAAGTGAATTAATGAGGATGTACCAATAATACATGTTCAACATAGAAAAATTTGAAAACCTAGATCAACGACAAAAAGAAATACACTCAGTATATAAGGGATTTCTTGCTTATTAAATACTAGTTTCTTAAATTGAAGAAATAATCTATGAGAAATAAAACAACATTCAAATACTTCAGAAGACCATGAAATAGAGTGAGATCTTCTCTCACTGGACTCCCAGAAATAGAGAATTCCAGACTGAAAATCCAGAAATTGGCTATGACTGTACAAATGTATTTATCTCGAGGTAAATGAACTTAACCCCTGCCCCCCCCCCACACAAATGAGAACATGATGTACTTAATGTTTTGCACTGTACTTTTTATCTTATATATTCTGGCCATCTTTTCATGGTAGTACATACAGATAAATTGTTTAATATGACAAATATTCCGTGATTACCATGTGCTCGAATATCATGAATACCATGCTAATTTGTAAATATTCTGGAATAATATACTGGAACACAAAGAGAAGCAAAAAAAAAAAAAAGGACACTCAGCACTACTGGGAAATGATACTGCATTATTCAAGAATCCATCACATTTATGCTATCTTTGTGGAAAAATTTGACTAATTAATTAATTTGTCTTTCTCTAACCTGAGCTTCCCTCCGCGCAAATCCCTCTTTCACTCTAAGTTCCTGTCTGCCTTTGATGTCAGCAGAGCCACACCCCACAAACACTCAGACTTACTCATCTTTTGTTCAAGGACTTAGGGCAAGAGGTGACCAGCACTGCTTCCCGGGGCCTGAATGGTATGGGTCTTGAGAGCAGGTGGTTAGGGAGTGGGGCATGCTTGCTAGTGTTGAATACTGATGGACAAAGTGTCCATGTATTCTTTAATGAGTATACTTTTTGTGCCATGTGAAGCCCTCTAAAATGTGGGGACCAGAACAGGGACCCCTCCTGCCCGGTCTTTCGGTGGTACGGTATGCTGGTATGACCAGAATGATTGTTAAGATATCAAGTTATGTCCATACGTTTGGTAATAGAGTCTGCTCTGAGACCCAAGTGATTCCTTCCCAGAATTCCTGCTGCCCTGGTCCTCCTCAAAGACCACCTCCCGGGTCCTCCTCATGATCTAACAGCTGAAAGGTTGATGGCAAGTGCAGCAAAGGCCTCCGGAACTCTCTTCTAGAGCTGCTGCCTGTATCTCTTCTGATTGGATGATGGATGTGCCAATCTGGTTGTTAGATATTTTGACTATTACCTCTGTCGATGAGTCAATAATCAATGAAAACTCTGCCCTTGCCTCTGTAGAGACAATTTAGTGAGATGGAGACCAGTGATGACAGGAGCAAGGTGGGTACTATGACAAGACCAAGCCCAGGTGACAGGCTGAGTGCTATCGGTCACATCCATTTGATCAGACGGCACATTGAGGCCACCTTAACCACTTTGGTTTCCCGAGAAAAGGCATCTTTGGCAGGAACCCAGCAGTAAGGCAAACTGGAGTCACGAGGGGTGAGTAACTGCGACCACTGCTGGCCATATTAGCTTGAGGGTGACACTTGGGATCTTGGAAACATCCTGCCCGGGACTAAGAGTAGAGCACTTACAAAATCATGGGGTTGCTGCCAATTCTTTCTTATTTGTCTACAATGCCAATAAATCAGTCCCTTCTCCTTTTTAAGAAATCTGACACTGAGTGTTTTGAATTTAACTGGGTAGATTAGGTAGAAGTGGAGAAGGTTGATTTTCCTTGTCCTTATTCTGTTAGGTAACTGGGGACTAACTGGAATGAAACCACGATCTGGCTAACAAGGATGATATTTTGTTAGCATAGTTTCTCCTTCCAGTCTTTTTTTCTATGTATATGCATATAAATGGCTATCCATATTTTTACAAAATTGGGATTATTATGTTTTATGTAGTTTTGATTATGATGTTTAAATTTAGCATTATATTGAAAACAATGGTCAAATTGTTAAGTATTCTTATAGGATAGGATATTTAATATCTATATAATTTATCACAGGACTACATCAAAATTTATTTAACATCTCTCCTATTTTAGACATTTAGGTGATTTCTACTTTGTTGTTGTTTTGTTTTTATTTATTTTTTCTTCTTTTTTTAAAATTTAAATTCAATTTAGGTAACATATAATGTATTATTAGTTTCAAGGATAGGGTTTAGTGATTCATCAGTTGTATACAAAACCCAGTGCTCATTACATCAAGTGCCCTCCTTAATGTGCATCACCCAATTACCCCTTTCCCCAAACACCTCCCTACCAGCAATCCTCAGTTTGTTCCCTATAGTTAAGAGCTCCCTTATGGTTTGCCTCCCTTGCTGTTTTTATCTTATTTTATTTTTCCTTCCCTTGCCCTATGTTCATCTGTTTTGTTTCTAAGTTCCACATATGAGTGAAATCATATGGTATTTGTCTTTCTCTGACTGACCTATTTTGCTTAGCATAATACCCTCTAGTTCCATCCATGTCATTGCAAATGACAAGATTGCATTATTTTTGATGGCTGAGTAATATTCCATTGTATATATACACCACATCTTCTTCATCCATTCATCTGTTGATGGACATCTGGTCTCTTTCCATAGTTTGTCTCTTGTGGACCCTGCTGCTATAAACATTGGTGTGCAGGTGCCCTTTTGGATCACTATGTTTGTATCCTTTGGATAAATACCTAATGTGCAATTGCTGGGTTGTAGGTAGTTCTATTTTTAACTTTTTGAGGAAGCTGCACCAGTTTGCATTCCCACTAACAGTGTTAAGAAGTTTCCCCTTTCTTTGCATCCTCACCAGCATCTGTGGTTTCCTGAGTTGTTAATTTTAGCCATTCCGACAGGTATGGGGTGGTATCTCATTGTGGTTTTGATTTGTATTTCCCTGATGCTAAGTGATGTTGAGCATTTTTCATGTGTCTGTTGGCCATTTGTGTGTTTTCTTTGGAGAAATGTCTGTTCATGTCTTCTGCCCATTTCTTGACTGGATTTTTTTTTTTTGAATGTTGAGTTTGATAAGTTCTTTATAGATTTTGGATACTAGCCCTTTATCTGATAAGTCATTTGCAAATATCTTCCCCCATTCTGTAAGTTGCTTTTTAGTNTTGAGTGTTGAGTTTGATAAGTTCTTTATAGATTTTGGATACTAGCCCTTTATCTGATAAGTCATTTGCAAATATCTTCCCCCATTCTGTAAGTTGCTTTTTAGTTTTGTTGACTGTTTCCTTTGCTGTGCAAATGCTTTTTATCCTGATGAAGTCCCAATAGTTCATTTTTAATTTTGTTTCTCTTGCAGGTGATTTCTACTTTTTGCCAACACTATAAATAACCATATGATGCACAGCCATATCATTCATACATCCTCTCCTTAGAATAAGGAATCTCAGCTTCAGAGATAGTATTCTGTTTTTAGTTCATTTGTCAGTTCTTAGTTGCCACCAGTAGAATTAACTTTTTTATGTTTTCTGGACTAATCACTTTACCATCTCTGAACTCCCAGAAGCTCTGTAGAAAGTATCTGGAGGCTGATTAACAACCCTTGTCCTTGGGCGCTTCTGATTTATGGATTTTCCAGTCCATGGGGCAGACAATGGCCATTGTCAATAGCAGCTAAGTTTGTATGGATAGTATAAGCATCTAATAGCAGATGGGATCTTTCTTTTTTATTTTTTTCTCCTCTTCCTTCTCTTCCCTCTCCCTCCTCTCTCTTGTCTCCCCCCCCTTCCCTCTCTGTCTCTCTCCCTCTGGAGATGACAAATTGGCAAAACCTGAGTTAGAAGCCCACTTTTAGTTAGATCCATGAATTATAGGTCAGGCAGTACAGGTTACTTTGAAGGACTATAGCAGTTTCTACTACAGCCCTGTGCNTTTTAGTTAGATCCATGAATTATAGGTCAGGCAGTACAGGTTACTTTGAAGGACTATAGCAGTTTCTACTACAGCCCTGTGCATAACTGGATGAAGAAGAAATTCCTAGAAAATAAACACTGGGAAAACAAAGCAATAGGTTTCATAACAATTGGGTTTGTTAGGACAGAGTTCTAATCCAGGCTCTGCCACTTGCTGTTTGAACTTGAGCCAGTCTTTCCCCTTCTCTTGGACTCAGTGTGCTCATCTTCGAAATGAGACAGTAGGCCAAGATTCTTTCTAGGGTTCTTTAGTTTCCTTAGGGATATAGCTGAGGCTCCAAAACAGGCCTTCTGTCTTAGGACATATCTACTCTTGCTTGCAGTCATCCCCAAGCCGTGCTGTTCTTTACAGTGAGTTCCTAGATACCACCTTTGCTCCATGGGGCCAGAATAAAGACATTGACTTTTGCAGTTAACTTCCGAGAAAGATGTGTATGAGTGTTTCTTGATATATGCTGAAGGTGAAACTTGAATCAACGGACTTTGGGGGACTCATTTTTCCCTGGTGACTTTGTGATTGAGTTGTGATCCCACACATGTATTTTTCTTCAGAGAGTTCAGAGAAGATGAGCTATTGGCAAGCCCTTAGAAGTCATTTAGTCCAGGAATTCTTCTTCAGGATTATGTGAACTTCTGAGTCTGGGAATGTGCTAAAATCCAGGAAGAATTTGTGTGTATGTACATGTGTGGATCTAGTAAGAGGATTNTTGTGTGTATGTACATGTGTGGATCTAGTAAGAGGATCCGTTATTGAAACCAGACTACTTGGAATTAGGTATACATTAAAAAATGAGCATATTAAGTATCCAATTTGATGAGTCACCACAAATATATAACTTGAGCAACCACCACCCAAAACAGAATATAGAACATTTCTATCACTCTAGGAGAGCAGCCTTGTGTCCTTTTTCAGTTAGTCTTCCCCTCTCTCCTCCCTTGGCAACTGCTTTCTGACTTCTATCACCATTGATGATTTTTTCCTGTTCTAAAATTTCATGTGTATGGAATTACACAGTTTTTACTTTTTGGTGTAGTGTTTTTTGCTCTGCACATGACATTTGAGATTCATCCATGCTGTTGCATATATTAGTAGTTGCTTCCTTTATATGGCTGAGTAGTAGTCAATTGTATGAATACATAACAGTTTGATTATCGTTGTCCTACTGTTGGGTATTTGAATTATTTCCATTTTATGCTATAATGAATAAGACTACCATGAATATATTTGTATGAGTCTTTTTGTGGACATATGTTTTCATTTCTCATGACTAAATATCCAGGGATGGAATTGCCGGGCATTGGATCGACGTATGTTTAATTTTAAAAGAAACTGGCAATCAGTCCTCCAAAGTACATATACCATTATACACTCCCACCAGCAATGTATGAGAGTTCCAGTTGTTCCATATCTTAGCCAACATTTGTCGTTGTCAGCTGTTGTAATTTTAACCATTCTAATAGATGTAAAATGATACCTCGTGGTTTTAACTTGCATTTCGCTTATGACTAATGATATTGAGCACATTTTCATGTACTTATTGGTCATTTGTAAATCCTTTGTAAAGTGTCTGTTCAAATTGTTTGCCCTTTTAAAGCCAGTTTGAGTGATTTGTTATTTGCAAATGAAAGAGTTTTGATTAAAACAAAATCCATATGTGAATATGCAGATACTCTAGAGTTAGTTGACATCAGTGTTGGTGTGTTGCTAAAAGGATAACTGTTTATCATTTGGACGAAGCTTAGAAGGTGATGCCAGACAGATGGAGCAGCAAGGATCAAGCTACAGAAGTACGGGACAATATATTCTACTCAGTGAATGAACCGTAAGTAGTGGAGTATGGCTATCAATGGAATGCTAGAGGCAAGGAGTAGAGTTTCAAAGCATAACAAGACTCGGGGATGGAGAGAAAGGCATTACTAATCTTACAAATCATGCTGAGGAATTTGGACTTTTTTCCAAAGTTAGTACAGAATGACTTGTTTTACTCAGTGGAGTGGCATGATCAGATATGTAAAATGCACAGAAAAAAATGTACATACTTTATGTATACAAGTGGATGGAACTGTGGAAGAGCCCTGGAAAGATACTGTTTATGAAACCTGAGAGATCTGTCACTGGAATGAGAAAATTTTTCTTCCAGTGAGAACAGATGAGTTTAAACAACTATGACTACTGTTGTCAAGCAAGCTACACTAAGGTTTTGGTGCCTCTCGTAAAAGATAGGCTGCATTTTTTACAACAGGGGCTAGATTACATGTTTTCTGAAAAAATCATTGTTTAAAGCTCTATTATCTAGAAATTATGCTTATTTGCATTTATGTCTTTATAACATATTATGAAAAACATGTCTTTCAGGTTTGGTGGGGGATGCCATCATGGGTCCTAAATTGCTTTCAAAAGGCAAACAATGAAAGGGATCAGAACAGTCCTGTCATTTGCATCCGTGGCTATGTGAGACAAGCCAGCGCAGTGCTCAGGACAGTCTAGATGGATGAAGAATCCCACGTTCAGGCAGAGGTTGGAACAATGCCAGAAATAGCGTGTCTCAGTCAGAATTTTTAGTTGCCAGCAACTGAATCCACGTTTGCTGGTTTATTCAAGAAAGGAATTCATTAAAGGATTCATTAAAGAGGCTCACAGGATCCCGGGGAAGGCTAGAGATGAAGCTTGAGGCTGGCTGTTCATTCAGAAATAAATCCCAGATCACACTGTGGAGACACTACCATGAGGACAGCACTAGGACTTAGCATAAATACTGCTGCTTTCACTGGTGGTGTTTGGGACTGGCCCACAGAAGCTGCGCTACTCTTGCTCCCTAATCTAGATCCTTTCATTAGTTCACTCCATTAAAACGTAGGTTTGGAGTAGAGCTCGCTTCCTCATGTGGTTCATTTCCCTATTGAAGGCTTGCATGTGTCTGATCAGCAGAGCTAGGTCACATGCTTTCCTAAGCACAAGGGAGGATGGAAGAATGAGTTTCTAGCTTCTTCCTTGGAGGAGATGGACTTACAATGTGTTCATAAGATACTGAGTGGCCAAAACGTCCATGACAGATGACGACATTACTAAGCACTACAGTAAGTTGAGATTAAAGAGATTGAAAATATTTTGACCAGTCTCTGTTTCTTTGTTACTTGGAAAATGGAAAAACAAAACAAAACACAAAGGATGGTTTGAATGGGGGGGGCATATGCCTCATTTGACTTATTTGTATGTGGTTGTATACATTTACCTACTTATCTATTTGTTCTGCCACTGAGTTAGCAAGCTAATGGCATTGCAAGATTAAAGAGGCTTTTGTGGGCTGGCCTGGGAACCTACCCACCGGGTACTGAATGGAGAAAGCAGCGACATACAGGGCAAGACTTCCCACTTCCTGACTGACATGTTCCTGTTGCAGCCCTGGCCAGGGTGCCCTCAAGAAGCATCCAGGCAGCATAACGAAGTCACCTCTGGCTTTATGCAAGTCTTTTGGTTGCAGGAAGCAGAATCCATTCAAACTAACTTACACCAAGGAGGAAAGTTATTGCAAGGTTACGGAGGTATTGCTTGGAATTCAAGGGCAGGAGGTGGAATCTGGTTCCACGAAGGACTGAGCCAGGGCTCTGAAAACCCTCAGCAACCAAGGCAGAGTGTCTCGGTCTCTCTTTGTCTGTCTGTCTGTCTGTCTCAGCATGCCCTGTGTGGTTTGTTGTTTCCACTTCTCTCTCAGGATCTGCTTTGTTCTTTTTCTCTCTACAGACTGACTCCCTCTGCTTTTATAAACATGGCAGAAAATGGCCATTCTAGCTCCATACATGTCCTTTTGGTTCAAGAATCAACAAAAGCAAGTAGCTATTTTCAACTCTTGTTTCTAAATGCCGGGGACAGAGAATCCCTGTACTGGGTTGAATAGCACCCCTCAAAATGCATGTCTACTTGGAACCTCAGAATGTGACTGTATTTGGAAATAGGATCTTTGCAGATGTAATTCATTAACATGAGGTCATACTGAATTAAGATGGGCCCTAATCTTATGACTGGGGTCTTTATAAGAAGATGGAGCAGAGGAGACACAGACACATGGGAGAATGCCATGTGAGGACAGAGGCAGACACTGGAGTTATGCTGCCACAAGCCAAGGGATGCCAAGCATTGCCAGGAGCCGCCAGAAGCTGGGAGAGAAGAATAAAACAATTTTCCCCTCGAGTTTCCAATAGGAACCAACACTGCTGACACCTTGACTTCAGACCTCTCGCTTCCAGAACTGTGAGAGCATAAATTTCTGCTGTCTCCAACCACCCAGTGTGGTGCTTTGTTATGGCAGCCCCAGAAAACAAATACGATGTCTCTGGCCCAGCTGGTCAGCTATGGCCAGAATGGAGGAGTTGGGCCAGAGGCTCTGCAAAAGATTTTCCAAGAAAGGGTCATGGGAAGGAGCAGGAAAACTGATGAACAGAAATAATAATCCTTTTCCATCTTTCTCACAACCAGAGGTGTCTGTGGGTACCTGCCAGTGACCAGAGGGAACAGTGGGACTCTGGAAATGATTCCAGGTCATTAATCCTTTCGGGAAAATTTATCTCTTGCTATTGGTGGGAATGAGATTTTAGTAGATTGCAAAAATGGCAATAATCCTTCACTACTTCCTGTATTCATGGCCTTGTAATATGTTTTTGTACCTCTTCCTTTTATAAGGTACAATCGATTTCCCTTCTGCTTGATTCTGGACTGTTCTTGTCACTAGCTTTGACCAGTAGATGGCAGTACAGAGGGTGGGGCCAATTCTAAGCCTAGGCCTCAGGAAACATGGCATGGTTCCACCTGCTCTCTTGGAACCTTATTGTTCCCGGATAAAAAACTTCAGCTAGCCTATTGCATGGTCAAAGATAAGTGGCCCAGTCTCTTCCTTTGCCCCAGCTGCTGGTCACCCCATTGCCTGACATGTGAGTGAAGTCATCCTAGACCAACTGGATCCCAGCTGACCAGCCAGGGGACCCCAGACACATGAGCTAGCTCAGTGAAGATCGCTGAGTCTGGTCTACGTCAGCAAAGTTGACCAGCTGTCCCATAGATTCCTGAGCAATGCTANCCATAGATTCCTGAGGGTTGTTTTAAGCTACTAAATTTTGTGGAGGTTTGTTATGCTGTGATAGATAACTGATTCAGATTGTTTATTTGGATTATGGTAAACCAGATGTTTGGCAAGTGGGGAGAATTTGTTCATGAAATAAAGGTAATTCCTAGGTCCCATGTTAATAGCTGTGTCAACTTAGGCAAGTCAATTTAACTTGTCAGTTGTGTGTAGTTTCCTCATCTAATAACTGGAGTTAATAAAACCAGTTTCTCTGAGTAGGTGGTAAGGCAGAGCAAGTGGGAGGAAGTATGGGACAGCACTTTATAAAACATCAAGAAAGCAGCACTTCTCCATGCCCTGACTTTTATTTCTTCATCAAAACATTAATAACTTGAGCGATTGATAGAGTGAATCCATTTAATAGAGTTGAAAGCAACCTGCTCCTTACCATGGCCCCAGAGGCTCTGTGTGATCTGGCCTCTCCGTTCTCTTCTCCCTCCTCTCCTGCCTGTCCTGGCCTCCAGTTCCTCACACGTGTCTGGCGCCTGCCGCCCGCCCGCGGGTGAACTCCAGTGCATGTGGTTCCCTCCCCTGGGGTGATCTTCCCATCTTTTGCTCTCTTCCTCTCCCTTTCTTTATTTGAACCAGGATTCAGGAACAGTTTGCTATAATGCAGGCAGGATCAGATTAAGTAGCACTCTTAGTAATTAATATGCATTCTCTGGTTTGAGTGAAAGCTACCCAAAAGATAAGTTAAAAAGAATCTCTGTTCTCTCCTCTCAAGGTGCTTTAATTCAGGCATCAGAGTCTTTACCGACCCAGGAGAAGCACTGTGAGAACTTGGTGAGGGCTGGTCAGGGGGCCCTTGGAAAAGATTGTTTCCTGGGCTTTGTTCTCTCTCTGTCTTTGTCAGTCTCTCTCTCATTCTATTATCTACTTACTTATCAATCTATTGCTTTATTGAGATAATTCGATATCATCCAGTTTATCCATTTTAAATATACTATTCAGTCATTTAAATGTATTTACAGAGTTGTGCAATCACCAACACAATCTAATTTTAGAACATTTCCCATCACTCCAAAAAGAAACCCCATGCTCATTTACAATCACTCCTCATTCCCACCCGCAGCCCCAGGCAACCATCAGTGCACTTCTAGCAACTACAGGTTTGCCTTTCTGGATATTTTATGTAAATGGAATTACATGATGTTACATCTCTCTTAAGGGTTTTCCTTTCTTGTTCTTTGAGGCTCAGCTAACATGTTCCCTACCGTTTCCTCAAACTTTACTTTTATTCTCTGCATCGGCTCCTCCTTTTCTCCTTGCTTGAACTGACTGAAATTAGTATTTATTTTATTTCTTCGTCCACTTGCTTTTGCCTGTCTTTGCCCCTCGAATCTAATTTCCCTGAGGCTGGAACCCGCATTTCTGTGTTGTTGCCTGCTGTCTACGGGGGGGACTAGCTTGGTGCTCGACGGAGCGTCTAGTAAATATTTGCTGAATGAATGAAGGTTTTAAAGAGTGCTGCATTTTAAAGAGCAGCTCGGAACTTTTCCCTTGTAGAGGTCATAAACTACAATAAACGGCACTCACCAATTGTCAAAACTCTTTGGAAGTGGCCTTCCTATCAGAAGGGCCAATGTAGCACGTGTCCCTGTGATGAATGATCTGGAAGACAGAACAAAGACTGGGGATTGATTTGTAGGCCGCATTTTCCAACCTCCTGTCATCCAGTCTGTGGTGCTCTTGGTTTGGGGCTCAGTTTATTTTTCGGCATGTGGGAGAGTTACGGTGCCTCGTTCTATTAATACTGTTGGCTATTTACTCTGGCCCCGCTGACTGTCAGGCTGCTCCCGGACGTCAGCCCGGGCTTTCTTCTGAGGTTTCAGTCTGAACTAAAAGTATTTCCTTTGCTCATATGCAGACTAAGGACTAGCAGCATCTGAGCTTTTCACCCCGGAGCCCCCGGAAAGAGTGTAAAACGGAGTGAAACTGCCCGAGCCCATGGGGGCTGAGAGCAGGTTTTGACTTGCACAGGGGAGGGCCAGAAGCCTTCGAATGGGATTGTGAGAGCCTCCCCTCCAGGTGGGGACCCCTCTGAGCAGCCGGGTCGTGAGAGCCCCTGGTCTGATACATCTGGGCTTTATGAGGCACTTTGAGGAAATTGTGCTTCCCTGAAGCCTTTGCCATTTCTGGGGGCATGGAGAGGGGCCTTGGCCTGGAAATGCTCCGTGGGAAACGCCCACGTTGTGCCGACCTCTATCGCAATTTCTCACTTATTCCTCCCTACCTCCGCAGAGGTGGGAACTATTATTCTCTTTTTGTAAGAGGAAGAAATAGCTGAAGAAACCCACCCAAAGTTCCTCATCAGGAAGCGGGATTTGAACCTCCTGGTTCCAAAGCTACTTTCTTTAAAAAATTATTTTTGTTTATTAATAATAATTTTAATTTTAATCTTATTTTTTATTTTTTTTAAAGATTTTATTTATTTATTTGACAGAGAGAGAGACAGCCAGCGACAGAGGGACCACAAGCAGGGGGAGTGGGAGACGAAGAAGCAGGCTCCCAGCAGAGGAGCCTGATGTGGGGCTCAATCCCAGGACTCTGGGATCACGCCCTGAGCCGAAGGCAGATGCTTAACGACCGAGCCACCCAGGCGCCCCAATTTCTTAATTTTTAATTTTTATTGTGGTGGGACGCCTGAGTTGCTCAGTCGGTTAAGTGTCCGACTCTTGGTTTTGGCTGAGGTCATGATCGCAGAGTCTTGGGGTGGAGCCCCTCTTTGCTCAGTGCTCAGTGGGGAGTCTGCTTGTCCCTCTCCCTCCACCTCTGTTCCTCCCTCCCGCACCTCTCCACTTAAGTGTGCTCTCATTCTCAAATAAATAAATAAAATCTTCGAAACTTTTTTTTATTGTAGTAAGAAACACTTAACATGAGATCTGCTCCTTGAGCAAAATTTTTGAAGTATAATACAGTATCATGGACTACAGTTACTATGTCGTACAGCAGATTTTTAGAATTTATTTATCTTGCTTGATTGAAACTTATGCTTGCTGATCAGCATTAACTCCCCATTTCTCCCTTTCCCCAGGCCCTGGCAACCATCGTTCCACTCTTGGATTCTATGAGTTTGACTCAGATACCTCATCTAAGTGGAATCATGCAGTATTTGTCTTCCGGTGACTGGCTTATTTCACTTAGCATAATGTCTTCAAGTTTCATCCATGTTGAAGCATGTGTTAGAACTTCCTTTTTTAAGGCCACATATACCATTGTATTTATATACCACATTTTCTTTATCCAGTCATCTGTCAGTGGACATTTAGGTTGTTTCCATATCTTGGCTTTTAGGAACAGTGCTACAAATGAACATAGGACTGCTAATATCCTTTGAGATCTTGATTTTAATTCTTTGGATAAATACCCAGAAGTGGGATTGCTAGATCTAGATCTTATGGAAGTTCTAATTTTAATATTCTGAGAAAACCCCATACTGTTTTCCATAGCGGCTGCACCATTTTTCATTCCCACAAAGTGTACAAGGATGCCAATTTTTTCACATCTTCACCAACCCTGTTATCTTTTTTTTTTAAATAATACCTGTCCCGATAGGTGTAAGCTGAAGATATCTCATTGTAGTTTTGATTTGCATTTCCCCAAGGATTAGTGAGATTGAGCATTTTTTCATATATCTGTTGGCCATTTGTATGTCTTCTTTGGAGAAATGTCTATCATCCTTACCCCATTTTTTAATTGGCTAATTTTTTTTTTACTCTTAAGTTTTAGGAATTCATTATATATNTGTCCCGATAGGTGTAAGCTGAAGATATCTCATTGTAGTTTTGATTTGCATTTCCCCAAGGATTAGTGAGATTGAGCATTTTTTCATATATCTGTTGGCCATTTGTATGTCTTCTTTGGAGAAATGTCTATCATCCTTACCCCATTTTTTAATTGGCTAATTTTTTTTTACTCTTAAGTTTTAGGAATTCATTATATATTTTTTTGGTTGTTTTTATTATTTTTATTTATTTATTTTTAAGTAGGCTTCATGTCCAACATGAGGGCTTGAACTCACCACCGAGATCAAGAGTTGCATGCTGTACCAACTGAGCCAGCCAGGTACCCCTTCCTTATATATTTTGAAGATGAACTCCCTATCACATATATGGCTTGTAAATATTTTCTCCCATTCTATAGGTTGCCTTTTCTATTCTGTCGATTGTTTCCTTTGCTGTGCAGAAGCTTTTTAGTCTTGTCTATTTTTGTTGTCTATGCTTTTGGTGTCATATTCATGAAATCAGTGGCAAGACCATTGTCATGAATTTTTTCCCCTATGTTTTCTTCCAGGAGTTTTACAATTTCTGGTCTAATGTTTAAGTCTTTAATACATTTTAAATTGACTTTTTTATGCTGTAAAGTCAGGGTCCAATTTCATTGCATGTGAATATTCAGTTTTCTTAACAGTATTTCTCCATTGTGTATTCCTGGCATCCTTATTGAAGATCATTTGACATGTACATGGACTTATTTCTGTGTTCTCCATTTTGTTGCATTGCCCTGCGTGTCTGTCTTTATGTTAGTTCCATATTGTTTTGATTATAGTAGTTTTATAATATACTTCAGAAACAGAATTGTGATGCCTCCAACTTTGTTCATGTTTCTTGAGATTGATTTGACTATTCCTGGTCTTTTGTGGTTCCATATGAATTTTAGAATTGGTTTCCTATTACTGTAAAGAATGCCATTGGGATTTTGGTAGAAATTGCTTTGAATCTATAGATTGCTTTGGACAGTATGGACAGATAACAATATTAAGTCTTCCTATCCATGTGAACACTGGATGTTTTCCCATTTGTTTGTGTATCCTTAAATTTCTTTCTTTTGTAGTCTTCAGTGTATGACTCTTTCATTTCCTTAGTTAAATTTATTCCTATAGATTTTATTCTTTTTGGTACTATTGTAAATGAGATTGTTTCCTTAATTTCCCTTTCAGATAATTTGTTTTTAGTGTATAGAAACACAACTTTTTTTTTGTATTCTATAACTTTATTTAATTTGTTTATTGGTTGTCTTTTATTTATTTATCTTGCCTAACTGCTTTGGCTAGGACTTCTAGTACTGTGTTGAATAGAAGTGGTGAGAGTGGGCATCTTTGCTTTGTTCCTGATCTTTGAGGAAAAGCTGTCACTCCTTAACCGTTGAATATGATGTTAGCTTTGGGCTTTTCATGTATGTCCTTTATTATTTTGAGGTACTTTCCTTCTATTCCTAGTTAGTTGAGAGGTTTTTTTTTTTTTATCATGAAATGTGTTTCAGGTCTTCGAGGAACATAAAATCACTGAAACAATTGTCAAAAGATCAGGTTTTATTATAGCTATCGATATGACCTTGGAAATGTGACCTGAACTTTTTTTTTTTATTAAGATTTTTATTTTGATCCCAGTATTGTTAACATGGTATTATATTAGTTTCAGGCGTACAATATAGTGATCCAACAATTCTATACATTACACAGTGCTCATCACGTTAAGCGTACTCTTTAGTCCCCATCACTTACTTCACCCCTACCCCCTTCCACCTCCCCTCTGGTAACTGTTCATTCTCTATAGTTAAGACTGTTTCTTGGTTTGCCTCTTTCTCTCTTTTTTTCCTCCTTTGATCCTTTGTTTTGTTTCTTAAATTCCACATACAAGTGAAATCATATGGTATTTGTCTTTGTTTCTTGTGTTTTTGATTTTAGCCATTCTGATAGGTGTGAGGTGATATCTCACTGTAGTTTTGAATTGCATTTCCCTGATGATGAGGGATGTTGAGCATCTTTTCTTTTTTTCTTTTTTTAAAGATTTTATCTGTTCATTTGAGAGAGAGAGAGACAGAGAGAGTACAAGCAGGGGGAGAGGCAGAGGGAGAGGGAGAAGCAGACTCCCTGCAGAGCTGGGAGCCTGATTCAGGACTCTATCCCAGCACTTGGAAATCATGACCTGAGCTGAAGGCAGACACTTAACCATCTGAGCCACCCAGGTACCCCTGTGGAGCATCTTTTCATGTGTCTGTTGGCCATCTGTATGTCTTCTTTGGGAAAATGTCTGTTCATGTTTTCTGCTCATTTTTAAATGGATTATTTGTTTTTGCATGTGTGTTGAGTTATATCAGTTCTTTATATATTTTGGATACTAACCCCTTATCAGATATATGCAAATATCTTCTCCTACTCAGTAGGTTGCCTTTAAGTTTTGTTGGTTGTTTGCTTTGCTGTGTAGAAGCTTTTTGTGTTGTCCCAATAGTTTATTTCTGTTTTTATTTCCCTTACCTCAGGAGACAAAGTTAGAAAAATGTTCTACAGCTGATGAGATTGCTGCCTGTGCTCTCTTCTAGGATTTTTATGGTTTCAGATCTCACATTAAGGTCTTTGATCCTTTTTCAGTTTATTTTTGTATGGCGCAAGAAAGTGGTCCAGTTTCTTTCTTTTGTATGTAGCTGTCCAGTTCTCCCAGTATCATTTGTTGAAAAGACTTTT
>NC_048220.1:101914080-101941892 GCF_002007445.2 Ailuropoda melanoleuca | reverse complement strand
TCTTGAAAGACATTGAAGAAGACACACAAAGATGGAAAAATATTCCATGCTCATGGAATGGAAGAATTAACGTAATTAAAATGTCCATGCTACCCAGAGCAATCTACACTTTCAAGGCTATCCCGATCAAAATACCGAGGACATTTTTTCAAAGAACTGGAACAAATAGTCCTTAAATTTGTATGGAACCAGAAAAGGCCCCGAATCTCCAAGGAACTGTTGAAAAGGANAAGGAACTGTTGAAAAGGAAAAACAAAGCTGGGGGCATCACAATGCCGGATTTCGAGCTGTACTACAAAGCTGTGATCACAAAGACAGCATGGTACTGGCACAAAAACAGACACATCGACCAATGGAACAGAATAGAGAACCCAGAAATGGACCCTCGGCTCTTTGGGCAACTAATCTTTGATAAAGCAGGAAAAAACATCCGGTGGAAAAAAGACAGTCTCTTCAATAAATGGTGCTGGGAAAATTGGACAGCTACATGCAAAAGAATGAAACTTGACCACTCTCTCACACCATACACAAAAATAAACTCCAAATGGATGAAAGACCTCAATGTGAGACAGGAATCCATCAAAATTCTAGAGGAGAACATAGGCAACAACTTATATGACATCGGCCAAAGCAACCTTTTTCATGACACGTCTCCAAAGGCAAGAGAAACAAAAGACAGAATGAACTTATGGGACTTCATCAAGATAAAAATCTGCACAGCCAAGGAAACAGTCAAAAAAAACTAAGAGGCAGTCCACAGAATGGGAGAAGATATTTGCAAAGGACACTACAGATAAANACACCACAGATAAAGGACTGGTATCCAAGATCTACAAAGAACTTCTCAAACTCAATACACGAGAAACAAATAAACAAATCATAAAATGGGCAGAAGATATGAACAGACACTTTTCCAATGAAGACATACAAATGGCTAACAGACACATGAAAAAATGTTCAAAATCATTAGCCATCAGGGAAATTCAAATCAAAACCACACTGAGATACCACCTTACGCCAGTTAGAATGGCAAAGATAGACAAGGCAAGAAACAACAATTGTTGGAGAGGATGTGGAGAAAGGGGATCCCTCCTACATTGTTGGTGGGAATGCAAGTTGGTACAGCCACTCTGGAAAACAGTGTGGAGGTCCCTTAAAAAGTTAAAAATTGAACTACCCTATGACCCAGCCATTGCACTACTGGGTGTTTACCCCAAAGATACAGACGTAGTAAAGAGAAGGGCCATATTCACCCCAGTGTTCACAGCAGCATTGTCCACAATAGCTAAATCGTGGAAGGAGCTGAGATGCCCTTCAACAGATGACTGGATTAAGAAGTTGTGGTCNGATTAAGAAGCTGTGGTCCATATATACAATGGAATATTACTCAGCTATCAGAAAGAACGAATTCTCAACATTTGCTGCAACATGGACGGCACTGGAGGAGATAATGCTAAGTGAAATAAGTCAAGCAGAGAAAGACAATTATCATATGATTTCTCTCATCTATGGAACATAAGAACTAGGAGGATCGGTAGGGGAAGAAAGGGATAAAGAAAAGGGGGGGTAATCAGAAGGGGTAATGAAACACGAGAGACTATGGACTATGAAAAACAAAATGAGGGCTTCAGAGGGGAGGGGGTGGGGGAATGGGATAGACTGGTGATGGGTAGTAAGGAGGGCACGTATTGCATGGTGCACTGGGTGTTATACGTAACTAATGAATCATCAAACTTTACATCGGAAACCGGGGATGTACTGTATGGTGCCTAACATAATATAATAAAAAAACATTTAAAAATATAGAAATGGGTGGAGGTGAGATTTCAGAGGCTTTCGCAGTTTGGATTAGGATTAGCAGTAAATAATAGAAAATAAAAATAACATCCATTTAAATAAGTAGAAAAGTATTTCTCTCATAGGTAAATGGTTGCAGTTAGGTGGTATTGTCAGAGATGTATGCTCCTTCCATCTTGTGTCAAGGTCACCACTTATTCCAAGTGACTCTTGGAGTTCAGTCATGATACCCACACTGTAGCCAGCAGGAAGCAGGAAGGGCAGAGGAGAGCACATCCCTCCCATGATGGACATTTTCCAGGGACCATAAACACAAATTATTTCCTCTTATATCTCATTGGCCAGAATGAAGGTAGCTGCACTTAACTAACTGCAAGGGCGGCTGGAAAATGTGTCTTTATTCAGATCATGTGTCCAGGTGAAAACCAGGTGTTCTGTAAGTGAGGAAGGAGGAGAGAACAAATATTGAGAGCAGCTAGTCATCTCTGCCACAGAGGGGGAAGAGGAAAGGAAGCCAAGAGGTGGCACAAAGCTAGAGTTAGAATGTTCTAGAAGTGGAGTGCATAAGGACTTTTAAGAACAAAGATGTCGTCTTAATTTGTACTGTCCCAGAAATAGGACTTGAGACAAGAATTTGAAGGGATGTAGTTTATTTAGGAGGTGATTCTAGGAAACACCAGTAAGGGAGTGGGGAAGTGAGGCAGTAAAAGGAGGGCAAATATAAGCTGTACTTTTCTAAGTTAAAACTTTAAATTAAAAAAAATTTAATTTCAGTTTTATTGAGGTATACTTAACACATGAAGTTCTAAAATATTTAAGGCGTACGTTGTGATGAGTTGATATAAATGTTCCTGTACCTTGTGAAGATTCCTTGCATCTCGCTCATTAACACATCCATCACCTCACAGATTTACTTAATTATTCAAGAGCTAGACTACTAGGAAGTGGGAAGCCTGGGGCCATTTGATAAGTCTGCCTGTCTCAGAGGATGTGTGTGGATGTGTGTGTGTTGAGGCAATCTTATTTATTTATTCAAAAATATTTATTGAAGACCTGAATGTGATGCACAATGACGGTTCACTACTCCAGACACGAAGTACCTCAGTGGGGAAAAAAAGGGCAAAATATTTATTGAAGACCTGAATGTGATGCACAATGACGGTTCACTACTCCAGACATGAAGTACCTCAGTGGGGAAAAAAAGGCAAAATGCCTGCCCTACCGAGCTTCCGTTCTGTCTTCTCTGAATGATGAACAGAGAGACCCCAGCTGACGTCTGAGTCACAGTTAGCTCTAAGATGTTCATTGTTCCCTCTGTACCTGGAAACATGCCATATCTGATATGAGATGAAAGCATGTCTTTCTAGGGAGGTGCTGGGGGGGGTTGGATGAAGGTTGTCCAAAGGTGCAAATTTTCGATTATAAGATAAATAAGTACTAGGAATATAACGTACGACATGATGACTGCAGTTAACACTCTGTGTGGTATATTTGGAAGTTGTTAGAGTAAAACCTAGGAGTTCTTATCACAGGGAAAAAAATGTTTTTCTCTTTTTCTGTCTCTTTTTTTGTATCTATGTAGGGTGATGGATGTTAACTAAACGTATCACGGTAATTGCTTCACAACATGTAAGTCAAATCATCACGCTGTATACCTTACACGTATACTGTGCTGTATGCCAATTACATCTCAGTAAAAGCTGGAAAGAAAATAAAGAAGATACTCAGAAAAAAAAAAGCATAGCTTTCCGTTTCTGATACATGGGTCAATGAGGATTTATTTTTGCATAGGGGACTGGATAGTATTTGGCTGTTTTTGTTTTTGTTCTCTTTTGCTGAGAACCTTGAGAATTCAGGACAGACAAGTGGAGAGAGGGCTCACCCTGCAGCCATATGAGAGCCAAGCAGGAAACACTAAATGGAAAGTGTGAGTGGGTTTGCCAGCAGAGAGGATGCGAGACAAAGGATTTTGAAGAGGTTTCCCCAAATTTATCCTCAAACTCCACTCTGGGGTCTTTAAGGCAGATGTTTCCTAGTGTTCCTTCAAGAGCATTGGAAGCCTAACCTCTGATACCACTTCCCACGTCCCAGTTCCCTCAGCACATCTCCGAGTTCTGTTTTTAACAATCTCTAGCCATGATGATGGGCTATGGATTTGTCTGCACATTTGTTTCAGAGCTCTGTGAACTAGCCGGGCTGCGGGGTAGCTGAGGTGTTCTGGGGTTAAGCCTCCTGTCTTAGGATTCTGAAAATGGTCCCAAGCAGTCTACAGCTGGGTGAAGAGATGATTCAGGGGTGGTGGGGGGATGGGGGAGGTAAGGAAGGCGGGTCCTGGCTGATCAGGTCCAATACCGGCACGTTATGAAGGCAAAGACAGCCGGTGGCTTGGCCCTTTCCTCTTTCAGCAGCCAGCTTTATTCGCTTAAACACAAGTTGAGGGAGGCCAGCTAGTGGCTAATAGCGTGGAATTTGGAAAGGGACCGTTCTGCCTTTGCTAGTTATGTGAACCAGGACTAGCCATGTGAACTTGCTCTGTTTTTTTTTTTTTTTAANAATTTGGAAAGGGACCTTTCTGCCTTTGCTAGTTATGTGAACCAGGACTAGCCATGTGAACTTGCTCTGTTTGTTTTTTTTTTTAAACAGCTGTATCTTTTGGAACTTCAGTTTTGTCATTCATAAAATGGGACAGTTATCTCTACATACTAGGGTTTTTTTTTTTTAAAGATTGTATTTATTTATTTGACAGAGAGAGAGAGACAGCCAGCGAGAGAGGGAACACAGGCAGAGGGAGTGGGAGAGGAAGAAGCAGGCTCCCAGCGGCCCAGGACTCTGGGAAAACGCCCTGAGCCGAAGGCAGCGGCTTAAAGACTGAGCCACCCAGGCGTCCCTACGTACTAGGGTTTTTAAAAATACCGTGCTGCTGTGTTTAGCAGAGTGCCTGTGCTTAGTGAATGGTATCTGTTTCTAGGCTGGGCAGATTGGAGGACCTCAGCTTTACAGAGGAGGAAGATGAGGTGCACACAGTGGGTCTCTGCACTCTGCTTCCCCCATTCTCTCTTGCTTCTTAGGATCCCGTGTCCTTTCCAGGCTCAGCAGGTCCTAAAGCCTTGGCCAGGCTTGCGTGTTTTGCTCACCACCCTGAGCAGGGAGGGGCTGTTGGCAGAAAGAGCCCTACTTCTGCCCACCTGGGTCAGAGCTACTTCCTGCCCTCCTGGGTCTGCAAGGAGCAGATGGGGTCGGAAGTGAAAGGGAACCTGAATGGGGCTCCCAGGGAGGCATCCAGTGGGTAAGTGCCGACCTGCTGGTGGAAAGCATTCAAAATGATTCTCTGGCATTTCTCTAAGAGCATTCATATGCAATCCAGGGAGGGCACATTTTCTAAAAGGCAGGTGGAAATGCATCCCTGCTGTTCTCAGGAGGGCACATTTGGAAGGCTCTTGTCCAATTAAAGTATTACAGAGCCCAACTACTCCTCAAGGTTATTTCTGAAGAGGGAGGGGTTGTTTTTTTTTCTCCTAATAGGGTGGAGATGAAGCAGAAAGGCCAGCATCTGACGAAGCACAAAACGATGCCCGAGTCCGTGCTGTAGCTGGCCTGAATTCCGTGTGTGCGTGCGTATGTGAGTGCAAGTGTGTGTATGTGTGTGCGTGTGTCTTCCCCCCATGTCTGCTTTTGTTCTGGCCCTTTCTCTCCCTCTTGTCTCTTCATGGCTCTGAAGATTCAGACCACATAGTTGTGAATGCCGTGTATCCTTGAGCAAATGCAGGCGATAACGGTACCTGCCTCATTGAGGGAAAGTGCACGTGAAACACTTAGCAGGGTGCCTGGCACATAGTAGCTGCTCTGCAACTCGGTATATTTTCTGATAACTTTCTTTCTGTGTGTGCGTTTCTCTTTACTGGGGCAAGTGTAGGGACTGGACTAAGTGCCCTGGGCTACAGATCACAGAAGTGTTTGCGGGTCAGCTCCACGGGAGCAGGAATGGGTCTGCAGGTTTACCGTCATTTCTCCAGCACCAAGAACAGCGCCTGGCTCAGCTGGGGTGCTCAGTAATGAGATGGTGACCGAATCAATGAGGGATTCTGACTGGAGCTAACTTAAGTAGGAAAGGGAAAATAATGTAGAAGACGTCAAGTGTTACGAGGAGCCCAAGGGTGGGGATGAGGAAGGCCTCGGGAAGAGATACAATCTGTGGTCTCGAATGCCACAGAGACAGGCTTGTCAATTCTCGTTCCACCCGTGCACAGTTACTTTGTTCTTTTATCTCCCGTGGATAGTTTCTCCTGCGCCTCGGGCTATCTGGTGAATTGTGGCCCCCTCATAATGATCAGTCCAGCTAATTTTGGATACTGACTAGATGTCTCTGAATCTTGATTTCAGATTCCCAGGAGTGATCTGATGGGCTTGGGCCAGATCCTTTAATTCCTGGTCTAATCAGAAACAGTAGAGAGTAGGGCCCATGGATCGGGGGAAGTTTCTAGATGAGCTGGCTCTTGTGAGCTGGCAGATGACTGGTTCAGTGGTTGCCTTGCCCTGCTGAGTCTGGAAGAAGGGACCCATCCACAGAAGAGATGAGAGTGGCTAGAGGCATAATCCTGAACTTCAGAGCATGAGTGGGAGGACGTGTGTATGGAGAATTATAGGACAAATGGATTCCCTGGTCCTGTCTGGGTGGTTTATATGGAGTGGTATTTGGGAGTACTTGGGAGAAACTCTTCCTTTTGAGGCCTGAAATTTCCTGGGTACCAGCCTTGTAACATTTTCCGTTCTAATGGGAATGATGAATGTTAATAACTAAGACCTTTGTTCTTGAGCAAAAGCTGTGCTGAAGATCATTGCACTCTTTCCTGTAACATATCTGTAATGTTACCCCAGGGACAATGAGTTACATATGCAAATCCCTGTCAGTCTGAGTGTTCTAAAATAAGTTTGGCCCTTCTATTGAGCTGTGTTTCTCATTAATCCAGTGGTTCTCAGAGAATGGTCTCCTACCAATCCACATCAGAATTACCTGGGAACTTGTTAGAAATGCAGATTCAGGGGCGCCTGGGTGGCACAGCGGTTAAGCGTCTGCCTTCGGCTCAGGGCGTGATCCTGGCATTATGGGATCGAGCCCCACATCAGGCTCTTCTGCTATGAGCCTGCTTCTTCCTCTCCCACTCCCCCTGCTTGTGTTCCTTCTCTCTCTGGCTGTCTCTATCTCTGTCAAATAAATAAATAAAATCTTTAAAAAAAAAAAAGAAAGAAATGCAGATTCATGGCCACTACGCCAGGCCTATGGAAGCTCTCCCAGTGAGTCCCATGCATCTAGAAGCTGGGAAAACCTTTGCCGTTTTAGGGAGAGGCTTGTCCCTTGGTTCAAGGCTTCATGGGCTCTATCTCTGTGAAGGCTTTTCTGAGCAAAGTCTTTGAGGTTAAGGCCTCAGGAAGCCTGAGTAGATACTGCCATTAAGTTCCAACGATTGCTTCTCTCAGCCTTGGGAAAAGTTATAATTCCTGAAGAGGTATTGGCCTGGAAACTCCATTTAGAAGCCCAGCTATAGACGGTGACACTACTCTTTTACCTTTCAGAAGAATAAGTGATGTCAGCGCGAGGTTCATGCTGAGACAGTGGACATTTTCCACTTTCAGGCAGAGGTGGTGTGTAAAGCTCTCTGAACTGAATTGCAATGGACCGATGTCGAATTTCCGTCTTTATTTATAAATGGAGAGGGAAGGAAAATACCGATTCAGTATCTGTATCCCTTTATCTCACTGAATTCCCACAATGGCCCACAAAGGTAGGTACTATCACCCTTGGAGGAAAGTGAAATAGTTGGACCACTTTTTGACCCACAAGTGCTCAAATGGGAATTCAGACCTAGACGATTATATGCCAATAACCAAACCTTGAACCACAATGCTACAACATTTGCACATGGCACTTAGCCTCTTCCTTTCCTCCCTTCTGTTTTTTCCTTCTCCCCATCCCTGCATCGTGCTCTGTTCCATGCTGCACTGGAGTTTCCTCACCTCAGGGGAGGTTGAGGCCGAGCTTCTAGGCTTTTCGTGCTATCAACTGACTTCGGCAGGGTTGGAAGACAGAGGGATTTACAACCCCCCACGGCCCTATCCAGACTGGAAAGCTGTCCCGTGGTGTGGAGAGATGGTGAGAGCTGTGTCCACTGTGGGTCTGGGAGAGAGATGGCCTGTATCCTGCCCCCTGGGCTCTCAGGAGAGCGATGTGGTGCAGCCAGTCTTGTTGGAGAGGCGGGGCAGGCCATGCACAGAGTGCCCCACTCAGAAGTGAGGGGAGCTTGCTGGGCCTGAAGCAGTCCAGTGCAAAGCCACAGGGGCATCTCAAGGAATCCTGTGCAGACCTGACCTCACTCCCCGCACACAGGCCCCTAGAGACGCCCTCTACCCATGAACTTTGACACGATCTTCGTGTTATTTGTAGGTAAACGTGTGTAGGGGACCCAGAGGTGCTATATTGACTGAAAATAAGTTTATGTTCTCCTGGCACAATAAGAACTCAAAATACAAGTTTAGCTGAGTCATAAGAATGAAAAATTGTGTTTCTTGCACAAATGAGTGTGTGGACTGGGAATCGTAGCCTCTACACAGACTTGGCTCATTTGCTGCGCTCAATGACCCGTGAAGTAAGTGGGGCTCTCCAGGGCCCATTTTGTCACTCATCTTTGTGCGGCATTTAGCTAGGAAGTCCGCCCCATCTCCCTCCTTTTACAAAACGGGATTTCCCTACCGATGTGGGCGCCTGGCTGGCACCTGTCTGCCACTAGGTGGGGTTAGAAATCGCAGGATGCTTAGGGTCTTGCTAGGGCTTGCTGGAGATGGTGGGACAAGCGGATGGAAATGACAAGCAGTGAGGGGAACTCCCTCCTCCTTGGTGGTCAGAAGTTCCACCATCAGAGCATCTAGTGCTCTTTATTTTGCTAAACTGGGTTTTTAAAACGACAAAAGTCGTTACTTTGCAAATAGTTCAGAAGTTTGTCCTTTTTTTTTTTTTTTTTTAAGATTTTATTTATTCATTTGACAGAGATAGAGATAGCCATTGAGAGAGGGAACACAAGCAGGGGGACTGGGAGAGGAAGAAGCAGGCTCCCAGCGGAGGAGCCTGATGTGGGGCTCGACCCCAGAACACTGGGATCACACCCTGAGCTGAAGGCAGACGCTTAACGACTGAGCCACCCAGGCACCCCAGAAGTTTGTCCATTTAAACCACCCCTGTTCCTCTCCTTGGAGAGATCCACTGGTAACAGTTTGGTCTGTAGGCTTCCTGTTTTTGTTTTCCTTTGAGTTTAATTCGTACACACTCACATGTATATACACGAGCCTGTGTTGGTAGATCCACAAATCCTCAAACACCGATATGCGTGGCACATGCATTGTTTTCCAGCTTGCTTGTTTTCACTTAGCATACTCTATAAACATTTTCTCAAGTCAGTGCAGATAGATGCCTCATAGTTATTGCCTCCCTAGCAATCTATGGTATAAATACACTGCAATTTTTAAATTCTCCACCTTCTCTTCTCCCCTTCTCTTCCTCTCTCCCTTACCTTCCTCCTCCTCCTTTTTTTTTTTTTTTTGGCTATGTTAACAATGTTGAAACGAATATTTTCATACCTGTAACTTTCTGCCCTTGCATTAGTGTCTGT
Source organism: Ailuropoda melanoleuca (assembly GCF_002007445.2). Lineage (NCBI taxonomy): Eukaryota > Metazoa > Chordata > Mammalia > Carnivora > Ursidae > Ailuropoda > Ailuropoda melanoleuca. Next base: position 101,932,437 of record NC_048220.1, on the reverse strand, counting down.
TGTTTTAGTGTGGTTTGCTTTGTTTTACTTTTCCATCGGCTGGGTCCTAAGTTATTTACATTTAAAATTTCCGTAGCTACTGTCAGAATGGCTCTTCATAAAGGTTGTACTATTTTAAACTCCCACCAGCAGAGTCACAAAGAGCAATGCTTCTAAGTCCTGCATTGTACTTATCTGTTTAATAACCATACCAAACATGTGAGACCCGGTGAGGAGGACGGGGAGTTGCCAGCCTGGCCCTCTGCACTTAGCACAGTGCCTCCCCACAGCGGATGCTCAGCGGGTATTTGCACGAGCGAAAGAGAATGTGTAGAATAAATACCTGCCAAGAACTCATTCTGAGAATTATGCTTGGGAAAATTTTAAGACAAGAAATTTAACTGACAAGTAAAATATTCTAGCTTGGAAAATGATAATTCCCTAAATTCTCTTGGGATGGTGAAGGTTAAAAAAAAATCTGTTATGTTATTTCAAAATTCTAATCTGTTGCATTGGCTTGATAGTTATACAAAGAGGGGGAAAAATCCCACTTTGGCTTCTCCAACGGTGTTCGATTTGGATAATACATTTGCACAGTAGTGTAGACATGAGCCTTGTCTGGGAGGCTGGCCATTCTCACTGTGGATTCCCAGGTAATCCCCCCAGGGCATGACCTGGGTCAGTTGTCCTACTAAGTGTAAGGCACACTGCCGAGGCATGGCCTGGTCCCTTTGGCTGAGTGGGGGCCAGTTTGTGGCAGAGCGGGCCTGGCTTATGTCCTGCCTTTTTTGCTCTGTGATCTTGGGCAAGTGACTGTGCCTCTGTGGGCCTCAGTGCCCTCACTTCTGGAGTATGAGTTATCATTTCCGCAGTTCCTGCCTCTTGGGTAGCTGTGAGGCCAAGAAGCAGTCCGAGAATGGTAGTGCGCTGTGCAAACGTGAACTGTCAGTTGCAGACTATCTTGCTGGCCCCTTGAGAAGACTCGGCCTAAACAGGTGAGACATTTAGCGGGAAAAGCAAGAGCCCAGTGCTCCAGGGGCCACTACGGAGAACAGTGAAGGGACAAGATGGAGAGATTGAGAGGAGGCTGGAGGGCTGGGTGGGCACTGAAGCTGCGGGTGGGGGGGAGGGGAAGGCGGTGGAGCCTTCCAGGGACACAAAGGACTTTCTCCATCCCTCAGCTGCACAGGGACCTGTCTCCTTGGGGCTGCTTTTGCTTGATTTGGTGTGCTGTTAACCTTTGCTCCGCCCCAGGCTGTGTTTAACTTGGGGCCATGGGCACGGGGAGAAGGTCACAACAAATTCAGTGAGAGGCATTTTAAGTACCTAAAGCAATAAATCCTCATGTACCTCGAGCCTGCCCAGGCTTCCCCAAACCTGGGAATTCAATTTTGTGCAGCGCACACAGTTTGCCAAGCACGCCAAGTCATCGGGAGAACAACTTGATGTATTGCTGTGGGGGAAAAAACTGCCGTGTCCCTTTCTTCATTCAAATTAACACCTTTTCATACCGGGCTGACAGGTGACTGATCACCCGAGAATACATCCTGGCTTCAAGTGATTTCATAGCTCTTCCTTCTCTGTTTCCCTGTCTTTATTTTCATGCCTTAAAAAGTCAGGAGAAAACATTATTATTATTATTGCTATAGAATCAGTACCTGATTCATAAGCCCTAAGCCCTGGGGCCTGGCATATGGTAGGCATTAATAAATGATGAATGAATAAATGACTAGATTTGGTTGATGTCTGCAGATTGCCCTTTTTTCCTTCCCAGAGGATCAGAGGAAGCTTTTGCTTTGTTTTAGTTTTTTATTTTTTTTTCTTTGCATGGTGGACACTGCTGTGCGCAGGTCAATGCGTGTGCTGCTCAGATGCCCCTTTGGGGAGCTGGAGGACCTGTCCCAGCTGCTGGGAGTGCTGGTGGCCCCTGGAGGGACTGTCTGAGTTGCAGAGTCATCGTGCCCAAGGTGAGGCCTTCCTGGAGTGACCCATGTCCAGCGATTGATCCATATGGGGTTATAAAGGTCCAGCCTTCTCAGCCCAACTGGGGACAGTTCCGAAGGGTCATTTTAGCTCTGCATCTCTCCCGGTGGGTTTGGCTGTCTTTGGGCTGCATCACAGTTCCACGTTCCCTCCAACCCTTCCCCGCCCTTCCCTTCCACAGATGCCGACCTCAGGAGCCCTCTTCAATAAAGCTCCTGCGCTCTAGACTCCATTGTGGAGACGTGTCCCATGCAGCCCGACCTACAACATTTTGTCCTGTTTTTACGTAGATTTCCACTCTGACCTTCCTCCTCATTGGCCATACTATCAGCTGACATGTATCCAGTGCTCCTCGGAGGTAGGCACTCGCCCTGCCTCCTCTCACTCAATCTTCCCGAGGACCCTGGGTGAGAGGCTCTGTTAGAATCTGCATGTTCACGCATGGAAGCAAGGCTGGGCATCCAGGGACTCATCTGAGGTCACGGCCGGTAAGTGCTGGAGCCAGAACTTGAACCCAGTTGCATTCTAGAGCCTGGGCTCTTAACTACTTTGCTTCCTTCCAGTGCCCCGGCTGATAACTTTAGATAAATCCGGGGAGAGGAGTTTGATGACCCCAGGCAAGCATTTCCCAAAAGGTTTTGTAGGACTCAGATGCTTTTTTGTTAAAGGGGTTCTTGAGTCAAATAGGTGGGAAATATTTCAAGTCGAGGATCCTCTGTGCAATTTACCAAGTGCATTAATGTAGTGGCAGCTCTGAGGAGTCCTACCGTAGGGAAACCTGCTGTGTTTTCCAACCTTATTTGACCACAAAAAAACCATGGTGTTCTGTGGGGAAAAAAAACTATAGGAAACACTGGCCTAGACTTTAAATGCTTATTTTAGTTCATGGGGAGTTGATTTATGTTTGCTGGGTTACCTTTTCTGGTCCTGACTAATCGTTATGCTACTAAATAAGTTGTTTCAAAGTTATAAAATAGAAGTAATTTTTTTTACATAAAAAAGTTCATAAAATAGAAGTAATTTTTATCTCATGAAACTTATGTTGTGATCAAATGAGGAACGATATACAAAAATTGTGAAAATCATTAATTACTGTACAGAGGCTAGGAGTTTGAAAGGTATTAATATTTTCAGATTCAGAAATGTTAGGAGGCTGGTCTGCCAAGTGCCATCCCTCACAGAAAATCTAGCTTTGCAAACATTTCTGAGGAGAGGCCGGTCTCCACATATGTGTGTGGACTGTTTGAAAGAATTATAATTAGCATACATATGATTAATGCATTAAAGTTAGGTCATTGTTAAAATGGGAAATACTTATTCATCAAAGAATTTTTGGGCATGCATTGTGTACCTAGGCAAATGTCCCTGGGAATATAAGTAACTGTACATTACGGAATTGATCTTTAAAGAATTTAATATATACAGCACCGAGGTCAAACAAAGGGCATACCTTCTCCTTTTTCAGCTGATGCCCATTGCAGACTTTGCCAATCATTCATCACGCTCTTAACCACGGAGGCCAGATGCAGCTTCAGAGTTCTCCCTACAGCACTTGAGGCAGCTGCTGCTAACTCGTCAGTGACATGGGAGATGAAACTTAGTCCACAGAACAACAATGACCTGTAGAGTCTGGACCTGCATACGTAATGAGCATGCACCAAGTGAGAGGGTGACAGGTGCCAATATAATTGTACAGTCACATATATACAGTCCATGTCTGGGTTAGAGTAGTCAAGGAGGACTTCCTAGAAGAGGCAGGAATGAAACTGGGCCTTGACGGATGGCAGGGACTTGGTTGGTGATCAGGATAAGGGAGGGTATCAGAGGACACTCCAAATACCCCAAAGGCAGCCTGGGTCTAAAATCTTTGCTGAGATTTCATTGCTGTGTGTGGGCATTGCTGTTTCCTTACCCTAGATTCTAGAAGACTGATACATCTCAGAGTCACTTTGACCTTCTGATTGGCTGCCAGCATTCAGATTGTGATTTCAGTCTGTTGCCGAGTCAGAGACAGAGAATCCAAATTCCAGGTGCCCATAAATTACTTCTAGTTATTGCAATGACAAAAGGCCTCTTCGAAGGTGACTTGCTCACTCCCTGTTTTATAGCCTCATACATCAAAGAGGAAGATGGAGCGGAGTCAGTTACTGTGAGGAAATCCAGACTGCGGGAGAAATGGGTGGCAACTGTCTGTAGAATTGAGTACTTTCTGTCAAAACTTAATTAAATTAGCCTCGATTCTATAAATAATAGAGCAGGTTTCCCTCTCCCACCCCTCCACACCCCCCTCGATGTCTCTATCTCCCTAGAAAACGGAGTTCTGAGTGTGGTGCACTAGGAGACAGTCTGTAAAAATTAGACAATGAGGAGTGTAATTCAGATGTTCCCCGAATTTACAGAAGCAGAATAGGCTTCCGGTTCCGGTTAGAAGGGAGAGCGGCCTGCAAGATGTATGACCCGCTCAATGAGGTCTAAAGGACAAGAGCCCCGCAGGGGCCGGGAATCTTGCCTCCCTCCTTCTAGGTAGCCAGCTGTATGATGTTGGGAAGATCTCTTTCCTTTTGGCTCCTGAGTTTCCCTATCCAGGTCCCACTGAAGGCTTTGTACCAGACGGATTTCTTTCTCATTCGTGCCACAGGGTCACTGTGGGTCAGCTAAGGCTCGTTTCGGCATCTCCTTGGTCTGGGACTCTGGGAGATGGAGCAGCTGGTTTCAATTGCTGCAGATTGCTGTGCCGGAAGTGACGGAGGAGAGCGCTGGGGTGGGGAGTGGGCAGTCTGCTCACTGGCAGTCACGTGGCCTAGAAGTGATTGGTGACATGCGCTCTCACAGTTCACTGGATGGAACATGTCGTCTGGCCCTCCACAAGCGCAGGGGCCAGAAAGTGCGGTCGGTGGTATCGGGCACCTGGCATTTGGTGCCCAGCACTAATGAATGTCCCAATCTCTTCCAACAGTAAGTTTTAGAATTCTTTAGTTTTCATCAAACTGTGATTTTTTTATTTCTACATTTCACTTTGATTAGGATTCCTGTCCACTCAACCTTCATCCACCAAGTGCTGATTGATCATGCTTTAATTTCCTCAGGAATGGGTCTACTATCTCTGACTAACCTCGGTGTCCATCAATAGATGAACAGATAAAGAAGATGTACTGTGCACCCGTGTGCACACACACACGCTGAAACATTACTCAGCCATAAAGAATGAAATCTTGACATTTGCAACAAAATGGATGAATCTAGAGGATATAATGCTAAGTGAAATAAGTCAGAGAAACACAGATAGCATACGATTTCACTCATTTGTGGAATTGAAGAAAACAAGCAAAGAAAAAAAAAAGAGACCAAAAAACCACAACAACCCCACAACCAAACACCAGACTCTTTTTTTTTAATTTAATTTTATTATATTATGTTAATCACCATACAGTACATCCCCAGATTCCGATGTAAAGTTTGATGCTTCATTAGTTGCGTATAACACCCAGTGCACCATGCAATACGTGCCCTCCTTACTACCCATCACCAGTCTATCCCATTCCCCCACCCCTCCCCTCTGAAGTCTTCAGTTTGTTTCTCATAGTCCATAGTCTCTCATCAAACACCAGACTCTTAACTATAGAGAACAAACTGATGGTTACCAGAGGGGAGTGGGAAGATGGGTTAAGTGGGTGATGGAGATTAAGAGTATATTTATCATGATGCATACTGAGTCATGTACAGAATTGCTACGTCACTATGTTGTGCCCCTGAAATTAATATAACACTGTGTGTTAACTGTACTGGAATTTAAAAAAATAAATATTTAAAATAAAGAAATAAAAGAAGATGGATAGTTAAATGGATGATGATGACGACAGGGGGAGACAATGAGTTCACTTCCAGAAATGTGGACTGCCATGGGATATCCAGATGGATGCATCCAGTAGACATAGAGAGAGGCTGGGAGCCTCCATGTATTTGTGCTCTGTCCAGATGTTTTCTTGGGGTTGATTTCTAGTTTTATAGTGTTGTGGTTGGAAAAGATGCATGATATAATTTCAGTGTTTTTGAATTTTTTGAGACTTGTTTTGCGGCCTAACGTGTGATCTAGTTTGGAGGATGTTCCATGTGCACTTGAAAAGAACGTGTCTTCTGCTGTTTTTGGATGGAATGTTCTGAGTGTATCTGTTAGATCTGTCTAGTCCAATGTGTCAGTCAAAGCCACTATTTCCTTGTTGATTTTCTGTCTGAATAATCTTTCCAGTGACGTAAGTGGGGTGTTAAAGTCCCCTACGATAATTGTATTTCAACTGATTTCTTCCTTTATGTTCGTGTAAAGTTGTTTTTATATACGGGTGCTCCCATGTTGGGTGTGTAAATATTTACAATTGTTGTATTTTTTTTGTTGGATTGTTCTCTTTATGATTATGTAGTGTTCTTCTTTGTCTCTTGTTTGTCTTTGTTTTAAAGTCTGTTTTGTCTTTTACAAGTATTGCTACCCTGGCTTTCTTTTCACTTCCATTTGCATGATGAATGCTTTTCTATCCCTTCACTTTCAACCTGCAAGTATCTTTAGGTCTGAAATGAGTTTCTTATAGGCAACATATAAATGGGTCTTACTTTTTTATCCATTCTGTCATTCTCTGCCTTTTAACTGGTGCGGTTGGTTAGTCCATTTACATTCAAAGTAATTATTGATAGGTATGTACTTATTATGCTATTGTTACTTGTTTTATGGTTGTTTTTGAAGCTCTTCTCTGTTCTTTTATTCTTTTGCTCTCCTCTTTGTGGTTTGATGACTTTCTTTAGTGATATGCTTGAATTCCTTTATCTTTATTTTTTGCATATCTATTAGAGGTTTTTGATTTGTGGTTACCATAAGATTTTTATGTAATATCCTATTTATATAGCAGTCTATGTTAAGTTGATAAGCCATCCACTTTCTTTTTCTCATTTTTAGCATGATGGCTCAGTGATGAGATTTGAAGTGCCATGGGCTTAAGTTGGAATCATAGCCACATGGTTGCTGGGCAACCTTGGGCAGATGACCTAACTCTTCTGAACCCTAACCTCAGAAATGGGGGTAAAAACAGTACCTACCTCATTGGCTTAGTTTGAAATTCAATGGGGTCATTATGTAAATCACTAAGGTAACATAAGGCTGGGCCTTAGTTTCGGTGTTTATTTTTCCTGTCCAGATGATGGTAATTGCCTCGTAACTCATTGGTCTCCTTGCTTCCTCTGGTCTTGCTCACCTCCACTGACTCTTATTTTTACCCAAATTTTCTTTCCAAGATACAGCTCTGATCACATCATTCTACTACTCAGGACCCTCAACTATCTCTTCACTGCCTAAATCAGGCCAAACTTAACAGCTTCAGGTGCCTCAACAATGCTAACCTAGAGGGGTGCTCAGTAATTATCTGTAGAGTACAAATTTGCTTATTTACCTGTGATCCACTATTGACACAGGTTCTCTAATTTGTGTAGGAAGACCTGTGGCCATCCAGGAAGGTTTTGAGCAGGACTGGACACTGCACAACTCCAGGGGGCGCTTTTCACAGTATATTCTAAGTGAATGGCATTACTAGAATCCAGTGACGAACAGTGTAGTGGCTGGAAGAGTCCTGGATTCTGGTGTAGTCTCTATTGTTGGGCAAGTCCCTTAATGGCTTTGAGCTTTAATTGTCAAATGGGGACAGCAAGACCTATACTCCCTCCCTTTATACCTGTGGGAGGGGGTTGTGAAAATGAAAGCGCTTATAAACTGGGAAGTGCTGTCTCTCCCAAATTCTCTTGCTATTATTGTCACCAGGAGTGACAGTAGCAGTAAAGACTAGAGAGAACCTGATTGCCTGCAGTCAGTTTCTAAGATAAAAGCGCCATTAGGAGCAGTGGGTGTGTGATAGGCCCAAGCATATTATTTATTTATAATTTAAGCTACCTTGTTTTTCTTATTTCAACAGCATTACTCGTAAGAGCAGAAAATAATAGTCTAGCAAAGAAGAAAATAAAAACACTCATAATCCCACCCACACAGGAGCAAATGTTATTAATTCCTTGATATATTTTCTTCTAGAACCTTTCCCAGGCATATGTGGTGCATGTACCATCTTATAGCCTGCTCCCCCCCCTTAATGTGCCACAAACCTCTTTTCATATTAATAAATACACCTTCATGGTGTGATTATTAATGGATGCTTATTATTCTGATGTGAGGACGCACTTGAATTTATTTAACCGACACATTGTTGCTGGCATTTAGGTCAATTCTTACATTTCCCTGTTAAAAACGGGCTGCAAGGAACATTCTTGTAGCGAAATCTGTGTGCACATCCATGCTTATTTCCTCAGGTTAAACCACAGAAGTGGAATTACAGGGTCAAAGAGTAGGCATATTTTTTTTTCTTTAAAAGACTTTTGCAAAGAACTGTCAGTTGCCTTTAGTAAGATTGTATGCTCAGTTGGATTTTGAAAGTCATTTCTGTCTAATAGTGGAGTGTGCAAAATAAATAAACTTTGAACTTTCAAATGGAATTAGTCTCTGCTGGGTTGTAATATGGGTTTAGTCAGAAATGTGAGGACGGTGCTCAGTGATGGAGTAGCAGGAAAGCCCTATTAATCGGTTCTAGGCTACTTTCTTTTCTTGAGATCTTAATATTTAAAAATTGGGGTATCATTTTTATAGAATATGGTTTTATTTTAATTGATTTGGGCTAGAAGTCACCCATATCTGATTCTCTTCTCCTTCCAAGCATATGGAAGAGGACGTTCTCCAATTCTCTGCAGCACGTGGGGCTGGTGACTGGGTCTAGCCAATGGGCTGTGAGCAGAATGATATGGGCCACTTCTGGAGCGAAGGACTTAATTGCCAGTAAGAGACCCCCTCCCCAGCAAGCTGACGACCAGATCTCTGTCTTCTCCATGTTGACTGAGGAGTCCCTGTGTTATTAAGGGTATGCTGCAGGCCCATGGGGCCTCTGTCAGCTTGGGTCTCTGAGCATCTTCTTAGGACAGTTGCGCTGTAAAGTCACCTGTGTTACAGTAGACTTTGTGTGAGTGAGAAGCCAACTCATGACAAATCACTGAGATGGGGGGAGGGTATTTTTTTAACTGAAGCATAATCTAATTCATCCCAAATAGTACAGTATGCAATTTGATTCCAGAGCTAAGTGACTAGTTACCTCACAAATACTTCTTAGAGAGCCTGTTCTGTGCTGGGCACTGTGGAGGATAGAGGAAAGATACACGTAATCTCTGTTTGCAAAATCTATATAATTTATGGTTCATTTCTATTGTTTGTTGGATAATGCGTGTATATATGGAATATTATAAATAGGCATAGGTAGTGTATACTCTTTAAAGGGACTTTGTTCATGACAAGCTAGGTCACATATTAATACCAGGTGTAACGAACAGCTGTTGTTCTAGCTCTGCCCAGCATAGTGCAGCTGGCTTCCTTTGGAAAACTTCTCTTGTGCGCCATGTGGTTCAGATGGGGTAGACAATTATAGCCCCCTCTTTCCCGAGCCACTGGAAAAGGCATATCACTTCCCTGGAATTTTTTTTTTAAAGATTTTATTAATTTATTTGACAGAGATAGCCAGCGAGAGAGGGAACACAGCAGGGGGAGTGGGAGAGGAAGAAGCAGGCTCCCAGCAGAGGAGCCTGATGTGGGGCTCGATCCCAGAACGCCGGTATCATGCCCTGAGCCGAAGGCAGATGCTTAATGACTGCGCCACTCAGGCGCCCCTCTTCCCTGGAATTTTTTGAGTTGAAGGTGGAAGTGGTAGCTCTCGCCTGCCCACTGTGTCATAAGCTGTAGGAATTGATCCCTGAGAAGCTTGAGACACTGAGGACAACTCATAGACCAAAGCTGACATGAAATCTAGAGTGTGGAACAGAGAGCGATTCTAATGCTGTTTGAGCTCCTGGATCCTGGCTATCCTGGGGCCAGCACCACCTGTGTGCCTTCAGATGAGTCAGCCGATACATTTCCTTTCTTTTGTTTAAACTAATTTCAGCTGGTTTCTGTCTCTTCCTGTAGAAGTCTCATGAATATAACAAATATTGTATTTGTTGACAAAAATAATCTCGTGCCGATAACCACCAGCATTTATTGAAAACTTTATATACATAATCTCATTTAACCCTGATAACAATCCCATGACATTGGTCTACTTAGTATCACCCCCACTTTAAAGAGGAAGAGAGTAAAGCTGGCCAAGATGGGTCACTTGCTCAAGGGCACACAATTTGTAAGTGGTAGGACGAGAATAAGATCCAGGGAGCCCAACTCCCAAGCACACAGTCTTAGCATTTCTCCATGAGCATGAGTCTTTTTATTTTTTATTTTTGAAGATTTATTTATTTATTTGAGAGAGAGAAAGAGAGCATGAGCACATGGTGGGGAGGGGCAGAGGGAGAGGGAGAGAGAAAATCTCAAGCAGAATCCATACTGAGTTCACAACCTGAGATCATGACCTGAGCTGAAATCAAGAGTCAAATGTTTAACCATCTGAGCCACACAGGTGCCCCAAGCATGAGTCTTAGTATCAAGGTTTATAGAAAGTATTTTCTATTTTCTCTTTCTTTATCTGACATCATCTTCAAAGGATGACAAAATCATTTGTGGCTGTTTTGTAGAAGTATGTATAATTCCCTCTTTTTTTGCAAAAAGGAAATACAAATCCTTGTAATTTTTTTTTCATTTTTAAAGAATCTAGAAGAAACATTTGGTTATCTGGTGTAATTCTGGAATCTTTGCTTAGAAGTACTGAGGTTGGGAAGGAGAGAAATGGTGATAATAAGCATCTTCAGTGAATGAACTAATGTTTTTAACTTCATAAAACCCCCAGTTTTTTCTGCTGTATTACCCCACGTCACCCATGGCTTTTACTCTATTGCTTTTACTTCTTTTGAATGTCAGGCCAGCTTGGAGAAACCCATGGGTCTTTCTGGTGAACAGGCCACAGGACAAGGGCGGCAGTTGCTGAGTGGTTTCTAAGACTTCAGTAGATGAACGCAGCTGTCTGCGCTCTCCAGTGGAGCGTGAAGCAGAGGGGAGGCTGTGGGAGGCAGCCAGTCTCGCAGGCACGGCAGCTTGGGGGCTGAGGCTGCTAGCATGGTTGTCATTATGCTAATGGCGTCTGTGGAGCCAGAGCCAGTGACCCTTGGAGGGAAGCAAGAACTCTTGAAGGTCCATTTAAGTCTTTGTGCTATCAGTTTGAAGGCTCGTGACACCTGTAGTTGGCATCTCCTAAGTGACTTTATTTTATGCTCGTATGGTGAGCATTGCTCCATTAAGGCCCAAACACCTTGCAGACCTAACAAGTTTCAGGAGAGCCAGTGTATTGGAGGTGGCAGTCGAGTACAGAGGTTCGGATTGTGCACTCCGGAGACACCATGCCTGGATTTGAATCTTAGCCTTTGGCTTCACTGGTCATGTGAGCTCAGGCAGGAGACTTTACCTCTTTGCTTCCCTTCCCTCATCTCCAAAGTAAGGGTGATAGTAATACCCCTCCCCCGCCGCCACTGAGGGTTATTCAAGGTATACAATGAATCAATACACGTAAAACACTTAGTTCACACTGGACACGCACGCTCCATAAATAGTAGGGAGAAAGCCTCAGAGAGGACTGGCATTTGCGTGGAAAACAGAGCAGTCCTGAGTGAGTCTTAATTAAGCCCTTAGCAGCCAGGTGACCTTGGACAAGTCATACGTCTTTTCTGCCCTTGAAGACAATGTGGTGACCTAGAAAGCATCCTAAGAGATGTCTGGCATGTCAGATGTGCTTTCTTTTCTTTCCTTCTGGGCCTCAGTTTTCCAATCTGTAAAGCGAAGGTGATTGAAGTCGTTTTTATCTTTAGCTGTTTGAGAATTTGAATCTGCTATCAGAGGTCCTGATGAAAAAGGGTCCCCTTTTTGGGACTGGCTAGATGAACCAAAACATCAGGGTAGAACAGGGATTCCTCAGGGTTAAGGATTGCTACCCAAGACAGTTGCCATCCATTGTCACTCATGCCAGGGGCAGGGGTCTGAGGAATGGGCACGGGGAGGAGGCAGCATCCAGAGGTGGCAGTGATGGGGCTCCCAACCAACTTCACCACTAATTAGTTGTGGGGTCTTCTGTCTCCCGGCCGTCAGCTTCCCCCAGCAGGAGAAAACAAGAGGGCTGGCCCCTTTTGAGGAGCCTGGGGAGTGGAGGGTGATAAGGCATTGAAGCAGAGTGGTCTGGCAAATTCAGGAGCAAATGGGGGTAATGGCACAGAGGAGTGCCTCACACGAACTTTGTCTGTCTCATGGCCCTCTTATCTTAGAAGATTGCTAGTGTAAGCACTGTCCTCCCAAGTCTACAAAAGAGGAAAGTGAGAGAGAGACCCAGTGCTTGTAAGGTCCTGCAGTGAGTCAGCAGTACAATCAGGTCTTAAATCCAGGTGTGCTGACTCCCAGTCCAGTGCTTTCTCCAGAAGACTGAGTTAAATATCAGGGTAGCTGGATACTGATATCAGTTCTGCCCCAAATGGAGCCTTATCAGCTAGGGACAACATGTTGGCCACCTCAGTTTTCTCATCTGTGAAATGGGGGGCTTCATGAGATTGCCTCTTAAGTCCGTTCCAACTCTTCAGTCCTAGAAACCTCTTATCTGCCCATCAGACTACCACGCTGCCTTCCAAAGAACAATGTTGAACTTGACAAAGACTCTCCATTGGGCCCCGTGTACTTACCACTTTCTTGACGACAATGTGTGGAAATTGCTTTTATTGCTGGATAGGGAAGTTGGTAATAAAAGCCAACTCCTTGGGTGCCCTAATTCCACTTTAGGAAGAACGAACATATTGTTTTAATTAATCATATGAAAGCAAAATTAGCATGATTGTGTGAAAGGTGTTGTAAATCATCCCGATCCACATCATTGAGCAAAGAGCATTTAGTTATTCCGGAGTTGTTAAAGATTTTATCTTCCCAAGTGAAAATTCAATTAGTACTAGCTCCAGCTCATATAAAACTAAGGATTTTCAACTGTGGGAAAATACTCTGTGTGTGTGAATACCACCTTATGCCACTTTGATAAATTACTGTAATTAACTGTATCCTACACAAGCTAAACAAAATTTACTGAACTGTTGTTGTATAAAAGGGATCTCTTCTCTTGTTTGGGAGATTACTCTATACATGATATTGCCTCCAATATCATGCTTCTTATGCTGAGGTTTGAAAATCTCTACACAATGCTAGCTCGCACCAGTAAGACTCAGTTGGTTTTCATCACAATCCACCTTTTCCCTCCGGGTGTAGAGACATCAGCTATGGGCTTCACTATGATTCAATTAAATGTGCTATGTTTAATTAGCTAGCTGGGGAAACACTGCAAACAGAACCGACTTGGAACATCCTGATAGCTTAGCCAAAGGGCTGAGTTATTTTGGGAAGGGAAGAGGAAGGTGGAACAGGCAAGGAATGGAAGGCAAGGAAACTTCTGCTCACCGCTCCCTGGTACACGCTCTCTCCTTCGGCCTCAGGTCCCTCCTTTTCCTGCACACCTGGCTCTGCGCTGCCTCTCCCACCCAAATCATACCTTGACTTCAAGGCCAACCCCTTCCTCCTTTCAGAAGCTTTCCAAAGAGATTTGGATGTCTATTTTGCCTGCAAATGTTGGCTGGGCATGCCAAGTTCTCTCCACAGATTTATCAACATATCTCTTTATGGGTTCTTTGACCTTTTCTCCTTCTTCACCCTCCATGGGGTCTAATTCTCAATAAGGAAACGCCACAGAAATTGGCAAGATCTTTGCTGGAATGGTCCAGTTTCATCCTGAACTTCATCGTATCAACTGTCCAAGTCTCAAGTCTCAGCAAAACTCTGGGAACAAGGTCATTCAGAACCAGAGTGCGTCTAGTGCGTTGGGTCATTTTGGAAAGATTTTTCAAGTAATTTTTAGCAGCACTATGGCTGCTATAATTAGCTAACACTTGCTGCATGCATGCTGTATAACAAGCCTATTGCAGAGCTTTGTGTGAATTATCCTCTTTATCCGTATCGGGATGCTAGGAGATGGAATTATCATTCCCAATTTACAAAAACTGAGGCTCAGAGAGGTAAATAAGCTTGCTCAAGGTCACATAGCTGGAAAGAGTTATAACAGAACTCAGGGAAAAACTATGTTTACCAGTTTATTAAAGGGTACAGATAAAGATAGATATAGGGTGATAAAGGATACAGATAAAGATAGACATAGGGTGAGATGTGGGAGGGTCCTGAGTGTAAGAGCTTCTGTCCCCATGGAGCTGGGGTGTATCATCTTCCTGGTGTGGATGTGTTTGCCACTGTGGAAGCTCTGTGAACCTCGCACTGTTGGGATTTCCTCACGTAGGCATGATTGATTTCCAGCCCCTCTCCTCTGAAGAATGGATGGGGGTGGGGTGGGGCTGAAGATTCCAAGCTTCTAATCATGGCTTGGTCTTTCTGGGGACCAGCTCCCATCCAAGAGCTCACCCAGAGTAGCCTCATTAGAACAAAAGATGAGAGAGGAGGGAGACAAGAGAGCCCATAAACCTGGCTTCATTGAAACTACAGGAATGATTACCTGGTTGTTCTTTCAAAGGGCTCGTGGGCAGTATCAAGCTGGAGACCCAGCAGGACTTCTAATTTGTCAACAGAACACAGCACAGACTCAAGGGGTAGCCCTGAGAGAAGAGGATATTAAATGGAAAGAAAGAACTCGGCAGAACTGAAGGACAAGAGGAGGTGGCTCACCTGGTCTGCAACAGAACAGATGGAGTTTAGGGCTTTCATTCAGGAACAGGGAATTACAGCTCGCAGTGCGGAGGAAAGATTTTGAGTTTGCTCCACCCACCCATGCCCTGTGATGGCTGAATCACGGCCAAATGGCCACCAAACTTCTGTCCCAGTGGCTCCAGGGTCAGGTAGCCACTGCCTCTGGAGGCAGCTTATTCCAACAGCCATTCATTTCATCAAGAAATATTAAGCACCGAATAGCAGTTGAGCACCTGCCAGGCACTGCAGTAGACGCTGAGGGCAGTGAGGTAACTGGCATTGACTTGGTCCCTTCTCTGGTGGCACCAACAGTCCAGTGGGGATTATAGGTGCTCAACACGTGGGTCAAATAAGTATAACATACAGTGTCTGCTGTGGGTTGGATTGTCTTTCCCCAAATTCATATATTGAAGTTCTAACCGCCCCCCGCCCAGGACCCCAGAATGTGACCTTATTTGGAGACAGAGTCTTTACAGAGGTAATCAAGTGAAAGTGAGCTCATTGGGATGGGCCCTCATCCGGTATGACTGACCACCTTATAAAAAGGGGAAATGTGGACACCGAGACAGGCACAGAAGAATGAGGATGTGAAGAGACACAGCAGAGAAGGTGGTCATCTACAAGCCAAGGAGAGAGACTGGAACACATCTTTCCCTCATAGCCCACAAAAGGAACCAACGCTGCTGACCCCTCGATCTCGGGCTTCTGGGCCTCAGAAGTGGGTGGTGATATGGTTGTGGTGGTTTGTTGTGGCGGCCCTGGCAAATGAATATACGTCATGGAAGGTAACTGTACTATGAGAGAAAATATTGGGACAGAGGGAGGGAAACATAGTGCAGATTTGGGGATTCACCAAGGCCTCCCTGAGGAGGTGACAGTTGCCCCCAGTGCCTCTCTCATGCCCCCTCCGACTACAACACCTCTTGCTCACTGCGCTCCGCAGTGGCCCCTTACTGTTCTTGGAACGTAGTGGAGATGCTTCCACCTCAAGGCCTTCTCTCTGCCTGGAATGCTCTCCCCCCAGGTATTCCTTGACTAATTTTCTCATCTCCTTCAACTGTTGGCTCACTGTCAACTTCTCAATGAGGCCTACTATCGCCATGCCCACCCTACTTAAAATGGCAACTTGTCCATTACCACCCCTGCCTCTTATCCCAGAACTCCCACTCTTCCTTTCTTTGCTTTCTTTTTTTTTTTTTTAAAGATTTTTTATTTATTTGACAGAGATAGAGACAGCCAGTGAGAGAGGGAACACAAGCAGGGGGAGTGGGAGAGGAAGAAGCAGGCTCATAGCGGAGGAGCCTGATGTGGGGCTCGATCCCATAACGCTGGGATCACGCCCTGAGCCGAAGGCAGACGCTTAACCGCTGTGCCACCCAGGCGCCCCATGCTTTCTTTTTATTCCAGAGCTCTCACTCATTTATTATGTTCATTCTTCACAGTGTTTATCTCTGGTTAGAAATGAAGTTTCATGAAAGCAGTGATTTTTGTCTGTTTTGTTCACTGGTTTGTATCCCAAGCACCCAGAACAGTGCCCGGCATGGAGTTGGTGTGGACCAATGCACAGCTGTTGAATAAAAAATGAATAAGGCCTGGGAAGAGTCAGGGAGAGTGTTTGAGGCAGAGGGATCTAATGCTTATTGGCTGAGAGGCACGAAGGAGCCCATGATGCTCATGGATCAGAAGGAAGGGTGGGTAGCCAAGCGGAGGGTGGTGGGAGGGGAGGTCAGAGGGTGGGTAGGAGCCAGATCTTTGAACATCTCTGATTCTTAGGAATGTTTATCCTTATCCTGGGTTGTGATCAGTTTCCTTGCAGATACTAGCCCTGGTTTTTGTTCCTTCCCTTGGAGTAACATCAAGAAATCTTGTCACTTATGTTGGCCCATCAGATATTTGAGGTCGGATATCATGACGGCCCTCTACCTCTGAGTTTTCTCAAGGCTAATGGTTCCAGTTGCTTTGGCAAGACTATCTTAAAAAAAAAAACGGCTTTCTAAATACAAGTTTATTTCTTGCTCACATAAAGTTTAATTCAGTGTTTTTGATGAGTTGGGGGGCTCGTCCCCAAGCAGTAATTCAGAGACCCGGCTTCTTCTGTCTTGTGGCTCTGCCTTCTATGACAAATGACCTCTGCGGTCCCTGTGGAATGAAAAAGAGCATGAAGGATTGATTGCACATGGGAGATTTTTAGGGACCAGGCCTGGTCATACAAGGGTAGCTTTTTGAATCTCTCCATAGTCTAGTTATCCCCTTGGGCTTCGCAGTGATTCGTCAATATTTCTTCAAAAATGTCATTTACACCCCTGAGCGTGGCACCCAGCGGTGGTC
The DNA here is from genome assembly GCF_002007445.2 of Ailuropoda melanoleuca. Taxonomy (NCBI): domain Eukaryota; kingdom Metazoa; phylum Chordata; class Mammalia; order Carnivora; family Ursidae; genus Ailuropoda; species Ailuropoda melanoleuca. The sequence goes on along the minus strand of NC_048220.1, from coordinate 101,915,387 downwards.
TCAGCTGGCTAGAGCTGGTAGGTGAGGCTGTCTGAACTGAGACACTACGCCCTCAGCCCTCAGAACCTGGGGGGAGGGGTGGGGTGGGATCCACCTCCTCTCCCTTCCTCCGCCTCTCTGCCTGCTCAGAGGTTCTGGGAACCTGCCTCAGGAAGGGACATCTTCCATGCCAGCCATGCCCCTGCCTCTCCCACAGGTTTATAGGTGATGTATCGCAGTACTCACAGCATGAGCTTCAGAATCTGACAGGCCCATGTTAGAGTTCTGTCCCCTTTTCTTACCGCTGTGTGACCTTGAGCAAATGTCTTCAACTTTTTAAACCACAGTCTCCTCCCATGGAAAAGGGAGATAATGATAATGATAACAGGATTTCTGTGAAGAGTCAGTAAGGTAATTGACTTAAAGTGCTGACATAGAGCCTGGCCCATGGTAAGGGCTCCGTGAGTAGTGGCTAATAATGATGACAAGAAGGAACAACTTCTCCTACAGCCAAATGGACCGACTCCATGTTTGTCCAATAGTTCTTGTTTCCTTCCTCTGTGTTTGTTGCAAGTTTCCCCTTGCCCACGCCGTCTTCCCTCTCCTCTCCGTCAGTCCAGCTCCTCCTCAGATTCCCAGCTCAGAACTGCACATCTGCCCTCGCCTGTCCCTTTCGAGACATGAGCAAGAATAGACACCAAAGAATTAGGGGGAATACATGGTGCAGGCTTTTCCTGAACCCCTTTCTCTTTCCATCTAGAAGCTGCTGGAAATGTTTTATTCATGAGGCTGATCCCAGGCTTCCCAGCCCTTCTCTGCTGCAAACCCAAAACTCCCTCTGTTTTCCAAGAGAACAGCCAGCACAGACAATTTTACGGTCTGACAGGCTGTTGCGGAGTATACTTGGCGAGTCATTTTCTGTTTTCCAAAACTAATTAGAGATGGATAAATTTAAATGGTTGTGGAAGCCAACATCGAAACATTATGTCCTCATTAGCTGAAATAATGCTGTGGCTTTCCCTCCCAGAGGAAAGATCCTGACTCAGAGAAATGAGGCCCCGGCCTAGGGCCGCGCTGGAGCTGGTGCCTCCCTGCTCGTGCCTGCTCATGGGAGCCACCCGTTCCTGCGCCACGGTCTGGGACACTGCCTTGGTGGCGTGAACTTGGCCCGGGTCAGGGGACTTACTCCATGGGAATTGGCCAGGGCTGCAAATCAGGGCTCCACCCCGAGCTGCTTGGTTTTTTTTTTTTTTTTTTTTTTTTAACTTTTATTTTAAAAAAAAAAAAAAAAAAAAAAAAAAAAAAAAAAAAAAAAAAAAAAAAAAAAA
>NC_048220.1:101898032-101908249 GCF_002007445.2 Ailuropoda melanoleuca | reverse complement strand
TGCAGGTGGCTACCGCTTCCCGGCGCCCTGACACGGCGGCTCCCTCCCCCTTCTGTTTAGCTTCCGATATCTGTGCGCGGTTTCACGGCTCCCCGCTTCGTACCTCGATACTCAGCGCTGGAGATGTTCATTTGTAGAGATCCAGATGTATCTTCCTGCGTCTCAGGCTGATTCCGTGGATATTCCTGCTGGTCTGGTACCTATCCAGCTCAACTCAGGGGACCGGCTGAAAAAGGGGTCCCCTACTCCTCCGCCATCTTCTTCCTCTCCCGAGCTGCTTGTTAAACGTGTACCAACACGCCGCGGCTCTGCTGTCGGAGGACGGGGTCCAGCTACCCTTGAGGCTTACACATAGAAACCACCAAGTGCCAGACATTATTTTGATTAAGAAGGTGTCTTTGGAAAAAGCTTTTCACGGGCGCCTGGGTGGCTTAGTCGTTAAGCGGCTGCCTTCAGCTCAGGGCGTGATCCCAGCGTTCTGGGATGGAGCCCCGCATCAGGCTCCTCCGCTACGAGCCTGCTTCTTCCTCTCCCACTCCCCCTGCTTGTGTTCCCCCTCTCTCTGGCTGTCTCTCTCTGTCAAATAAATAAATAAAATCTTAAAAAAAAAAAAAAAAGGAAAAAGCTTTTCTCCTCTTGGGCCCCAAGGCTCCTGTGTGTATGGCAGAGCACTTTGCTTTGGGGGAAGGGACGGGCGGTGGGGGAAGTTTCCATAGCAACACGGGTTGAGGGGTGCAGGGGTAATTTGTAAAGCAGCACTTCTCAAATTGTAAGATGCAGGTGAATCACCTGGGCATCCTGTGAAAATGCAGGTTTTGATTCAGTGAGCCTGGGGTGGTGCCTGAGAGCCTTCATTTCTCGCAGAGGCGGCGCTGCTCTGCACCGTTTCGCTAGGAACCAAGTTCAGAGTAGATGGAGGAATCTAAAACTTTGAGAAGACTCATCAAACCCCAAGAACTGGTGCTTCTCTTGGCCTCAGCCCCAGCCTTGCCAGTTTAGTGAGGCTCAGTTTAGGAGAAAGGCTGCTTTGACTGGAGAAGCACCGCTGCAGGGTTAAGCGGAGCTGGATTCAAATCTCATCTCTCCCAAGTGGTATGACTTCAGCAAATTGCTAAGCTTCCCTGAGCCTCAGTTTTCCAAGCTATAAAATGGGACTGTCACCTCATGGGAGGATTGTGAAGATTAAAGGAGAGAAAACAGAAGTGTTTACTGCAGCCCCTGGTATGAGGTGGGCGCCCCAAAAATGTAACCCGTCCTCTCCCCCACTTCCTGATCGGTCTCAAGCAGAAGGTCAAAAAATTTTCTTAAGCAATCAAACCACCTTTTAACCCCAAAACACCATTTTTAAGTTACAAAAATTAAAATTGCTTTTGCATCATTGCAAATTTTTTTTTAATTATAGAAAAGAAAATAAAGATACCTATGTTCCTCCTACCCAGCGATTACACAGTTAACATTTTCGTATATTTCCTGCCAGACTTTTTATATGTATTATATTTTATAACAAAAATGGAATCATATTCAACGTATTATTTTGTAATCTGCTTTTTTATTAAAAAATACAGGTTTCCTCTGCTATCCAGAAGTTCACTTTATGCCAATTCGCTTTTACAAAAGAACGACATTAGTACCTGTTTTCTCTAACTTAAAGAAATCCAAGGAGGATTTTTCCTTCTTTGAAATGGTGATGGCTTCTTCGCTGTACACCATTTTGCTTTAGTAAGGAAAGGTTTCATAGGAACACCCTACTTTTAGGTATAGGGGGAACCTGTATACCATTGGTAGGTTTCCGTGTATATAGGCAGAGATGACTATTATTATTTTACTGGCTGGACACTTAAAGCAGCCTTCTAAAGACAGGACTGGAGACAAAATCCACCTGCCGCATTCAGTTCACCTTTCAGGAAGGCATGTGCCAGGCTGAGAAGAACAGTGTTCTGGAGCCTTCCTCCTGGTTTCTACACGAGCCTGGGTCTCCAAACACCTCCGTGGAATCTAGAATGAAGGAGGCCAAAGGTCAGCAATGTCCTGGACTTGAGGAAGCCGCAGCCAGACAAATCTGGAGGGAGAGCAGGAGCTACCAGAATGAGGTTCTGATCCGAGGACAATCCGAGACCGGGAAGCAAAAAGGGAACCTGCAGTCGTGGCTCTGCAGACAGAGTCATGGAGTGAGAAATACTGAGCGAAGGAGAAGGCCCAGTAGGCAGGAGATAATGAATTCAACTCTCTGCAACCGCTTTTCCTGGAAGGAACTCCAAAGGCTTTACCAGGTCCCCTTGAGAATGGCTCTTCCCGACCTTGTCATGCGGGAAGCTCCTGCGGGGAGGAAGGTACTCATTTACCCATTCACCCCTTTCATCACAGAGTCTTTATTGAGCTCTTACTGCATGCCAGACACTTCTCTCAGTACCAGAATGGTACGGTGAACAGGACACTCAGATCCCTCCTCTCACACAGGGTGCGGTGAAGCCGGGAGGCAGATACACTTCAGTGAAAACCAGGATAAAGCTGGCAATGAATGCAAGGAAAGAAATGCAATAGGGTGTTGTGGGGGAGTGACTGGGCTGTTCAGACAGGGTAAGCAGGGCAGGCTTCTGCCTGGAGGAGGAGGCGGCCCTTCAGCTGATGCAAGGAGGATGTCAGGGTTTCTTTTGAATCAAAGTCTGCCCTTCTTTCTGGAGTTGCATTGATGGAAATATCTCCTCCTGGCAGGAGCAAGGCCTTCACGTGTCCCACCCTCCACAGTGGGTGTGCCCTTTAGACCCTCAGTCTTCTTTTCTTCAGACAAGTGTCTCCAGTTATTTCAGCTGTTGTCATGTGACCCAGTTTAGCTTTGCTCAAATACTTCTTAATCAGAATTGATTATTGATTAAGATCTAGCTATCTATCTTAAATCTGGGCCCAGAATGCAACATTGTGTATGACTAGCGTAAAGGGACCCTATTATGCCCTTCATACCAGACTTAGCATTTTTATTCATTCAGCTAAAGTAGGATGAACTTTTTTTTTTTTTTTTGGCTGGGTGCATCACATTGTTTTCTTAATTAGGCTTGCAGTCAAATAAATCACCCAAGTCCTTTATATATCTTATAACTGGTGCCATGGAATTTTGGAAAGTAAATGCAGAAGCTTACATTTATTTGTATTAAATTTAGTCCTGTTATTTTTGGCCTAATTCTTCAAGCTGGTCTGGGTATTTTTGTCTCCTGGTTCTGTCAGTCAATATTTTTTATTCTTTCAGCAATTTACCGGGAGGCTAAGTGAGCAGCAGCTCCGGTAAGAAATGATGACAGGTTGGCCTAAGGTGGTAGAAATGGCAACAGAAAAATGATGATGGGTTGAGGATATATTTAGAAGTCGAACTGATGGGTTGGAGGTAGAAAGGAAAAGAGAGGAGCCAAGCATAATTCCTGGGCTTGAGGGCTCAGCATTGGAACCAACACAGTATCACTAACTGAAATAGGTAAGAATGTCATAGACTGAAAGTTTGTGCCCCCTCCAACTTCGTATGTTGAAACTCTGTCCCCCAATGTGATCTTATTAGAAGCTAAGACCTTTGGGAAGTGATTCAGATTAAATGAAAGCATGAGGGTAGGGCCCTCATGGGGAGATTGGTGCCTTGGTAAGAGTCATGGAGCGCTTGCCTCCTCTCTCTGCTCTCTGCCAGGTGAGGTTACAACAGGAAGTTGGCAGTTTACAGCCTGGAAGAGGGCCCTCACTGGAACCCGGCCATGCTGGTCCCCTGATCTTGGACTTCCAGCTTCTAGAACCTTGAGAAAATAAGTGCCTATTTATAAGCCACTCAGCATATGACACTTGATTAGAGCAGCCCGAACAAAGACTATTGGGTTGGGGGGCATATTTGTGAAGAAAAATTATTTCAGGAGGGGGATTATAGTAATTTTTATTTTCTTCTTCCTATTCTATTTCCAAGTTCTAAAACAATGTTATTTGGGGGCAAGAAAGAGAAGCCTGTGAATGTTAGTTCTGGTTCTTGAATTCGGAACAAGACGTGGAGGATGAGGCAGGAGCAGCAGCGTATGTGTAGAGCGAGACCGATACTTCCTCTTACCCCAGACTGTAGACACCAGATCTGTATTCCTTGCAAAAGCAGAGACTCAGAGGTGACCCTATTGAGCCCCACAACTTTCTGATGGGAATAGAAATAAAGATGTTCCCAGGCTCGTTCAGCTTTTATCAAATATAAGAACCAGAGGGCGTGATCCAAGCTAAGGAAGGATTGAGCCCCGAGGAGCTGTGGACGAGTGCGTTAACCAGGGAACAGTTAATCCTTGGAATATACCAATAGAGGGTAGCAATAAAATAGCATAAATGCTTTTAAAATAGATTTTATATTTAGAAAACAGAGAGCTGGGACACAGGCATCATTTTTATTGCCAGGTTCTAGCCTTTGGTTTGCTGTAGGACCTTTGCCAAGGGATTTTCCCTATAGCCACAGAATCCTAGTGTATTAACTGGAAGGGACTTCAGAGAGCCATCTTGTGCAGGCGGTTTAGCAGGACTGCATATCAGAATCATCTGGCAAGTTTTTTTTTTTTCCCCAACACTTCTTTATGCCAGAGTTTTACTGCCTTAGATTTTGCTGTTGGGTTGGGCACATTATTTTGGAAAAGTTTCCCAGGTCATTCAATGCATACTGCCCATCAAGGATCTCTGATCTGGCGAACTCCCTCATTAAAAAGATGAAGAAACGGAGAGATTAAGAGATTTGTTCAGCAGCTCATGGAGAAGGACAGCACTTACCCTGCGAGTCATCTTCCTCAGTGGAGAAAATATAATAAAATGAGACCATTTAGTCTCCTTATGCCACAGTTGAGAGACTAAACGTTAAACAAATAACAGCTAGACATAGTAATATTTGCAGAGCTGAAAAACATAGAATTGAGTGAAAAAGTGAGAAACAGAATAAGATTTCTATGAATCAAATGCATTCATAAGAGTTAAAATAACACTTATATGTTTTACAGATGGAGACATGAAAAAAGCCCAAGAGACACATCTTGACGGATGACGAGTGTGTTGTGAATTGAGATCTGAGATTTCTCAATTCTCTGCATTCAGAGAATTAAACAACAACCACAAACCTCTAATCAACAGATGAATGAATAAACCAAATGTATATACATATATAGAATGGAATAGCTTTCAGCCATAAAAAGGAATGAAATTTCATACATGCTACTACATGGATGAACCTCGAAGACATGATACTAAGTGGAGTGAGCCAGACACGAAAGGACAAATACTGTATGATTCCACTTAAAAATGGCAAATTTTATGATACATACACTTTTCCACAATTAAAAAATTAGTAATATACCATAAACCACGAAATTGTACACTTTAAATGAGTAAATTATATGATATGTGAATTATATTTCAATAAAGCTGTTAAAAAGCTTACAAATATAATTTTCCTTCCCCTTTAAGTCCCTCTTTGGAAAAATGGAAAAACTTAAGAAGGGAAATAATGCTTCCTCAGCCAGGCACTGTGATCGCTACAGCAATCACATTCTCTTCTCTAAAGTACCATGAATGTTTACGGTAAGGTTCTGTGTTGGACATTTTGGGCATCTTGCCATTTTTCTGGCACTGAAAAGATTTGATGAGGTTTGAGAACTGGGACTTTGTTACATAAATAGTACCTATTATTAAATACTTTAATTTGGTGTCTACTTGGCACAGGACATTGTTGTCCACGCTATTTGAACAAAAGTGTGAACAGGTCTGCCTTCCTTTCATTTTAGTTTTTGGCAGGCAGTGACTTTGGCATGACGACGATGTGTGCTATACATAAGATTTGAGTTTTATGTAACAAGGGCATTTGAAAACTGCAGTTGGGAAGGAACAGATACTTGAAGAGTCATCCATTAATTATGCTGAAAATTTCAGAAGTCCCCCCAAGTTTCTTATATTCTCACCATTTCCTGCCTTCTATCCTGGAATGTAAGTTGAGAACTGTTAATCTCTCAGACCTCTGGTCTCTGGAGAAAGCAAGTAAAGTTGATAATTTTTATTTTTTAATTGGAAAGACAAGTTTAAGTGAGCTCTTCTAGCTTTGAAAGTAAGTTTTGATTTGTATAGGTTAAGATCAGTTCCAGCTTCATTTAAACTCTTTTCATCCAATCTTAATTATATCCGTGTGTCTTACAGAGGCCCATCTTCTGGTATGGTGGGTGAGGACTGCCATTCCCAGTGACTGACAAAAGAAAGAGTATTTGTCCTACTGCCTCACCCAGTGATAAGCTAGGGGTCCAGCCTCTATGGGTCATTTGCATGCATAGTGGACCATTTCATTAAGAATTTCATTAAGATGGTAATGTTTAATGTTTCCTGGGAAAAATGAGTTTTGGGCTTGTTCAATTATATAATTAAAGGCAGAGAATTAGGGGAGATCGCAAACTGCTTGCATAATATGGGCAAGCATAATGATAAAACTTGTAAATAAGTTCAAAAGAGTCAATCTCTGCATGAATCCTGATGCTGAATTAGATTAGGAGGGTAAGCATGTGGAAAATGTGGGCTGAGAAGTTCACTGGAGTTTAACTCTGGTGTCTACTAGCTGAGATCCTTGCTCTCTGCACCCTCTCAGGGAGACAGATGGTAGAACAGAGTCAGAGCTGGAGGCTGGCTCTTCAGGTTCCAGAAAGTTTCAGGAATACTTCTTCCCTTTTTCTAGAAGCAATAACTTCCCATATAGGGAATGAAAACCAATGGCATAGGTTTACGAGATTTTTAAACTTGTGGCCAGGGTCATCTAATGGTGTTTTCCTTTCTTGCTTCTGAGGTGACACCATCCTCTTCCCACATTTCTTTTAGCCTATAAAATGGGAAGTTTCACCATTTTGAAAGAATTAAGAAAGCTGTTTCTGACCTTTCTTCCAGTCTTTTCAGTTACTTTTTTCTAGGGCAGGAAAAGTGATTTAGTGGTTTAGGGAGGTCAAGCTAACTTGAGTTGGGGAGGTGGGAACATTTAAAATTGTAGTACTGTATGTGATTTATATGTAAATATGGACATATTTCTGTTCCTTAAGAGTATTCCCTGAACCATGTATGTCCACAGAGATCCCAGTGCCCCTCTTTCTCTTCATTTCCACTATTCCTTCAACAATAACAGAATTCTTTCTACTTTATCATGCACAGCATTTAGATCCTCTCTAGCTCCTGATTCCAGACTTGGTCTGGAGTGTTTGCCTAACTAAAGGCCCAGGAGCTATGCGCTTTCTCCCACGGCCACACGCATTGTCAGGAAGATGGGTTGGTACAATCTGTGTGAGTTTGGCCTATATGTATGTGCACTTAAGGATTGTTTATGTGGCTGGGACCTAGGAAGTCTAACATACATGGAGAATGGACAGAGGGAATGTGAAATATACTTGTCTCTGATCTCTGGTAACTTTTAAAAACCAAGAATCAGTAGATTATTCATTTTTTTTTTTTGCAAAGTATGTGTTTGTACCAGTTCCAGGACCCCATTTTATTTTATTTTACTTTATTTTATTTTTAAATATTTTATTTATTTATTTGAGAGGGAGAGAGAGTCAGCATGCATGGATGGGGGGAAGGGCAGAGGGAGAGAATCTGTAAGCAGACTCCCCAGTGAGTGCAGAGCCCAATACAGGGCTTGATCTCAGCACCCATGAGATCAGGACCTGAGCTGAGACCAAGAGTGGGACGTTTAAATGACTGAGCCCTCCAGGGCCCCATCTTAAATAGAGAACTTTAGGGTTCTAGAGTAACATAAAAAGGCTATACTTGGATCTGACTTTCTGCACCTTAGGCTTTATTGACCTTTGATATGTGGGACATGTCATGGGAGTCAAAACTGAGAGAGCTGAGAGAATCAGCCAGACCGCTGGTTAGGCCCTGGTTCTCCACTTCTTACTGTGTACCACCAAGTTCCCTCCATATATGTGAATATGGAGGTGATATTTCCTACCTCCTATGGGTCTTGAGGGATTAAATGAAATAATGTATGTAAAGCACATAGCAGAGCAATCGGTATGTCAACAAATTTGTTCTTGTGATTACATTCTAAATAAATCACATAAAAAAGGGTGAGATTGCCTCTTCCCATTGAGCCCTTTCTCAGAGCCCTCCTGGTTTCAACCTCCTCCCATTGCAGAACAAGGGGCTCAGACTGGGAGAAGCTGGCCACTAGGCCCCTTGCCTCTAATGCGGAGGTATTCATCTTGTCCAGTGTCTTTTTCTGTGAGCTCTTGGCCTTCAGGTTGATGTTGATATAAGTGATAGTGTTCTGAGCCCACCTCTTCCGAAAAGAGTCTACTATTAGAGGATAAGCCACCAAAATTGTGTAGGTTCCTCATGTGTTACAAGGGAAATATGAGACATAGTCTAAGACAACAAGCATGCAGGTCTCTCCAGTAACATTTAGAAATAACTAAGCACAGGAGTGACATCAGCAAGATGCCAGAATAGAAGTTCCCTGGTTCTAGCTCCCTCACAAAAATATGGATTAGTGACTATTTACAAGCAAGAATGCCTTTGTAGAAAGCCCCAGAACCCTGAAAGTGAGGATGAGACACTGAGAAAAGCTGCATTGAAAGGTAAGACGAGCAGTTTTCACTTTGACCAGCCACTGCCAGGCCTGCACAGAACCACGCTGAAAGGGTTTCCTGGTCTACAGTTTCTCCAGTGGGGAAAAGAAAGCCTGAGGCAGACATCCGCTTCCCCAGTGTTCTGGAGCACTTAGAGGTAACACTGGGGGACTTGGCAGGCTAGACCACCTGGGGTCAACTAGGAACAAAGAAGGGGGTGAGACTCACAGAGACCAGTGCTAAGATCTTGGGGGAGGCACCACCTCCTTACCTGTGACTTCACGTGACCAGAGAGCCCAGCCAGCAGCTCTGCCCACCTATGGTGCCGAGCCAGTGACCCCATCTGATTGTGGAGCATGGCCAGTAGCTCTGTCTGGAGTTCTCAACCAGCATGCGGCCCCAGCTGAGCAGAGAGACAAGCCAGCAGCCCTGCTGAACTGTCACACTCAGCCTGTGGCCCCACCCAACCAGGGATGATTATAGAACCTAGCCTGTGGCCCATCCAATCACAGTCTAGCCAGTGCCATTGTCTAGCCAGGGAGCATAGCCTGTAGCCCCTGGCAAGGCAATTGCAGAGCAGACAGCAGCTCCACCTGATTACAGAGCCCAGCCTGTGAACCCATCTGATTGCAGAGTCCAGCCATTGCCCTGCTCAGCCAGGGAGCTCAGCCTAAAGCCCCACCCAAACTGGGAGCCCAGCCAGCACCCCTATCCACTGTGAAACCCAGCCAGCAGACCTGCCCAACTGTAGAATCCAGCCAGTCGCCTCACTTATCCTCAAGCCTGGGCAGTGGCCCTGCCTGACAGAGACCCCTGTCATAAGCCCTGCCTGCCTATGGATGCTACCAAGGGCCTGTTCAGAAACCCAGGCTGAGTGATTGGTGAAGGCCTTTCCCTGCCTAAGACTGGAAGAGCTGACCACTTCTTCAAACGTACAAACACCAAATTGTGAATAATCAGAGAAACAAAGAACTACCTAAGGAAACTAATAAAGGTCCAATAACAGACTGTAAAGAAATGAATATGCATGATCTGACTGAAAAAGAATTCGGAAAAAATCCTCTTAAAGAAGTTCAGTGAACCACAAAAAATACACAGAACTAAACAAAATTAGAAAAACAACACATGAACAAATAAAATTCAACAAAAATAGAAACTATAAAAAAACCCAAACAGAAATTCTAGAGCTGAAGAATACCACTGAACTGAAAAATTTATAGAGAACTTCAACAACAGACTTGATCAAGCAGAAGAAAGAGTCAATGAAATCAAAGGCAAGTCATTTGAAATTATCCAGTTAGAGAAGCGCAAACAGGAAAGAAAGAAAGACAGACAGACAGACTGAGGTAAGCCAGACTTATGGTTAATCATACAGTGAAACAATTTATGCATTACGGGAGTTCCAGAAGGAAAAGAGAGTGAAAAAGGGGAAGAAATTCTATTTTGAAAAATAATGGCTGAAACTCCCTAAATTTGGGGAGAGATATGGTCATGCAGGTACGTGAGACACAAAGGACCCCAAACATATTGAACCCAAAAAGGACCTCAGTAAGACATGCTGTAATTAGTTTGGAGGTTAAGATGGCGGAGGAGTAGGGGACCCCTTTTTCAGCCGGTCCCCTGAGTTGAGCTGGATAG
>NC_048220.1:101873660-101897932 GCF_002007445.2 Ailuropoda melanoleuca | reverse complement strand
AAAAAAAAAGACATGCTGTAATTAAAATGTAAAATATTAAAGACAGCGATTTTTAAAAGCAGTAAGAGAAAAATGACTTGACACAGGGGAAACCCTATCTTATCACAGAGACTTGTCATAAGGGAAACCCTGAAAGTCTGTAGGCAGACTTCTCAGGAGAAACTGGTAGTCCAGGAGACAGTGGGATGATCTATTCAAAGTATTGAAAGAAAAAACTGCCAATCCAAAATACTATACTTGGCAAACTCTCCTTCATAAAAGAAGGAGAGAGAAAAGATTTTCCTAAACAAACAAAAGATGAGGGGATTTATCAACGCTAGCCCTGCCCTACAAGAAATCTTAAAGGGAGTTCTTTAAACTGAAGTGAAAGGATGCCAATAACAACATTAAAACAAACGAATGTGTACAACTCATTAGTAGAGGTAAATACAGAGTCAAAATCAGAATTCTTTAATATTGTAATGATGGTACATAAATCACTTTTTAACGCTGGCATAAAAGTTAAAAGAAAACATATTAAAAATAATTATAACTACAATAATTTGTTAATGGAGACATAGTATAAAAAGAGGTAAATTATGGCATCAAAAACATAACAGGTGGGGAGATAAAAGGGTATGGTTTTTGTATGTGTTCAAACTTAAGTTATCAGCTTAAAATAGACTACTGTAGCTACAAGATTTTTTTTAAAAAAGATTTCTTTATTAATTTTAGAGAGAGAGAGTGGGGGGAGGAAGGGGCAGAGGGAGAGGATCTCAAGCAGATGCTGCACTAAGTGCAGAGCACCAAGTGGGGCTTAATCTCAGGACCCTGAGATCATGACCTGAGCCAAAATCAAGAGTCAGATGCTTAATCAACTGAGCCACCCAGGTGCCCCATAAGATGTTTAATGTAAGCCTCATGGTAATCACAAAGGAAATCCTGTTGTATATACAGGAAAAATAAAGAGAAAGGAATCAAAGCATACCACCACAAAAAGTCATAAAGTCACAAAGAACTATAGCAAGAAAGGAACAAAGGAACTATAAAAGTCAGAAAGCAATCAACAAAATGGCAATAGTGAGTCTTTACCTATCAATACTTAAGTGTAAATGAATTAAATTCTCCAATCAAAAGGCATGCAGCAACTGAGTGGATTAGAAAAAAGATCTAAGTCTATGCTGCCACTAAGAGACTCACTTTAATTATAAGGACCTACATAGGCTGAAAGTAAAGAGATATTCCATGCAAATGGTAACCACAGGGTGGCTATATTTCTATCAGAAAAAATAGACTGTAAGTCGAAAACTGTCACAAGGGACAAAGAAGGTCATTACATAAATAATGGGGCCAATTCTTCCAAGAGAATATACTAATTGTAAATATTTACATACCCAACATCAGAGCACCTTTATATATAAAGCAAATATTAATAGAACTGAAAGGAGAAATAAACAGCAACACATTAAGAGTAGGGGACTTTAACACCCTACTGCCAACGAAGGGTAGATCACTGGGACAGAAAATCAACAGGGAAATGGTGATCTTGAAAAACGCTATAGACCAAATGGACCTAACAGACATATACAGAACATTCCATTCAACGACAGCAAAATACACATTCTTCTCAAATACACGTGGAATATTCTTTAGGATAAATCATATTTTAGGCCACAAAAATGTCTTAACAAGTTCAAGTGAAACAATTTATGCATTCTTATATCAAGTATCTTTTGTGACCACCCTGGTCTGAAACTAGAAATCAATAGCAGGAAGAAAATAGCCAAATTCACAAATAGGTGAAAATTAATACGCTCCCGAGCAACCAATGTATCAAAAAGGAAATAAGAAAGTATCTTGCGACAAATGAAAATGGAAACCCAACATACCCAAATTTATGGGACGTAGCAGAAGTAGTTCTATGAGGAGTTTATCGTGATAGAGAAAATCTAAGCAGACCAATAACGAGTAAGGAGATTGGATTAGTAATCAAAAGCCTCCTGACAAAGAAAAGCCCAGGACCAGATGGGGGGTGGGGGGAAGAAAGACAAGGGCAAGCAATACCACGGAGGTTGTAACTAGCTCATTAAGGAAGCTGTTTCAGTTCTGTCACTACTTCTGGAGACCCATGAGAAGGATTAGTATAGAATAAAATAACTTAAATTGCATGAGAAGATTTCAAGATGGGCCAAATTTGGATTTTTTACAGTCTTTCTCTTTAATGTCCAATCTTTTACTTCCAGGGGTGAGGTGGTATTAACAGATACTTTGGTGATACAATCAGAAGTTGATACTCAAAGAGATAAAAATGATACTTTCCCTTCTTTTTCTTCTAATACTTAAGCTGTAATGAATAACTGAAACTAGACGATTGCTGGGTCAGTACTGAAGTATTTTAGTGTGAGCCCAATGATGCCTATTAACAAATTGGGTGGAAAAGTTAGTGATTCAGTCAATTGAACTGATTAATATTTTAGGGTGAACAGGAAAAAAGTGTTCATGACAAATACTAAAATGCAGCACCTGCTCTTTACTGAGGCTAGAAATAAGTCCTTGAAACTGTGCCCTGTACGTACTGACACTAACTTGGCAGTCTTACGTAACGCAATGTGCTCGTGTCCTCTCTACACCGTCACTTTGGCTGTTTTATTTTTTATTATTATTTTTTTAATGAATTTTTATTATATTATGTTAGTCACCATACATCCCCGGCTTCCGATGTAAAGCTCGATGATTCATTAGTTGTGTATAACACCCAGTGCACCATGCAATACGTGCCCTCCTTACTACCCATCACAGGTCTATCCGGAACGGTCTTTGCAGAACCTAAGCTACGGTATAGGAAACCAAATTATTTGTGAACTTGTGGCATTCCCAGGCCTTTGAGAAACAACAGCTGTTGCTTAAAGCCTTCTCAATTTTCATCCTAATCATGTATTCTATCAGATTGTTACTTCTTAGACCCTCTGTGAAAATTATAAATATGAGAGGATATGAAAAAAATAGGGTAGCCCTTCACTACTTCTGGTTGTGGAAATAAATGAGAACACTTAAGAAAAATTTTTGGGACCCCAGCTCTGATTCTTTCAAAAGGTGAGTCTTGGATTTCAGATGTGTAGACTTCTACTTTGTGCCTAGGATTGGGCTGAATGTTGCTCGAGCATGATTCAAGTATTAGGTGCTGTGGCAACAGGCAGTGGGGCTCCCTCCTGCCAGAGAAGAGGGAGAAGCAGCAACGAATTGAGAGAATGAGGGAAGAAATGACAGAATTTGATGTTCTTTTTTTATTGGTGAAATTTATTAGAATTCTATAATTTTACTTTTTTTTCCAAAGATTTTATTTATTTATTTGAGAAAGAGAGAGAGAGAGAACCAATGAGGGGAGGGTCAGAGGGAGAGGGAGGAGCAGACTCCCCTCAGAACCAGGAGCCCAACTCAGGACTCGATCCCCAGACCTTGACCCTGGGATCAGGGCCTGAGCCAAAGGCAGATGCTTAACTGAATGAGCCGCCCAGGCGCTCCTATCATTTTACTTTTTGATAGTTGATGTGGGTGTCATCCACAGCATACAGTTTAAAATAGGATTAACTGAAATTGTTAGCTTGCAACAATGGGCTGATAAGTCAATTCTTATAGAATTCGAAACATATTTTTCTAAAGAACTGACATAGAGGTTTACCTAACAACACATAGGCAAATTCAGGGCAATATACTGTTTTTGCTGCTTGATGCTACTAGTGACATGGTGGACAACGCAGAGAAAGAGTTCTCAGTACCCAGAGTCGGAGGCATCCAAGATGATAGTATTCGAAGGTCCTGTGAGGCCATCTTCTAGACCAGAGGATGGCAAACCTTTTCTGCAAAAGATCAGAGAGTAAATATTTTAAGGTTTTCGGGCCATATTGTTTTCGTAGCAGCTCCGCAGCTCTGTCCTGTAGCGGGAAAGCGGCCACACACAATTTGTAAATGAACGGGCTTGGCTATGTTCCAATAAAACCTCATTTACAAAAATAGTATTTGGATTTAGCCCATGGACTGCAGTGGGCTGACCTTTGCTCTACATAAATTTCTTCATTTTGCAAGTGGGAAAACTGAGTCAAATGAGTGTATTTGAAGTACTTAGCATGGTGGCTCTCCCACAGTATCTTTTCTAGAAATGGCAGCTATGAAAGTATTACCCAAAATGATATCAATAGTAGCATACCTTTTCTTTATATTAAATTCATATACTCATTGTGTTCCAAAAAATTTTCTTTCAATTTGGAGGAGCTTTTCTCTGCTAGGAGGGATTTGGAAACTTTTGCCTTTAAAACAAAACAAACCATTATATGCTAAGTATAACAGTACTATTCAAAATGTAGTTATGTCCTTCAGCTCACTAACTATTCCATGTATAAATCCACAGGCTGTATCCTTGGAGTCCTAGCTAGGCTTCTGAGATCCCCGTTATTTTAGACTGTGTCATCTCCCCCTCCTTCCCCCCTCCCTTACCTTCCTACCTTAAACCAGGTTAAAACATAGGCTCTGGAGTGTACTATATCATTTTGAGAGACAATGAACGCTACCAAAGTGACTACAAAATTATAGGGCCATTTCTGACTCTCTCTCTTTGCAGTTAACGTAGCGAAATTGTATAGTTAATGTTCCTAAAGAGTGATGGAGATGAAAAGCAGTATCTGAGTGCTAAGTGTTATTACTAAGAAAAGAAGAAGGAGAATAACTCTTTTTATATGTGTCCTTAGCCACCCCATCTTAAACCTAATATGAGTGCAGAATTTCATAACTTTAACAGTTCTTTTAATAATGTTCAATCAAATATGAAATTAGGAAAACGAGGCTCGCTGACTGCTCCCACTCTGCCTGAGCTGTCGTTTTAGGCAGAGTGTGGATAATATTTCCTCGTTCGCATGAAGCTGACGGAGCCAGCGGTGTGAGAATTCGTTCAGTTCCGTCTGAGCCGTGGGATTGAGTGGGGCACCACTGAGGAAAAGTGACAAGCAGTAAGTAAAGTAGGTGTGAATGAGATAAAGCTTGGGTGGGAATCCATTGTTTATTGCAGGCATGTTTTAGATTGTAAGCCTTGGGAACTTCCAGAGGAAAAGCAAGATCTTCTTCTCGAACCCCCTTTGGTTTTTAAGAAAGTCTGACTTTTTGCATTTTGAGTAGACCAAAATCTTTGACTCTTTGAGTGGTTTATGACTTGTAGCATTTCCAGAGCTTTGAACTTGTCAGGACTAAAGAGAACAGGTTGGCAGGTACAGTCTTCATGATGAGGGTCTGGGAGTGGTAAAGTTATTTCAAGGTGAAGTTTTCACCTAGGTACAGCAGGCTGCTCATGTCTCATTTTTATGCCCATATAGGTAGAGGGGTTTTTTCCAGCTGATACGTACAGAGCCATCCTACAGTCATTTAAATCATGCACGACACACCGAGGTCTGTTTTACTGATCATAATTGCAACTCTTGCCTGGTTCTTTTATGATTTAAATGTATCCTTTTGAGTCCCCCTCTGAAGACTGATTTGCTATGTAGGGTCCTGCCAATGTTGCGTAGCTTCAGGGAATGTGGCTGGAGTCATTGGAGACATGGCATAAAGAGCTTGAAGATTTGCAGCGGGAAAGGCAGAGTGAATTGAGAAGAGATATTCAGGTTTAGATACCAAGTTTAAATACTGGTACTTGTGACTTAGGACGTATGATTCTCTTTTTTGCTAGCCATCAGAAAATAGTAGCCATATATTGATGATGTTGGAGATGCCATGAATTTTTGGTCAATTATTTATTGAGTGCCTGCTATGTGCAAGGCTCCATTTTATGGTACAGCAAATACGGTGGCTAGAGTAGATTTTGGAAATCCAAACATGTAAAACGGACTATTTTTCTTGTGTATTTGTTTTTAATTTAAATTCAATTAGCCAACATAGTGTATACCACTGACGTAGTGTTCTGATGTAGTGTTCAATGATTCATCAGTAGCATATAACACCCAGTGCTCATCCCATCACATGCCCTCCTTAATGCCCATCACCCAACCATCCCATCCTTTCACCCACCTCCCCTTCTGCAGCCCTCGGTTTGTTTCCCAGAGTCAAAAGTCTTTCATGGTTTGTCTCCCTCTCTGATTTCTTCCCATTCAGTTTTTCCTCCCTTCCCCTATGATCCTCTGTGCTATCTCTTATATTCCACATATGAGTAAAACCATATAATTGTCTTCCTCTGATTGACTTATTTCGCTTAGCATAATACCCTCCAGTTCCATCCACACTGATGTAAATGATAGGTACTCAACCTTTCTGATGGCTAATATTCCATTGTATATACAAACCACATCTTCTTTATCCATTCATTCATTGAAGGACATCTTGGCTCCTTCCACAGTTTGGCTATTGTGGATATTGCTGCTATTAACACTGGGGTTCAGGTGCCCCTTCTTTTCACTACATCTGTATCTTTGGGGTAAATACCCAATAGTGCGATTGCTGGGTCATAGGGTAGCTCTAGTTTTAACTTTTTGAGGAACCTCCATACTGTTTTCCAAAGTGGCTGCACCAGCTTGCATTCCCACTTACAGTGTTAGAGGGTTCCCCTTTCTCCACATCCTCACCTACATTTGTTGTTTCCTGTCTTGTTAATTTTCGCCATAAAATGGACTATTATGGAGGTGCTAACAAGAGGGAAAGTATCCATGTTACGCTGTCATAGGATTCTCGTTTGCTTTATAAAAGAATCTCAGTCCTGTGATTTCCTGTCTGTGGCTTGCAGAATACCTTGGACAGTGAGTTGTTGCAAGAAATCCACAAATCCACATGTTCACCAAGAATGAGTAATAAACATAAATGTATTTACACATAAATGCATGGTTGTTTAAAACATATATGGATAATATTATGATAAAATTAAAAAACATCCATTGAAAACTGTTGCTGAATTCAGTTGCTTTTTAGTGTGTCTTTTCAGTTAATTGGTTCATTGTTTATATATTGCCATCACATATATTTGCATAATACTTTTATAGTGAAATGCATCTCATAGTTTTTTATTATTTAAATATTTTAAAGTGATTTATAAATAAGAACAAATTACTACATATTTACCATTTCCAATGTTTTCCATTCCCTTGTGTAGTTCATGATATCAATTTGCCACATTTTCCTTCTACCTGATGGACTTCATTCTACATTTCTTATAGTGAATGAATTCTTTCAGGTTTTTAAAATTTTATTATTATTATTTTTTACATTGAATAAAGTCTTTATTTTGTCTTTGTTTTCAAAAGATATCTTCACTGGGTATGGAAGTCAAGATTGACTTTTCTACTTTCAGTGCCTGAAAGATGTTTTTCCACCAGTGTTCTAGTTTTCTGTTTTTGGTTTGCAGCCCTCTCAGGAGCTTCCTGGCTATAATCTGAAACTGGCCCACATACATGGAGGCCTAGAGAGGAAATAAATAGGCATGCCACTCCAGATTTGTGGGTGGAATTTTTAACATGCAAAGGGAACTTACATTTAAAGTTTGTCTTGGGCAGCTGCAAGGCGAGTAGATCCCCGTGCCCACTTGCCAAATCTGAAAAGTTTAGATAGAGGTCTTAACTGGGTGCAGTCACCATCTAGATGGTCTCAGCACCACATCACTCTCTCAAGGCTATGTCCTTGGGGTAAACTCCGGGAGCAGGGAAGGCAAGTGGAACCCACATTCAAAGGACAGGAGAAGAGGTGAGGGGCCTCCAACTATTGGGATCCTGCTCAAGAGTCAACCAGTGGTGATGTCTTTTCAGTGACTTCCCCCAAGATCTGTCAACCACCATTTTAATTTTTCTTCCTTTGTACTTTATGTGTTTTTTGTTCTCTGGAAGCTTTTAAGTTTTTCTCCTTATCATTGGTTTTGGAGAGTTTGATTATGAGGTGCCTTGGTGTTCTTGTTTGGGGTTCATTGAACTTGTTGGATCTGTGGGTTTATTGTTTTCATCAAATTTGGAAAATTTTTGGTTGTTTTTCTTTAACTAACTTTTTCTTCTCTCCTTCTTTCTGAAACTCCAATTACACATACATTATGCTGCTTAAATTTATTTCAGGGTTCACTGATGCTCTGTTCATTTATTTCTCCCAGTATGATGTCTGTGCTTCATTTGGAATAATTTCTTTTGCTAAGTCTTTAAGTTCATGGATATTTTCTTCCGCAGTGTCTAATCTACTTGCAGAATGATATATAACAATCCCTCTTCTAACTCAGTCTTCCAGGTCCCCTGTGCTAAGGCAACTACTGTTACCAGTTTATTGGGTACTTTTTCGGTGATGATATATACATTTAAAAAGATATAGAGAAACATTTCTCCCCTCCTCCCATAGTAGCATACTACATATAACTACTGTGTACCTTGTTTTCATCTTTTTAGGGTACTTAAAGATGTTTCCATCTAGAGAGGCTGCATTCTTTTTAAATGACTGTATAATATTTCTTTTGTGGGCACATCATAATTTATTTGCATTCCAGGTTGTAGGTTACTCCCTGGTTGGTTGTTTGTTTTGTTTTGTTTTTGTTTGCTTTTAAGAGACAGAATTATTTTAAAGTCCATATGCGAGGTGAACTTTTAGGCTCATTAGTAGCAGAAACCTCAGTTGCAGTAGTTTTTAGCTCCTTTTCTATCGTGAGTTCCAAGGAGGCTACCATATGTCTGCTCTCATCGGATTATTTCATGGTTCATTTTTCTCTTGGTATCATAAAGTGGAGCATGTCGTAGGCTGGAACAAAAGGTGGGCAGGCATATGGTAGGCAACTCTGGAAGCTGGGAAGCACTGATTACTCTTTTCATATAGCACTGAGAGTCTTACTGTTCTCCCTGAGCAGATGTGTGGAACTCGGCCAGTTCTAGCTCTTTCTCCTCAACATTCTCATAATTCACTGGGAGACTGACGTATTTCAGTGTGAGAGAGGTAAGATAATGCTCAGTGTGGTGGCTTTGGAGAGAGTGAAGGCAAACCCCAGAGACAGTCAGAGATGTGTGAGAGAAGTGAGGTGTGTTTGGATGTCGTTGAACCCCAATTCTAGTCACTGACGTTCTTGGAGTTACTCTGTCATGTTGCTCTTTCTTTAATTCTTGAGCTATTCAGCATTTAAGTTAGTTTAATTCATTTTTATCTCATTTTATTTCTAAGGATGATTTCAGCAGTAAGAACCCCCATCTATTATGGTCTGGATTGTGTCCCCCCAAATTAATATCTTGAAGGTCAAACCCTCAATACCTTGGACTATGACTCTATTTGGAGACAGTCTTTGAAGAGCTAAGTTAAATTGAGGTTGTTAGGGTGTGCCCTAATCCAATCTGATTGGTGTCCTTGTAAAAAGAGGAAATTGGACACATAGAGAGACACCAGGGATGAGTGTGCATAGAGGAAAGGCAATGTGAGGACATAGCAAGAAGGTGGCCATGTGTAAGCAAATGAGAGAGGTCTCAAGAAACTAACCTTGCCAATATCTGGATCTTGGACTTCTAGCCTTCAGAACTATGAGAAGATATATTTCTGTTGTTTAAGACACCCAGTCTGTGGTATTTTATTATGGCTGCCCCAGCAGGCTAATACACCATTTCAAAAGGGCTTAAACACTAAATAAATTAATTGGCTTACATAACCAGCAGCCCAGAGATGAGGCAGATCCAGGGTTGGTTAATTTAGCCACTTGGTTTTGCCATTCAAGGAGACAGGTTTTTCTGTCTTTTTACTTCGCCATTTTTTTCCAGTTACTTTTGCTGCCGAAACAACGTACTTCAAAATGTAGTGGCGTATAAATCCATTTTATTATACTCAAGGATTCTGTGGGTTGAGACTTTTGAGAAGTCATAGCAGGAATGGTTTGTTTCTGCTTCGTGATTCTGGGTCCTTAGCTGGGTCCCTTGAAAGGCTGGAGGTGACTCAAACAATGGAAGGTGACTCTCACAGCTGGGAACTGAAACAGCAGGGGTTGGAAACTCCATTTCTGAGCTGGCTTTTGCACTCACGTGTCTGGAACCTTGGGATACTGGAGGACACCTTCGCTGAGACTGTCAGTTGGAAAACGTACACCTGGCTTCTTTAGAATGATGGCCTCAGAGTAGCCAGATATCTTACGTGGTGGATGGCTTTCCTCAGAATGAGCATGCCAAGAGGGTATTCCAAGAGAAACAGGCAGAAGTTGCATGGCCTTTTATGACCTGGTGTCACTTCTGTCATGTTCTATTGACTGAAGTATTCAAAAGCCCCCCAGATTCCGGAAGATAGAGAAGAGTGTCAGCCATTTAAAAAAACTTCCACTTCGCAATCAGCATGTGAGCTAGCTCCCTGGATGGCTGGTAAGAGGACCGCACAGCTCTGTGTGTGACGATCTCGTGCATCAACCTTGAGGTAGAAAAATAAAGGATTTCCCTGCAACTTCATCAACAGGCTTCTCCTCATGTCTCGTGGCCAGAATTGGATCAAAAGTCCCTTCCCAGGTTAGTCATTGCCGGAAAGAATGTGATTAACTGGGATCGGCTCAGCCAAATCCAGGTATACCCCTCTTGGGCTAAAGATGAGATGACTTTTTCTGAGCATCAGGTTCTAAGGATGTTGCAAATATTCCTCAACTGGGGGCTCTGCCACCACAGAAGGGCCTCGAGGGAGAATGGATTTGGATGGGTGCATGATAGTGTCCGCGTAAACTTCTGGTAATGAGAGTCTGGCCCAATTAGGAAGCACGAGGGAAAGAAAATAACGATGGCTTTCATTATTTCCATAGCTTAAGACCCCGAAAAAGAGTGCCCTTTGAGTTCTTTATTACTCGTACCCACTCTCCCATTTTCTCACTCTTGTATTTGGTCCTTCTCTCTCCTTACCACTCCACAGATCCATTACAATTTTTAGTACCAAGTGCAAATGACTCTGTTTTTGGGAAACCAGATGATGGCACAAATAGCATGTTCTTAAAGCAAATTTGACAGCTACAATAGGGATTCGGCCCCCAGATGGGGTCATGAGAACCCAATGTGACAGCTACAACGCAACCCTGATTCCCCATAATAAGCATAACAGCCTCTGAGAATATCTCAACACGGACTAGGTTATAAATGATTGATTAATAAGTGGATGAGTGCTGTACAGATCTCCACATGCCACTGCTAAGTTCTGCTAGGAGCCGAAATGTCCCATCTAACATGCTCTTATCACTGAGCTCATGGAGGGAGGCCTGTTCTTTATGGAACAAGGTCAGGGGCTGTGATGTTCTCGACGACTCACATTGATAAAGTCGCCCAGGAAAATGGGATTTTCCACCCTGGGCCTATGAAATGACCGTTGTTAGTGTGTGTGTGTGTGTGTGTGTGTGTGTGTGTGTGTCTCTGTATGTGTCTGCCTCTGTGTTTGTGTTTGTATGTGTCTGTGCGTGGGGCGCTATGTATGTATATGTCCCTGTGTGTGTCTCCTTGTGTGTCTGTGTGTCCTTCTGAGTCTGTGCCTCTGTATGTCTCTTTGCATGTCTCTTTGTCTCTCTTAGCATGTGTGTGTATCTCTTTCTATGTGGATACCTCCTCCTGTGTGTTGGTACATCCTGGGCTGCATGGAAATATGTATGCGCATGCACATGTGTGTGGGTATCTCTTTCTGTGTGCACGTAGGTGTCCTGGTTGGCACGACTTGGTATGAGTACGTAGGCATGCATGGTGTGGGGGCATGTGTGTGAGCTCCAGTGGGGCTAAGGGAGGGAGCATCACTTCTTGAAGCTAAGGCTCTGTCACCCTGGGAGATGTAGAGGAAATGAGGCAATGTGGTGCTGTGGGAAGGGTGTGGAATGGCAGCTAGGCAACCTGGATGTTCAACCCAGTTTTTTTCTCTCACTCCCTGGGTGATTTTCTGTGATTCATTTCAACTCTCTGGGCCTTAGTTCTCTTGGAGATAATACACTGCTTAACCTAGCTCACAGGGATTTTCTGAAAATGAAATAGTAATGTAATTTAGAATGTTTTCGAAAAAGTTAAAAGTACAATAAAAAGAAATGCATTAATGGATTAACGTTTGGCTTGATTTAGAGAAGGCCTCTATGTTCAAGATGTGCATGGAAAGGGTACTTTGATTCAAATCTGAATCATTGGTTGATAGATCACAGGACTTGAACCAAATGTGCAGCTACATGGGAAGAAGGGAGAAAAGTGCTGAGTTTAAGATCATTGTGGTCTAGATGAGCAAAGGCAAAGATGGCTCATTTTGGCTGCTGGTCCTGATCAGTTAATGGTGGCTGCCTGGAACGTGATGTAGAGCTTTCAGAAGTCACATCCTGGTAAGAGTGACAAGAGCACCCATGGTGCCTGAGGAAGAGGGACATGCAGCGTGCTGGCCACGGGCTTATCGCCCCTTCTAGCGCCGGGGGGAATCTGTATCAGCCTGACACGGGCTGGTGTCTTGGATTTGCTGAAAGTAAAATCTCTGTAAGTTTTGAGGTTAGTTGGCTGCCCTTCTCTCATGCCACCTTGGTGTCCCTTCCTAGTTGGATGTGATGAAAATTTCATTCATTTCCGTTACATGAAAGTTTCAGTAACTTTATGTTAATTCATGTGTAGATTTAGGCAAAATGGTGTAAAGTCAGGGCCTTACTGGAATTGGGGGAAAAGAGATGGTTTAAGTTGTCACCAAAAGTGTGAGGCCTCTTCCATACTCTGCCACTTTAATGTCACCTCCCTCTGGCTGGGTTTTGTCACAAGTTAAAAAAAATTCTCTCATTTTTCACTTGCTCCTGAGTCCAACTGAGCTCTTAAGAAAGTTAGAGACAAATGGCGCCAGAGAAACCCCTAACACTTCTGTTTTTGTGCCCTGTCTGTTAAATATTTCCTTGCCTTCTCATTCCTTACTCCCTGAAGCTTCATAGGTCTTCCCATGATAGCTTCATGACTCAGCATGGGTTGCAGGGACTTAATTTTCTTTTCTAATGCTCCTTCACCTAGCCCTTTTGGCTCGACTGTATAAATTCCTTCTCCCTTTTTCTGAATGAATAATGCTGTTATTTTGTATAGGTGAGTGTGCATGGGTGTGTGTGTTGGCCTCAGCTATCAGTTACATCTACTATTGATTCCTCAAAAAAGTCAATAAGGAGAGAAATGCTGCTTAAATAACTTTCATGCATCTTGTTTTTTTTCAATTTTGGGGAATTAGAAGCAGAAATGTGGGCTGATGATGGTATGATTAGGAAGTTAGACATCGTTTTTTAAGAGAGTGATTGATTTTATTCAGTACTTTGTGCTGGGCACTTCTCTAGGCACTAGGGGTATGATGAGAACATGGACAAACCTGACCCCTTTCCCTGTTTTATTGGAGAGAGAGACAACTTAACACACAGCTGCGAATGGATATGGTGTTGGGCTATGAGCATGCGCAGCAGGGGCGTATAAAATAGCTAAGGCTGGGGGCATGGGTGATGGGCAAGGATGGCTTCTGGAGAAGAGTCATGTTTCAGCTATGGCTGAAGCCATGATGAAGGCATTGTTAAGGCAAAAGGAGCATAGGACAGAAGGGCAGAAACAGCACATGCAAAGCACTGGAGCGTGGAGAGAGTTGGCACATGTAAGGGACATGTTCAGAGAGGCTTGAGTGTGAGGTGTGATAGAGGGGAAATCTGGCTGTAGAGGTAACCAGGTCATATGACCTTAACGGATTCCTTGAAGACTTTAGATCCAGGTGCTTATGAATCACCTGGAGATCTTGTTAAAATGCAGATTTAGATTCAGAAGGTCTGGGGTGAAGCCTGAGATTCTGTGTTTCTAACAGGCTCTCAAGTGATAATGATGCTGCTGGCCCATGGACCACACTTTGACTAGCAAGGCTTCTGAGGCTATCCACAGGGCAATGGCAGAATCATGTTAACGTTTTAGGTGGGAGAATGAAATGGCCCCCTTGGGTGGTAGGAATACCCCATTTCCAGCAGTGTGATGAGTGGAAAATGGGTATCAGTGAAATGGTGGTGATGGTAGGAAGTCATGTGAGTGGTCATGGGACACTTGTCAAGTAAGGTAGCGCCAGTGGGCATGTGGGCATTGCCTGTGACTCATTCCTTGACCCCGTCCTGCTCAGCTGCCTGCAGTAATAGTGCTGTCCGTCTCTGCCTCCTCCATCGGGCAGTGGCTCCTTTGTGGTGGGCTTTCGGCAACACAAGGCATGGCAGACAGCACAGTGCTCAACATAAGCCTTAGGCTCAGTTGAGTCTAGATTCAAGTCCTAACTCCATTACTTCCTAGTTGCTTACCCTCTCAGAGACTCCAAGGCCACATCCACCGTGGATGGAGAATAAGACCTGCCATGTTGTTGAGAGGATAAAATGAGATAATGTCGATAAAGAGCTTAGCCCTATGCCTGACACTCACTGATTCCAGAAATACACAGCGAGCCCTTGCTCCAGCATGCTAGGCTTTGGGGATTCAGCAGTGGACAAAGGAGATTTGGTCCCTGCCCTCGTGGGACACTGAGACATTGTAGCAGTAACTGCTTATTATTCTCAGCAATAACTCTCTGCTGTTAGCCCATTCGTTTTGAGCATGGAGCCTGAACGTGAAGCTCCAGCAGTGATTTGTCTGGACAGTAAGTCCTCATCACCTTCTAGAACAAATTATGGAGATGGACACTTTATTCCATACATTCAATTTAGTTGATCTTTCAAGCCCTGGCAGCACTTTCAGCTTAATCACCCACAACACTGAAGCAAGGATACTTGAAGTCTGACATCATTTTCCAGCTCAGTAATCTATATGGGACTAATCCTGCAATGTTACATTTAACAGCTTTCAAAGGCTTGGGAGGGTGTATGCATGGCTCATCCTTATCCAGTGGCTAGATATGGTCCCAAATACCCATGCGAAATAATTTCTTGGGTTTTGAGGCTGTAGATTTTTTTTCTTTTTTAAAAGATTGTATTATGTTATGTTAGTCACCATACAGTACGCCATTAGTTTTTGATGTAGTGTTCCATGATTCATTGTTTGCATATAACACCCAGTGCTCCATGCAATATGTGCCCTCCTTAATACCCATCACTGGGCTAACTCATCCCCCCCACTCCCCTCCCCTCTGAAACCCTCAGTTTGTTTCCCGGAGTCCATAGTCTCTCATGGTTCTTCTCCCCCCGATTCCCACCCCCCTTCATTTTTCCCTTCCTTCTCCTAATGTCCTCCTTGCTATTCCTTATGTTCCACATATGAGTGATACCATATGATAATTGCCTTTCTCTTCTTTTTTTTTTCATGTTGTCACAAGTGAATTGCCTTTCTCTTCTTGACTTATTTCACTTAGCAGGCTGTAGATTTTCAGATGAGAAACTGAACTGCTGAAACCTTGAGGGGGAAGACAAAAGATGAGTGTGAAGGTGGCAGTGGAAGGAAAAATGATTGGTAGTCTTTGGCATGGAGGATGTAACCTGAACTAGAGAGAGCTTTGGTGGGCTGTATAGCCTGTCACAACAGATTCAGGTACAAAGGATCCTGGTTGTAAAGACTTTGGTTACTAAGCAAGTGGGAATTTAATGGAAGACATGGGAACTGAATCCCACAGTGAGATATTGGGAGGTTCTCAGGTTTTGAGACAGGCTGTTGGAACAGCTTTGGGAAAGGGCAGGAACCAAACAAGACTCAGGAAGACTGGGCAGTAGGAACAACAGCACTGCTTTGTGGCAGTATGAAGCTGGCTTGTCTACTGGCTGATTGACCAGCAACTCTTCTTTCTCTGTAGGAAGGGAAGGACTCAAAAGTCCAGATGTTTTTTCAGACTTGGAGTCCCAGAAGAAGATCCAGCTGGTTGAGCATAGGATGTAGTTCTGCTCCTTGGCAGCTTTGAGAGTGGAGGGAGGAAGGTTCTGGTGACTTCAGCTTTTGTACTGGGAGGTGGGCACCTGGAATTACCTTCCCTCCATTATACACGATGGTGTGGTGGTAAATCCCCAAAAGGAAATTTGACTTGTTAAGATGGGGGAAGCATGTAGGCACTTGAAGTATATAAAATGACAAGGTAGATACTTATTAGCGAAGAGCCAACTTTATACTATTTTTTTCCTTTGGGGTTTGTTTAAATATGCTTTGCCCTGGGCTCTCCCAGGCAGCTCCTCCATCATCCGTGTTCCTGTCATGCTTTGTTTTTCTTCGTTAGCTCTTTCACACTGCATTGCGGGTATCTGTTCATGAGGCCATTTCCGAAATAGCCCGAGAGTTCTCCAGGATAAGGACAGACCTGATGCATGTCTGCACTCTTAGGCCTGGCAAAGTGCTTAACACATAGAAAACATTTGATGGATTATAGTTCACTGAAATAAGTACATGTGAATGTCTTCTGGGAAGACGATCATAAGCAGCTAGGAATTTTAAGGGGTACGTTTTTGGGTGGAAAATATTTAAACGTCATTTCGTAGATTGTGCGTGTTTAAAACCCAGTCCATGAGGGCGTGCAGCTTTGAAAGTGCAGGGTCACAGAGAGTAAAGCACTGGGACTTATGCATCCTGCGTATGTCTGCTTTTATTCACTTGATGATTGAAGAATGTTTTCTTCCACAAACACCTTCTTCGCCTAGGAAAGTTCTCTGCCTTGTTTAGTCTCGGTCAAATATTTTCTCATTAATCTGGAGACACATTATCCTGCTCCCCAGGATATTTTGTATTTTTGCAAACCCTGTGGTCTTTGCCGGGGACCAGCTCCATGCTTCTAAGAAGAAACTCGAATTGTTGGGGCATCTGCAGACCTGGTGAACTTAGCTGCAATGACCAAGTACAAATGAATTATTTCAGAGTCGACTTTTATTCCCAGCTAGGTGCAGAAATTTCAGATTCTGGATTTTATCATAAAGTTAGATTCTCCCATCCCCCTTCCCTTCCTCTTTAGTGATATGATTGGCAAAGGATTGTGGAGAATGGAGACCCTGGTGATCCTCGACTTCTGCCTCCTTGTTCTAGGCAGAGCAGGCAATGAAAACTGACTGACTGTTACAAGCAGTGAAGAAACGTGTTGAAAGAGTACAGGGCAACCCCCACAATGGCTTGAAAGCCTGCAGAACTGAGGAGTCAGGACTAAGGCTAGAACTACAGACAGACCCCAGCCACAGAACTAGACTGTGAGGTCCCCATGGCTGCTGCCCCTGACCCTGGACACCACAGACCACAGGATTACAGCCAGGACACTGACACCACTCACGGTGTTTTTTTGTTACCACTTGCCTTCAGGAGGGATTTTTCACATCTCTGCTTTTCTCCATCTGTAGGGGCTGTTTCAAAGTCCTGGTGGGACCGTCTGAGCAGAGGGTCAAGGAAGGCTGGGAAGGCAAACATCCCCACATTTTCAGGCTCTGCCACCTAACAAGATGCTTATGGTGGAGGGAATTCCCCAAATAAGGAAGAGAATTTCATCTGCTGGGTCACCAAAATACAAATGCTTATGGCATTGTCATTTTAAGCCCTTTTTGGTAATAACGACAACAACAAAAAAAATCATCTCCTTGATGTTTTAGATTCTGCCATTAAAATGTTTTGTTGGTTCAACACAACCACATGGATGGAAGGAGGACCCTGATGGAATCCACCCTATCATGTCCTTGAGTATCTGAATGAAATGTCCTTGGCTACAAGACAAGGTTATATAGAACTTAGGGCAAGAGGTTTTAATCCAGGCTTTGCCACTTGCTAGACTTGCAAGACAGTATTTAATCTCTTTCAACCTCAGTGTCCTCATTTGTAAAATGGATATTCCCTTATCATATACCTCATATTTTGGGTTCTTATGAGACGACATCTGTAAATCTCTTGGGATCGTGCTAAGTTTATAATAGTCCTTAATAAGTGGTAGCTATCACGGCCAACTTAGAGAAGCTTGAGCTTGAGCACTGGCCAGAAGAGTCAAAATGCAAGTCCTGCTGATGTCCAGAAGGTACCAGACACATGCTTTCAAGGCTAACCTGGGGGAAGGAGGTTATAATGAAAGCTGAGTAGGTGACCTCCATCAAACAAATGGGCAAATTCCCAAATGCACCTGGCCGCAGGTACCTGAGAATACAATCTGCTTTCAAAGTCCAGTTAGATAGGGAAAGACCCAGAGATCTTCAGTTGTAGACCTACCTTGAGGCCCCATCTGCTCAGTTTAGGAACAGATTAGAGAGTAGGCAGTACAGGGGAAAGTGTTTATTTCCAGTTTACAGACTTTTTGCGGGGGAACTTCTTTGCAGAACTCAAAAGGAGGATGTTCTCAGATACAGATGATCTCAACAACCTTTATTTAGGTTGGAATTCTGGGAAAGTCATCAAGCTTTGGATCCATGCATATTTCTATTTTTGTTCCAGTTATCCAGCAAATAATAAATAGAGTTCTATTTCTGCTGAGTGCTAATTTAAGACGCATCTCTTTTAAAAGCTATTTATTGGGTGAAAATATGAAAGACACAGACAGCGTATCTAATAGGAAATGATCTCTTGGTGTTAGATGACTCACCTCTTCATGTATGCTATCAGTTTTATTATTATTTAGCATTTTTTTTTCTAAATTAGGAATGAGAATGAATCACCCTAAAAGGAAAGAGAAATTCTAAGAGATGCACCTACATTTGCTTCCCCATAACTGAGGATCATTTGAGTTTATGTAAGATGTTATTTCAGAGTTAGCATATCATCTCCAAAGGTGCTGGGCTTAAAGCTGGGTTGATTGTAAAAAACACCATTTAGATGTTTCCATGGAGGGATTAAAGGCGGAATATATACATACTGGTCACCCAGGGAGAGGTTGATATAGTCATTTGCCTTTTTAATGGAAGCCGGGAATGTAATTAACAACCATTTGCATGTAATGTTTGAATATTTCATGGTGGTGACAATGATTCATCCCTCCTTCCTACAGCAACTAGAGGAAAATTAAGCCCAGGTCTTATGACTCCCAGACAACCATAGAGTATGCGATTCACAATTCATCCCATCTACTGTCCCACTAGCTCACCTTCCTGTGTTCCTCTAATACTCATCCTCCTGTTTCAAGCAGCAGTTTTCACCCTGCATTGCTTTTCACCAGGGGCTCCCTAATTTACAGAGGGAACTTGGTTAGCGCACTGAAGGCAAATAGGTTTCAACTCTCAAGTTTCAACTTGACATTGATTGGTAGAGGCTTCTAAATCAAGTTTGCTCTAGGCAAGGCTTGGAGGCAGGGTGAGAGGGGGAAGGAAGGCAGTGGTTGATTAGTAATGCCTGCCAAGGTTTAGAGCGGGCAGAGTGTCATTCACTCTGCCATCCTCAACCAGGGCGAAGACTACAAGATTAGGAATTGGGTCTGGCTCTGCCTGAGCCATAATGTACTATGAGACTTTGGACAAATCCGTGTTACGGTTTTCTTAAATGCCACTTTGGGGGAAGGGAGATGAATAGTCTATCATACAAAGTTCACAAGTCTGTCATAAGATCAAAGAAGATTTAGAAGAACAGAAATGTCTATAATATATTGTTACTTTCCCATTCTGAAGGATATATAGATCTATGTAAATTAGATTCAGAGCTCTACTGTAAATATATTTATCTATTCATCTTACAAGTGTGGAAGGAATAAGGAAAGGAGAGTTTGGAGTCCTTGAATGGAAGTGGAGAGCTGTAAAAGCTTAGAAATGGAAGGGCCTTAGATATTATCTAGAAAAGCAGTTTCAAATTTTTTTAAAATCTGAGGAACTCCCTTTTCCACAATCCTTTATGGTACCCGGCACAATAAACCAATAAGGGGTGATATTCTCTTTGAAGCTCCTTATTTCTCACAAGGCTTCCCTGATTCTTGGTGTGGAGTGAGTGCTATCAAATATGTTTGAACTCAGTAGGTGCCCCACATATCTTCAGAATGCAGTAATTAAAATTTTCCCAGCCTTACCGGTGGTGTCTTGGGCCTTGACCTCCAGTGTGTATGTGACCAAATTCCCCTTGTTGAGGCAAGAAACAGAGGTGCTTGTTTGACTGAGAATGCCTGGTGTGGGGGAAAAAAAGATTTATGTGTGAGAGGGAAGCCACTCATAACTGGATTATAAACACGAGCACATAAAAATCAGCTGTTCCATTTGTAAAAGCCTTGAGTAGATTGACTTGTTTTTAGGGCACCGTAGTCCTCACACTATCCATTCATCCATCCAACAAATATTTATTGAGCATCT
The DNA here is from genome assembly GCF_002007445.2 of Ailuropoda melanoleuca. Taxonomy (NCBI): domain Eukaryota; kingdom Metazoa; phylum Chordata; class Mammalia; order Carnivora; family Ursidae; genus Ailuropoda; species Ailuropoda melanoleuca. The sequence continues at coordinate 101,877,822 of NC_048220.1, read as the reverse complement.
ACTGTCTATCAGGCATTCTACACTGGGGATATAATTCTGCGCAAAACCAACGAGGTCCTTGTTTTCATGGAACATATATTTTGTTGGGAGACCAAATAAACAAAGATAAAAACATAATTTCAGGCGGTGATACGTGTGATGAGAAAAGTGTTTTCATACAAAGGAACTGAGGGTAGGGCTTATAGATAGCAAGTGCTCCATACTTGTTAAATGAATCAATAAAGCCGTTTTATTGGTCACCAGTGGCCCTAGACCACAGGTTGACAGTAGATACTCTTAAGGATATAAAGAACAGAACCAGATCAATTGTAATCTTAGTGTTCCCATGAGACACAAGAGAAACTTCATTTGCCTGATTGAATGGGAGTTTGGCTCAGAGGATTGTGGCTAGAGCTTTTTATTTCCTTATGTTTCAGAGCTCCTTGGCAATGTTTCTGCACCTATAGCAATGTCGTAAAAGCTCCTAAGTCTTCACGGTAATGGAGCACGGAGGAGTTGCCTCAGGAATTTATGGCCGCTGGAGAAGGGGCACCGAAATAGCCAACTTATAACAAAATAACTTTAATAAATTTTTTTGACTGAGGAAAGGCAAAGCACTTTAAAGAACTAGAAAACAAATCAGAATGGGTAGGACTCAGAGCGGGGAGAAGGCGGTTACAGGAGAGAACTCAAATTTGACAAGTAGGGAAGGGTGAGAAGCAGTCAGACAGACAGAGAGGCTCAAGGAGCCAAACAGAGGACGCAAAGCTGGATTCATTTGGACAGGGATCGCCTCCCCGGCTCCTGTGGGAGTGAAAGTGGAAATAAAACACCCCTCGGGAAATCTGTGTCAGAAACGCAGAGTTCACAAAAAGAACCATCAGTCTGACCCAAAAGAGATGCCTTAGAGTTGAGGCATTTCTCGTTTGTCCTCTTTGAAAAATCAGCTGGTAGGGTCCACAGAGACGATGTTACAAAGCTGCGAAGTATCCGTCCTGTGTGCCTGGCTGCCATCCTTTTCTTCCCGGCCTGGGTGTGTGTCCGTAGGTCCAGGCCTTCAGCTGAGAAGGAAGACAAGAGATGGACGCCTTTTTCCTCTTCCTGTCAGCCCGGCCAGCCGCAAGGCCCCCTCAATCCTGACACGTCCCGGCGGCTGTCGTACATGCAGGGGGGCTGGCGGCGAGGTCTTGGGCCTTGTGCGTTCAGCCTTGTCTGGCCTGCCGGGCGAGGCAAACCAGAGGGTCAGCGGGAGGCGCCTGACAGGAGGAAAAACGAGCAGCTGTTCTGGCTTTCCCTTACCTTTCAAATGTGGTCAAATCTTATTACATCTCACCCCAACACTCTGAAACTCCAGAACATTCTGAAGCCCCAGGAGCCTGTGAGGTATGAAAGTGTTTGGATTCACCAAACTGTTGCCCGTCTCCTTGTTTAGTGGTCTCCTGTATCCTGCTGTGTTTGCTTGCACATCCTTGCTGGTATTTCTCCTCACATTGCCTGCCTTACATCCTTGGATCTCCCTGTGAGGCCTACCCTCCTAGGGTCAGAGCCTCAGCTTGGCTGCCTCCTAGTCGTCCCTGGGGACCCTCAACCAGGTCTCTCCTTCTCCCACTCTGTTTCCCCCAGCCGAGCACTGACCCCACACAGTTTGTTAATCTTCTGTTTTCTCCTCCCTGTCGAAGGGTTGTGGAAGCAGAGAGTTGTGTCTTGCTCCCCATCGCCTCTGCAGAGCCCGGCCCAGTGCTTGGCGTTCACTCACTTGCACTACCAGTGAATGCATCCGTGGCCTGCCCATTCCGTGGCCAGCCATGGTCTGTTTCACTTCCTCATCTGTAAAATCAAGCACTTTCTTTATTCATATCACAGAATTTCCTTGAGGGCCAAATAAAGGGGGAAACCTTCTTTTAAAGGGTACAAAAGGCTGTGTAAAGCTGTTAAGTTTGGGTTAAATGTTCTGTGTGACGCCAAGTGGAAAGATGATGTCTGAGGCGCCCCTTTTGTTTGTTGTCTGTTCCTGTTCTTCAGACACAGCTACGTGTCAGCGTCTACTCAGTGCTGCCTCTTCAGAGGGAAGATTGATGGAGACAAGCTCTCATCTCTGCACCTGTCAGGGTAATGGGCACCTACTGAGGCGCTCATCTTAATTTATCTAATAGAGGGCATTTGCCTCCTGCAAACTTATTGTTTTGATTTATTCGGCAGGCTTGCCACGATGAAGGTGTCCTCTTTGTTATTAAGATAAAGACCGACCTTTTCTTTCTTGGGGTGAATGACTGATAAAAGATAATTTTTTTTTTACCACCCCGTCAGGTTAACTGGATGGTTTCTACCCAGAGACCAACATGTTCTGATTTAATATCAAACTCTCTTTGTAAATGGCTCAATGCTGCTGAGATTAAATCCAGGACTAACCAATGGGTACAAGGGACAGGAGACAGATGATTTATAGTGACTCTTTATAAAGTAGAGCTGTTTCATAGAGGGGCCTGGAGCTGGGATGGGGTGTCTCTGGAGGGGGGCTATGTTTTATACTGAAGATGGTCACACAGAGGTTGGATGGTCACTGAGCTAGGTGCTGGGAAGAACCTGGAGGTGTGGGTTCTAGTCTTGTTTTAATGAGAACAACAACAACAACATGACAGTAGCAGTTAATTCTTACCAATTGCTTCCTGTGTGCCAGTAATGGCAGGGAGCACGCCATTTTATATGTACCATCTCACTCTTTACAACGGCACAATTAGGTGTTCGTTTTCCCCCTTTGCCGCTCTCTTTGCTGTGTGACTTTGGACTGGTCCCTTTACCTCTCTGAGCATCAGTATCCTCATTTAAAAGAATTGAACTAGATAGCTCCTCCAGCTTAGTCATGTGACTTTCCTTCCCCTCCGCTTCCCCCCCTTTAACTACATATAAAAACCAAATAGAGGCCTAGGCATCAAGCTTCAATTTTCAAGGAAGTAGGCCCATTGAGGGACACCAAACAAGGGGCAATGGAAGAGAAGGAGAGACTTCTGTCTGATAATTGGGCCCGTTATTCTGGTCTGGGCCTGTTTACATACTTGCTGGCCTAGAACAACGTTCTCTCTTATTCTCACACTGTATTCTTCTCTAGATGGTTTGAAACCAAAAGGCTTAAGGATAGATAGTTTCAGACAAAGATCTAAGAGTATTTCTGGTCCCTGGATGAATCCAGGAGGTTGGCTTCTGACCCATCCGGCTGGAGTGTGAGGCCAGGCAAAGACTGAGCCCAGATGTGGTGCATAATCCTTTAGTGATGCAGGTGGGTGGTGGGGGTGGGGAGGACTATTTTATCACGGACACTGTTCAGAATCGCTGGTGCACAGTGACTGACTTTGACTGGTTTTAAATTCTCTAAAGATAATGCTCCCCTTTAATTCCTGCACAGGGCCAACTGCTCCTCCCGCCTGCCCTCCCTTGGATGCCTCTAGACACAGGCCCAGGATCTGTGTCCTGGGGCTGGGGAATAGGAGCAACGAGGAGTTGTTTATGGGATCCGGGGACTGAGCAAACTGCCCTCAGAGACTCCAGGATCTGCCTGGATTTCTTTAACTAGGAGTCTGAACAAGGGAATCCATCATTCTTTTCACACTCAACAGTATCTGTTGAGCACCTACTTAATAACAGACCCTGTGCATTATATACGTAACATCATTTATTTAATCGTCCACGCGACATTCCTGTAGAAGGGGAATTCAAGCTCAGAGATGTGGAGTACTTTGCACAGTTGCGCTTGGGTCTGTATCGCTCCCATGTGTATCTGGTCAGTGACTCTCTAGGTCTCCACTGGCCTCCTTGTGTCTCGTTAGAGCTCAGTGCTTCCCTTACACTGAGATAAGACCGGAACATAGTAGTCAGGACTGTGGGCCTGCCTGCGTTGTCACGGATACCTGGCCACCTGGGGACATGAGTGGAAAGAAAAGAGCTAAGGCCAAATGTTGTAACCTTGGAAATGAGAACTAAGGCCGCGAACTTGGCTTTTCAATGTGTGGTCTGAGGAGAGGTTCTTAAAGAGAAGATGGGAGCAGATAAAGAACTCCATGATTTTGTTCAGGAAGAGCATTATTAACACCTTTCCAGAAGCTCAGTCTAGTTGAGTCAGGTACATGGGAAATGTTTTCTTTTACTGTGTGCATTTTCTCTAGTGTCCCCCCCCGCCCCCCCCGCGCCC
>NC_048220.1:101833462-101873632 GCF_002007445.2 Ailuropoda melanoleuca | reverse complement strand
GCGCCCTCCCCCCACCCCCATGCCTCAGCCTTCTTGGTCCCTCTTCTCAATTTCATCCACTCTTTGGAAGCTCATCTTGTTTCCAGGCTCAGGGTGTGTAAGTAGCTACACGCTGTCAGACGTAAATTCTTGGGTCACCAGGACACCAGCACAGAGTCACCAGATTAACGGTCTAATTTCTGGTGTGTGTGTGTGTGCGTGTGTGTGTGCACGCGTGCGTGTGTGTGTGCACGTGTGCACGTGTATGTGTGTGGTGTGTGTGTGAGAAGGGGGGGGGCATTGATTTGCCGATTTGAGTAAACTTTTTCAAACACAGTCTAATTGCTGAGGAACTATTTGGAAAGTTCCCAAGGTAGAAAAAGATCAACCACAAACAACAGCCTTGAGGAAGTCGGTAGAAAAGCTTGATTGTTTTCTCTTGGCAGTAGTTTCTTCCTTGCCTAAGAAAGGTGTAGGGGAGACAGCAGTTCTCAGGAAGAGCTCTGGGCCAACATTTTCTAAGTGGTCTCAGGAGGGGGCTGAGGCTTTCGGCCAAGTAGCTGGTTGTCACTGAAAGCCAAACATTTGGTTTTGAGTTCAGCTCCCATTTGGAATTCATTTCCCAGACCTCAAAGTACGAGATGTCACTGTTGTTATTTATTTATTTTTCTTTATTCTTAAGCTTGTTTGTTTTCTGGCAGGAAGCCAAGGTAGTTTCTGTGAAGGCTACAGTCCTTAGGTATTTGTAAGACGAGGAAAATGCCACGAATGGTGTGTGAAGGGGATGTACAGAAATTGGACAAGAGGGAATTAAGCCAACTCTGCCTGAATTACCTTGTTTTTCTTCTGTTTTAGGAAATCAGAAAGTCAGAAACAATGTGATCTATCATTGTCAGACCCACTATTCCCCTTTTCCTTCCTTCCTTCCTTCCTTCCTTCCTTCCTTCCTTCCTTCCCTCCCTCTCTCTCTTTTTTCTTCTCTTCTTTACTTCCTTCCATCCATCCATCCATCCATCCATCCATCCTTTCTTCTATCCATATATGAAAACTAACTTCAGCATCTATTATAAGCTAAGTAACACAAAGGTGAACTAAACACAGTGCCTGGCTTCCAGAAATTTATGATTGAATGGGGAAGACAGACACAAACAGGACACTGCAATAGAGCAAGGCTGTTGTCACAACAGAGGTTTGAACACCAGTCCAGGGAGCGTAGTAAAGAGGGCTCTTGCCTCAGTCTGGCATGGGGTTTGAAGGCCAGGAAAGTCTTCTCAGAGCAATGTTTCCAGCTGAATCTTGAAGGGTAAGGAGGCAGGGTATCAAAGAACCAGGTTTATATGATGCACAATCATCATGGAAGTGGACAGAAAGGGGTAAATCAAAGATGTGCTCTGGAGGAGAAACTGACAAAGTGAACTTGAAAGACAGGAGGAATGAATGGGTATGCGCCTTACAGAGGCTTCTCCAGTGATGTGGCCAGGCCGTCTGTGTCCAGTGTGGGGTAGGGCGGGGTGGGGAGGGGCCTGTGTCAGGGCCAAGTGGCTTGGGTCTGCGAACAAGAGCGATAAAACGAACACTTACCCAGTTACTTCATGACAAGCCTAGTGACAAGAGCTCGAATGCATTATCTCAGTGTACCTCGAATGTGGCATATGTGTTAGGAGAGATTATTTTAGGTGATCCCCAGTTGAAGTACTGAATAACACTGAATCACATAGAAAGTTTCCTTTTTAATTCTCTTTGGAGCTTTCTCCAATTGCTGCGTTTTTAACTCTATTCTTATGCATACTAATCTTCATTTTAACAAAGAGAGGACAGCCTCAGGCCCAGAGCCTTCAGGAGGAAACAGTACTTAGCTAGAATTTAACAAAATTTAATTGTTATTTACTGAGACAAAATTTTCAATATGATTTTTATTGACATTATTCTTACGGTTACTATCAGTTTATGGTGATACTGGTTTTCTGTTTATGGTAGCAATTTAAAGTTTCCTGTGATAGTACATTCATTTAAGTGAAAACATAGATTGATTTAAAGAAAAATATTACCTGACTAATATTTCAGCTTTTATGCAGATATAGCAAAGATCAGGAAGGAGTATGCCAATGACTAAAGTTTGTATTATTTCATTCCTTCCAACAGCTTTGTCAGGAAAATGTTATTTTAATCTCAATTTAGTTATTACAAAATTGTGATTTATAGAGTTTAAGTAATTGGGCCATGGGCATTCATTTAGCAAGTCCCAGAGCTGAGATTTGAACCCAGATCTGTCTGACTCTGAATCCCATGTTTTTAACTTCAAGGACATAGACCTTTAGAGGCCAGATATCTGACTGTAGATGAAAGTAGGATTCCGGAATGTTAGAGCTGGAATGGCCTTTTGAAAGCATTTGGTCCAGTGTTGTCAAACTTCTTCACTACCAGTCCCCCTTTTATTATATATTTTTCAATTTTTTTGGAAGAACAAACAAATAATGTGGTCTCCCAGTGGTTATGAATCTATTAAAGATGTACCATGCCTACTGGCGCTTTGAAAGAAGTAGCCTTGTCTTGGGGTCTTTAAAAAGTGTGTTGACAGTAGGGTGTGAACCTCTCTTAGCATCTTCATGGATACCTAGGTGTCTGTGGTTCCTAGGTTGAAAAGGATCAAGCTAGGCCACTCCCCCATTTACTAAGACATGGAGAAAGGGAGTGTTTTGTCACATGTGTGTAAGGTGCCTGGTCAGAAACAGTCTTGATAAGGTAACTTTTCCTTCTGCCACTTTATTCAGAAGGGCCCAATTCCTTCTCTGAGAGCTGAGGTCCAAGGGCTTGGCTACCTTCTTGTTTCCTACCACTTCTGACACCCTAGCTGCTTCCCACCCACTGACCTGGCATTTATAGCTCTTAGTTCAGTCTCATCTCCATTGTTTCCTCCTTGGGGAAATGCATGCTCCTCCAGGAAGTAGTTATAAAATGGTTGTCAAGTAATCTCTGAGGCTACAATGCCCTGAAGAATGCTCTGGATTTCTCTCCAAGTCTGTGTCTTGTCAAGTAACATTACTGTGCATCCTACTGGCCATCTAGGTAATATTAGAAGAGCCTCCCCATCTCACCTTTGCTTCCCTCTCCATGTTCAGCATTTCCGGTTCCTCTGACACACATTGTTCACTCCGGCAGCACTGAATTACTTCCCTTGAACTTATCGTGTTCTTTCCTACCTTACAGCCTTTGCACATGCTGTTTCTTCTCAGAAATAGTGTTAACTTTCACTTAGCACTTGCCACGTGCCAGTCACTGTGCCAAGAGCTTTGTTAGTTTATTTAATTTGGTCCTTACCACAGCTCTACAAGGAAGGAATTGTCATGCCCACTTAATATATAAGGACAATGAGACACAAAGTGAATTAGTAACTTGTCACACCACTGGCCAACGTCAGAGCCAGGATTTGAATCTGTAACATCTGACTCGGTATGTGCCTTGAATCACTTCCTCTTGTGATCTCCCGTCCACATGGCTTACTTTTTTTTTTTTTAAGATTTTTATTTATTTATTTATTTATTTATTTATTTATTTATTTATTTGACAGAGAGAGACAGCCAGAGAGAGAGGGAACACAAGCAGGGGGAGTGGGAGAGGAAGAAGCAGGCTCTCAGCGGAGGAGTCTGATGTGGGACTCCATCCCGGAACACCGAGACCACGCCCCGAGCTGAAGGCAGACACCTAACGACTGCGCCACCCAGGCATCCCCACATGGCTTACTTTTATATAGTACCTCTTAGATTTCACTCTTATTATTGACTCTACTTGGAAATCTTTTCTGATGCCTCTTGGCTGTGTTAGATTCTCCATTGGCTGTCTCCACAGCACCATCTTGTTCTTACCACTTTGTTGTGGTTTCTTACTCACTTGTCTGTCATGGTTAGCAGAGAGCGGGCAACATGGGGTCTCCCTCACATTTGTAACTTCCACACCCAGGACAATGTGGAGGACATAGTGGGCACATGTGCATCACTGTTGACTGACGAAAGGCACCATCTTTGTTTTTTCTCTCTTTCTTAATCTCTGTACTTATTCATCAGATATTGTAATTCTTACCTTCCAAGCGCCTTCTCTCCCCATCCCAATGCACACCTCCCATTTCCTTGCCTTTCATAGCTCTGCTTTATGATCTTCCTGTGTGGGCAGTAAGGTTCTCAAGCATTTGTTACTGCAAAGAAAGAGTTTATTATATGATAAAACAGCAAGATTATTCTGTGAAATAAGGTTGATCCCTTTCAGTGACTGGCTCACCTTTCTATAAGTAATCTTTGAATCTGGAGGTAAAGACTGTCTAATAGGGTGTTACAACCTCACCGAATGCCTCAAACTGCCATCCAAGTGAATAGAAAGTTGCCCAGAATTAGAATAAACTGGTTTGTCGGTGCTAGGTCTGGGTTCTAGGCTGGATGAGACTGAACTTTGATTCCTGAATTTTCTGTAAGTTCATGCGGGGCATTGCTACTTTGGAGAAGTACATTTTTTTAGTTGCTCAAAGCCACGTAGCAATATTGCAAAGCTGCTGGTTCTGGGTAGAGTGTAGTATTGACAACCCAACCACACGGAGCAAGCTTAAGCTGGAGAACCTGCTTGGTGTTCTGACACGTGGCCACCATCACCGTCTTCCTGGTCAAACTGTAAAGTTTTTGACGCTGTCTGTGTTTTGACCCTACTTTCACCTTCCTCTTCACAGACTTATTTGGTTACTGGCTTCTCATACAATCCCTCCCCATGCTTCCCTGCATCCTCCAAGGAAATGACAGAAGGATTTGAGTTCAATTTTGCCATCAGGCAATCTGGATGCCACAGTTAGTTTAAAATAAATGAAATGGATAAAAAAGATATGTAGTCACAGGTGCCTTGAAACACAGTTCAGGGTGATTGCAAACATACTCATCACACAATGTAACTTTCATGCTGGCAGCTTAGCATGAATGAAGGGTCACTTTTGGGGAAGTGGTATTGCAATGACTTCTCAATGACTGACTTTGCCTCTAAGCACTTTCTCTTCATTTCCATTCTCTTTGCTGCCCTCTTAACCAAAACTCTGGCCATGTCTGTCCTTCGCTGGGCATTCAAGACCTTCCACAAATGGGGCCAAACAACCGTGTGGTGTTCCCTGCCCTACAGTCGTTGTTCAGCCATGCTGGATTGCTCACCCTGAACCTGCCACCTTGGATCACGCCTTTCTGCCTTAGCTATTTCTTTTGCATCTCCCTGGAGGATCTTCTTTTCACATAACCTCCTATTTTATTTTTCCATCAATTATAGCGCTACTGAAATGGCGTCATCACCACATCTTCCTGGATTTCCCCAGTCAGAGATTCTCTCTCCCCTGTATTTCCAGATATGTTGCTGTCCATATTTTATCTTAAATTTCTCCTTTATTTTATTTTCTCATTGATTAAAAAGTATAAAGATCTCTTTTTCATATTCAAAATTAAATGGAAGAAGGCAAAAAAAAGGGCCTATAATTTCCTTGCTCAGATCATTTTTCTTGAGATCCAAAACCATGCATGTATTTTGTTGCAAAAGTCTGATAGTAAAGAAAGGAATGAAAGAAAAAATACCTCCCCCCCAGTATCTTTAACTGCAGCTTATGAATCTGCTGTGTTTTATGTAACATGTTTCCTTTACTACTGGACTTTTACCCTCCCTTAGTGTTGCCACTACAGCTTTGTATCCAGTGCTGTCCCTTGTAGGCAGTGAGCATACAATCAATGTTTGCATTGTTGTTGTCACATGCTATCGTTTCTAAGTTGTTTCACGTAGACGGACTTTATAATGCATATGGTATCTATCATATCCGTATGTGCACATATACACACATACACATGTGGCAAACCCAAATGAAAAAGTCTACACTTGGAGCAGCCTGGAAATGTAGGACTGCCCCTCAAGAGGAAAGCCACTAGAAAAGAGAGTTTCTAGCCCTGCATCTTAGGGTTTCAAGGAATAGAGATTCTCTCAGTTTTCCTCATCCTTTATTGAAAGGCTGAAGAGACCTGAGATCCCAGAAAACTACAACTCAAGTCTTAGGGTAGGCAGGAATGGTCTTTCTCTCATCTCAATCTTCCTTGCTGGGCCTCTGCTTCTCTCTCTGTATCTGTTCCAATATCCTGTCTTTCCTAAAATTCTTCCTTCCTTTGCTTTGTCATCCTGATCCTGACCTCAAATGGCCACTCCTTCCCTGACTGCATAACTCTCCAGCTTGGCAGCCCACAGTGGAATGACAACAATCTCTCAGCTACCAGGGTCCCAGTTTTCAGGAGGGTAACCAGATTGGCCCAGCTCATCTTTTCTTGCCAGACTGATGATGCATGATGCGGGTGGGTGGCTGTGGTTATGCCAGGTGTCCACCCCTGGACCAATTAAACATGACCAGGAGTGGGGTCACGTGGTATGGAACCTGATCAAGCCACCTCAGCAGGGCTCTGGTGGGGAACAGATTCCCCAAGGGAAAGACGCGGGTACGCTAAGGGCAGAAATTTGAGATTAAATCAAGTAATGAGTAGTTAAGTACTTGGGGGATATTTAAAGAAATAAATAATTGGGGGGGGGGACTTGAGAGCTTCTTTAATTATTTGAAAAGTTTTATCCAGTGGATGAGGAGGCCCATTTGCTTAACTCCAGAGAGGATAACCAATAAGTTATGTATAAACAGTTATAAGTTATATACATTATACATGTATACATATATATCAAAAATATATACACATAAATGTATAATATACATATATGCATAAACATATACAAACACACACACACACACACATATATATATACATGTATATATATATACATATATATATATAACCAGAGAGTATAACCAGTAAGTGGGAACCAGTAAGTGGGAGTGAAGTAAGGAGCTGAGCATATAGGATAGAACAAACTCTGACAACAACTCCCAAAATGGACTGCTTCTCCAGGTCATGAGTTCCCTTTATGGGAAGTTTGAAACAGAGTGTGGGTGAGCCCTTTTGATGGGGCATTTGTGTATTTGGAAAGGTCTAGATGAGATGACCTTGAAAAGTTCTTTCCAACCTTTATAATTCCAAGGCCTCACTTATAAGGGTTCTACCCACCCAGATAAGCAAAGCGACAAGGCAAACACACGTGCACCTCGGAGTCCCACACCTGGTACGTGGCATTTGCACAACCGAGGAGCATTCCCTGATTTGTGTCTCCCAATTTGACTGCAATATCATCAGAGGCTACTTAGCCATCTGGCTGCCGCTACCTCTGTCTCCTGGAGCGCTCGCTGTTTTCAGCTAGGTTTGGTAGTCTTGAGCTCGTTTCGTTTTCTAAACAGCGAGGCGATTATAATACAGGAGGCAAAAGCAAGGCTGATGACAAAGCCACCCCGTTGGTAGTGAGAGCAGAAAAAAAGCTCGACTGCCTGGAAAGAATCTACTAGTGATTTTGAATCACCGAGCTCATTGCTAACTAACATTGTAATTAGAGTTAAACCATGAACGCCAAGATTTAGGAGACCATCTGCTCTGCTGTTTGGAGAGAGGGAGAGAACATTCCAACCTTGGAGAACGGAGTTGCTGGGGCTCCTGCAAATGACCTTGTACTTTGCTTGACTTTATGTTTCAGTCTTCTCTATGATGGATGGCAAATGCTGTGCTGAAAAAACACAGATGTTTTCCAAGACCTTGACAGAATGGGTTCCCTCCATTCTCTGGCTTGAATCCAGCAGCACTGGATCTGTGGACATTTAGTAAGGGCCTGTTAAATGCGAGAAACTGTGCTAGTCCCTGTGGATTAAAAGCATATAGTGTCTTCCTTTAAGGAGATAGACTCTAACTGGAGGACAAAACATAAGTACTTGAACAGCTGAAATGACAAGTCCAAAGGGGTCAAAGCAGAGGGACCTCAGTGATGAGTTTGGAAGAATGAAGGGATAATCGTGGCCCACAGCTATCCATGGATGTTTCATCATAGAGACATTAGCTGGGCCTCGTGGACTTGAATAGGTCAAAAGTACACTCAAAGCAAGAAGAGCTGTTATGAACGGGGCGAGTTGCCGAAAAGCCAAGACCCATTCAAAGGGCCACGAGTCCAACAATTTGAGAAGAACACTCACAGGATGTTAGCTTTGGCACTCTTTGCTAGTAGAAGGGAACTAAATGATTCAGTTAAGCATCCTTAGCACACGTATCCAGCGTTGTATTTGTAAACATGGAAAGCAGCATTTCAAAGGAAGTTCTGGTTTGTGTTACTGCCTTTGACCTTGAGTTACAAACTTGTGTCCTTTATAGTGATTTCCTGACCTGTCCCTCTTCCATTGAGCCAGGAACCCACCTATTGCTAATACTCACCTGTGGGGGGCCTAGCTTTGACCTTGGGAGGCACTAAGGAAAAAGTATCATTTATTTTCTAACATTGGTCATTCTGATGTTTGAAATTAGTATTACATCTTCCCTGAACTTTGTTTCTTCTGAGCTAATCATCTCCAGCTCCTCCCTTTGTTTCTGAGTATGGCCCTCACCATGTGGGTACACAAGCTATTATATGGTTTTGTCCAGTTTTATACCTTGTGATAAGATAATGGGGGGTAGGGATGACCTACGTGTTTGGTAGCCTTCGGTAAATGCAATGACCTCTCTTAGGAAGAACTCTTAGTCTGTTGGAACCCTGTGAGCCGTGAGCTTTTCCGGGGGCCCTGAGGCACCTGGATCAGAGGTACATCTGGATCAGAGAGAGCTTTGAAGAAACAGCTCCCTATTTCCTGTCCCTGTCCCCTCTCACCTCCTGTCTATTTCCTGTGGGAAGGACACACGCGCAAAAGTAGTGGACATCTCTATTCAGTTTGCAAAGTGTGAAGCCTTGCTGGACATTTACTTTCTAGATAATCTTCCCTGTTTTACTGGCATTTGCTTGTGAAATTATTCAGGCAATTAAGTCATTTGTTCCCTTGCTGCTTCCGTGAGCACCATACATAGCAGACCGGAGCTGTAGATGCAGGTTCGCAATGGCGTCCGTGTCCTCAAGGAGATTACAGGCTAACTGAGATGGGCTCCAAGGTGCATGAGGACAGTTCAGTGGGATAAATGCTGAAATGGGGTGGTGGGGACACAGCAAGGAGGCAGGAAGTGGGCAGTTCTAGGGGAGGTTAGGGAACTGATGATGGGGAGGTCATCATGAATAGATGTTGTGCTATTTGAAATCAGGGACAGTGCCTTGTTCATCCACATTATCCTCCGCTCCAAGCATAGTGCCTCACCAATTGCAAATGCTCGATAAATGTTCATCGAATAAGTTGAATAAGCTGCTGTCCTTCCTCAGAGCCAGAGCAGCTCTTCTCTGAAGTTGCATTCAATAAGCAAAAGACTGAAGAGAAAGAACGCCAAAAGGATGCCCATAATCACTGGACTCTTACCAAGAGACCGCAGAAAGAGTCCACCAAGTTGAGTTATTCAGTACCAAAAATGCTGTCTCTCCCAAGAACTTCGTGTTTGCATTTGTATCTTTCTCACCCCTGCTGGGAGCCAGTGCTGGGAGGCCACCTGTTTCCTCTGCATTTGGTCTTGGGGAAAGGAGAGGCGATGTCCCTGTTCTGTGACATTCCTCCCACTTCTCTCCACATGGTGGCTCTCCTCCTGCATTCCCAAAGCCCGAGCCTCGCCTCACTGGGTGGTGACAGCCGTCCACGTGCCAGTCCAAAGGCACAGGTTCCAGTTACCCAACTGTCATCTCCTTGTGGATTTGTAAATTACGCAACCGTTGGGCAAATGCCCGTCGCCCTACACCGTGGGTCCATCTCTCTTCCTGAAGCACCCAGGGGAAATATCGCAACCGGTGCAAAACTTCACAAGTACATTATCCCATTACTTCTAATATAGGGAGTCAGGGCAGGTGTCCTTGTCCCTGTTTCTAGTGAAGGGGCTGCGAAGACCTGACTGAGGTTTCCTGAGATCAAACTTTTGTTAAGAGTGGAGACTCAAACCCAGGGCTCTTGTTGTTATGAGTATTTTTGAAATAAATTTTCTCCTGATTTTGAAAGTCAGATATGTTCCCCATAGAAAATCGGAATGAAAGAAGGAAAGTAACATCATGACACAGAGACATTGCTATTAAAAGCTTGGATTTTTCTCTGGTCTTTTTTATTTTCTATGTCCAGATATTAGAATTATATGTGTATACACATTGATATTGAAATTCTATGATACATACCATTTTATGACCTGCCTTTTAAAGATCGAGATATAACAAGACATGGTATAGTTTCAGGTGTAGCACACAAAGGATTTGATATTTGTATTTATCGTGAAATGCTCACCACCACAATACATCTAGTGAACATCTGTCACCTCACATAATTATAATTCTTTTCCCCTTGTGATGAAATCTTTTAAGATCTACTGGTCTTAGCTACTTTCAAATATACAATGCAAGGTTTTTAGCTATAGTCACCATGCTTACATCCTTAGACTTACTAACACCCCTAGGACTTTTTATTTTATTTTGTCTAGGCTCACCCATGTTGCCCCTGCCCCCCACCCCATCTCCCTTGCTTCTGCCAATCTGTTTTCTGTAACTGTGAGTTCGGCTTTTTCTTTCTTTTTTTAGATTCCATGTATAAGTGAGATCATACAGTGTTGGTCTTTCTGCGTCTGACTTCTTTTAGTATAATCTGCCTAATATCATTCATTTGTTCAGCCTGCATTAATGGGACATGTCCTGCCAGGTATGAGCAAAGTCCTGCAGGGGGGTGGGAAGATAGGCATTCCACAAATAATCACAGTAATCAATGCAGAGTCAGAGACTGATAAGTCACAGGGAGGAAAAGAGAAGATGCTGGGAAACAAGGAGACCTAATTTAGACTGAGGATTTAGGGAATGGTTTTCTGGGGAAGTAGCACTTAACATGAGCCCTCTAGAATGAGGAGCCCTTTGCCGGAAAAAGAGTGGGGTGCAGGCAGCATCCTATCAGAGCGATATGAACGAAGACCCAGAGCCAGCAAGAGCTTTCCAGGCCTGTGGGGCTGAAAAGAGGGTCCCTGTGGCCAGTGGGAGGTGAGCAAAGGGAGGAGCCAGGCAGGAGATGAAACTGGAGAGGGAGGCAGGCCCAGATTCCAGGGCCATATATGGATTAAGGGCTTTATCCGAATACCCAGTGAAGACAGTGAAGGTCCCCCCCACCCCAAATCTTATTTATTTATTTATTTAAAGCTGGGAGAGGGGCAGGGGGAGAGGGAGAGAGAATCTCAAGCAGACTCCCCGCTGAGCTTAGAGCCCCTCATGGGGCTCCATGTCACGACCCCAAGATCACGACCTGAGCCGAAATCAAGAGTTGGTTGCTTAACTGACTGAGCCCCCCAAGTGCCACAACAGCAAAGGTTTAAACAAGAGAGTAGACATGGTCTGCTTCACCGTAAAAAGATGAATTGAAGGGTGTGGATGGAGGAGGGGGAGAAGGACTTTATCATTAAATATTCTGTTGCACAATTTTTTTTAAATAATTAATTTTATTTTATTATATTATGTTAATCACCATACAGTACATCCCCTGATTCTGATGTAAAGTTTGATGCTTCATTAGTTGCGTATAACACCCAGTGCACCATGCAATACGTGCCCTCCTTACTACCCATCACCAGTCTATCCCATTCCCCCACCCCCTCCCCTCTGAAGTCTTCAGTTTGTTTCTCATAGTCCATAGTCTCTCATGTTTCATTCCCCCTTCTGATTACCCCCCTTTTCTTTATCCCTTTCTTCCCCTACCGATCATCCTAGTTCTTATGTTCCATAGATGAGAGAAATCATATGATAATTGTCTTTCTCTGCTTGACTTATTTCACTTAGCATTATCTCCTCCAGTGCCGTCCATGTTGCAGCAAATGTTGAGAATTCGTTCTTTCTGATAGCTGAGTAATATTCCATTGTATATATGGACCACAGCTTCTTAATCCAGTCATCTGTTGAAGGGCATCTCGGCTCCTTCCATGATTTGGCTATTGTGGACAATGCAGCTATGAACATTGGGGTGCATATGGCCCTTCTCTTTACTACGTCTGTATCTTTGGGGTAAACACCCAGTAGTGCAATGGCTGGGTCATAGGGTAGTTCAATTTTTAACTTTTTAAGGGACCTCCACACTGTTTTCCAGAGTGGCTGTACCAACTTGCATTCCCACCAACAATGTAGGAGGGATCCCCTTTCTCCACATCCTCTCCAACAATTGTTGTTTCTTGCCTTGTCTATCTTTGCCATTCTAACTGGCGTAAGGTGGTATCTCAGTGTGGTTTTGATTTGAATTTCCCTGATGGCTAATGATTTTGAACATTTTTTCATGTGTCTGTTAGCCATTTGTATGTCTTCATTGGAAAAGTGTCTGTTCATATCTTCTGCCCATTTTATGATTTGTTTATTTGTTTCTCGTGTATTGAGTTTGAGAAGTTCTTTGTAGATCTTGGATACCAGTCCTTTATCTGTGGTGTCCTTTGCAAATATATTCTCCCATTCCGTGGGCTGTCTCTTAGTTTTTTTGACTGTTTCCTTGGCTGTGCAGAAGCTCTTTATCCTGATAAAGTCCCATAAGTTCATTTTATCTTTTATTTCTCTTGCCTTTGGCGATGTGTCGTGAAAAAGGTTGCTCTGGCCGATGTCATAGAAGTTGTTGCCTATGTTCTCCTCTAGAATTTTGATGGATTCCTGTCTCACATTGAGGTCTTTCATCCATTTGGAGTTTATTTTTGTGTATGGTGTGAGAGAGTGGTCAAGTTTCATTCTTTTGCATGTAGCTGTCCAATTTTCCCAGCACCATTTATTGAAGAGACTGTCTTTTTTCCACCGGATGTTTTTTCCTGCTTTATCAAAGATTAGTTGCCCAAAGAGCCGAGGGTCCATTTCTGGGTTCTCTATTCTGTTCCATTGGTCGATGTGTCTGTTTTTGTGCCAGTACCATGCTGTCTTTGTGATCACAGCTTTGTAGTACAGCTCGAAATCCGGCATTGTGATGCCCCCAGCTTTGTTTTTCCTTTTCAACAGTTCCTTGGAGATTCGGGGCCTTTTCTGGTTCCATACAAATTTAAGGACTATTTGTTCCAGTTCTTTGAAAAATGTCCTCGGTATTTTGATCGGGATAGCATTGAAAGTGTAGATTGCTCTGGGTAGTATGGACATTTTAACTATGTTAATTCTTCCAATCCATGAGCATGGAATATTTTTCCATCTTTTTATGTCTTCCTCAATATCTTTCAAAAGTGATCTATAGTTTCTAGGATATAGGTCCTTTACGTCTCTGGTTAAGTTAATTCCAAGGTAACGTATGGTTTTTGGTGTTATTGTAAATGGGATGGATTCCCTAATTTCTCTTTCTTCAGTCTCGTTATTCGTGTATAGAAATGCAACTGATTTCTGGGCATTGATTTTGTATCCTGCCACCTTACTGAATTGTTCTATAACTTCTAATAGTTTGGGAGTGGATTCCTTTGGGTTTTCCATATAGAGTATCATGTCATCTGCAAAGAGAGACAGTTTGACTTCTTCTTTGCCGATTTGGATACCTTTGATCCCTTTTTGTCTTCTGATTGCTGTTGCAAGGACTTCTAGTACTATGTTGAATAATAGTGGCGAGAGTGGGCATCCTTGTCGTGTTCCTGATCTTAAGGGAAAGGCTTCCAGCTTTTCCCCATTGAGAATAATGCTTGCAGTAGGCTTTTCATAGATGGCTTTTATGAGATTGAGAAATGTACCCTCTATTCCTACACTCTGAAGGGTTTTAATCAGGAAAGGATGCTGTATTTTGTCAAATGCTTTTTCTGCATCAATTGAGAGGATCATATGGTTCTTGAGTCTTTTCTTGTTGATATGATGTATCACATTGATTGATTTGCGAGTGTTGAACCATGCTTGCATCCCAGGTATGAATCCCACTTGGTCATGATGGATAATCCTTTTAATGTACTGTTGGATTCTATTAGCAAGGATCTTGTTGAGGATTTTGGCATCCATATTCATTAGAGAAATCGGTCTGTAATTCTCCTTTTTGAGGGGGTCTTTGCCTGGTTTGGGGATCAAGGTAATATTAGCCTCATAGAATGAGTTTGGTAGCTTTCCTTCTGTTTCTATTTTTTGAAATAGCTTTAGGAGAATAGGTATTATTTCTTCTTTGAATGTTTGGTAGAATTCCCCAGGAAAACCGTCTGGGCCTGGAGTTTTATTATTTGGAAGGTTGTTTATCACTGACTCAATTTCTTCATAGTTAATTGGCCTATTTAAGAAATCTATTTCTTCCTGTTTCAGTCTTGGTAGTTTATAGGTTTCCAGGAAGGCCTCCATCTCTTCCAGATTGTTTAGTTTTTTGGCATATAGCTGTTGATAAAAGTTTCTAATAATCCTTGCAATTTCAATGGTGCTGGTCGTGACCTCTCCCTTTTCAGTCATAATTTTAATAATCTCAGTCCTTTCTCTTTGTTTTTGGACAAGTTTTGCCAGTGGTCTGTCAATTTTATGGATTCTCTCAAAGAACCAGCTTCTAGTCCTGTTGATCTGCTGTACTGTGCTCCTGGTTTCTAATTCATTGATTTCTGCTCTAATCTTGGTCAACTCCTTCCTTGTCAGTGGGTTAGGCCTGTCCCTCTGTTGCTGTTCCAGTTTCTTGAGGTGAGAATATAGAAACTGCATTTTAGATTTTTCTATTCTTTTGAGTGAGGCTTGGATGGCTATGTATTTCCCCCTTAGGACTGCCTTTGCAGTATCCCATAGGTTTTGGACCGTTGTGTATTCATTCTCGTTGGTCTCCATAAATTGTTTAATTTGTTTTTTGATTTCCTGGTTTATCGAGTCATTCTTGAGCAGGATGGTTCTTAGCCTCCAAGTGTTTGAGTTTCTTCCAGGTTTTTCCTTGTGGTTGAGTTCCAATTTCAGAGCGTTGTGGTCTGAGAATATGCAGGGGATAATTTCAATCTTTTGGTATTGGCTGAGACCTGTTTTGTGTCCCAGAGCATGATCTATTCTTGAGAATGTTCCATGGGCATTTGAATAGAATGAGTATTCTTTGGTTCTGGGGTGTAGTGTTCTATATATATCTATGAGGTCCAACTCGTCGAGTATGGCATTCAAAGCCTTTGATTCTTTGCTTAGTTTTTGCCAGGGTGTTCTGTCTATTTCTGATAGTGGGGTGTTGAGGTCCCCTACTATTACTGTGTTCTTATCTATATGTCTCTTTATTTTGGTTAAGAGTTGGCTTGTGTATCTTGCTGCTCCCCTGTTGGGGGCATATATATTAATAATTGTCATATCCACTTGTTGAATACTTCCTTTAAGAATAATATAGTGCCCTTCTGTATCTCTCTCTATGGCCTCTAGTTTAAAATCCAGTCTATCTGATATGAGAATTGCTACTCCAGCTTTCTTTTGAGGTCCATTTGCGTGGAAGATGGTACTCCATCCCCTTACTCTAAGTCTGAATGCATCTTTGGGTTCAAAATGAGTCTCTTGTAGACAGCAAATGGATGGGTCATGTCTTTTTATCCAATCTGCAACCCTGTGGCGTTTTATGGGAGAGTTTAAGCCATTTAGATTGATAGAGATTATTGACAGATATGATTTTAATGATGCCATTTCTCTTTAAAGTCTTTGTATCGGTTGTGACTTGCTGCTCTGTATCACTCTTGGGGCCTTTTTACCTTTATAGAGCCCCCCTTAATATCTCCTGTAGGGCTGGTTTCGTGGTTACGAAATTGGTTAATGATTGGCGATTTTGGAACGTCTTTATTTCTCCATCAATTCTGAATGACAGCTTTGCTGGATAAAGGATCCTTGGCTGCATGTTTTTCTCTGAAAGAGCTTTAAAAATGCCCCCCCAAGCCTTTCTCTCATTCCAGGTCTCTGTAGACAGGTCTGACGTAATCCTGATACCTTTGCCTTGGTACGTGAGAAATTTCTTTGCCCTGGCCGCTTTCAATACTGTATCCTTGGATCTAATATTTGCGAATTGCACTATGACATGCCGTGGCGTAGGTTTGTCCTGGTTGAGCTTGGATGGGGTCCTCTCTGCCTCTTGGACACGAATGCTTGTTTCCCTTGCTAGATTAGGGAAGTTTTCAGCTACAATTTGTTCAAATATCTCTTCTAGACCTCTGTTTTTCTCCACCCCTTCAGGGATGCCGATGATTCTGACATTGGATCGTTTCATAGAGTCAGTAATCTCCCGTAATCTACATTCGTGGGCGTGGATTTTTTTAAGACCAGCTTCTATTTTCGTTTTTTCTTCTACTAACCCATCCTCCAATTCGCTAACGCGTTCCTCTGCCTCGGTGACCCTGGCCGTCAGAGCCTCTAGTTTTGACTGCATTTGGCTCATAGAATTTTTAATTTCTGTCAGATTCGCTCTCATTTCTGCCCTTAGGGATTCTATATTCTCAGCAACGCTTTCTCTGATGCTTTTTTCAAGTTTACTCATCATCTTGACCATTGTTGCTCTGAATTCCATTTCTGATAATTGGGATACATCCATATGTATTAATTCTGTGGCCGAGGCCAATTCTGTGGCAGAGGCCACAGACTCATTATCTTTTCTTTGCTGGGGGGGACTTCTCCTTCTCGTCATTCTGATGAAGAGAGATTGCAGGGTTGTCCAGAGCCCAAGTGTTGACTGGGACCCAGGCCGTGCGCCCTTGTTTTATAGAGATCTTAGGGATGTGGGCTTCTTCCTTAAAGAGTTTATTTATTTATTTGAGAGAGAGAGAGACAGTCAGCAAGAAAGGGAACCCAAGCAGAGGAGTGGGAGAGGAAGAAGCAGGTTCCCGGTGGAGAAGCCCGATGAAGGACTCCTTACGGAGCGTTGTGATCACACCCTAATCCGAAGACAGGTGCTTGGTGACTGCGCCACTCAGGCGCTCCGGGTTGTGGGCTTCTTGATTTTTCAGCCTGCCTTCTGGGGGAGGGGCCTGCCTGCAGGTACTCAGAAAACCCTGTTTGGGTAGAGTCTCTGTGTCCCTTGCGAGGGGGGATGGGGATGGGCACCCTGTGAGCCGGTATTTCCGGGCTTTTGTTCTCTGGCGGCTTTCCCTGGCGGTTTGCTATGCCTCTTCTGAGAGAGCAGCAGCGGCTGAAATTCAGCCTCTGTCTCAGAACAGAGGGATCGCGGATCGTTCTCCACTGATGTTCTGGCCACTTTAACTCTGTTTCTGTTGGTGCTGCTCAACCCTGCAGCATCCCGGGCTGTGCGCCCCACACCCGGCGTCCCAGCCCTCACTTCCAGGGCCGGCACGTCTCTGTCCTTTGTGTTTCCAACCCCGCCCGCCGCCAGCCGCCCCGCGCGGGCTCCCGGAGCTCCCCGTCTCAGTCTGGTGTCTCACGGGTGCTGACCGCGAGTCCGCCTGCTCCCCCGTGCAGGTGGCCCTCCAGCCGCCAGCCGCCCCGCGGACGCTCCCGGAGCTCCCGGTCTCAGCCTCGATCCAGTGAGCACACCGGAGCTCCGGAGCTCCGTGAGATGCTTGGTGGTGCACGCTCCCGGCTCACGGACTCAGTCTGCCGTTTCCAGAGTGCGGGTCCGCGGTCCGCCCGCTCCCCGGTGCAGGTGGCCCGCCAGCCGCCCTGCGCGCGCGCTCCTGGAGCTCGCGTTCTAAGTCTGTTGTCTCGCGGGTGCCGTCCGCGAGTCCGCCTGCTCCCCCGTGCAGGTGGCCCGCCAACCGCCAGCCGTCCCGCGTGCGCTCCCGGAGCTCCCTTCTCAGCCTGCTGTCTCAAGCGTGCGGGTCCGCGGTCTGTCCGCTCCCCCTTGCAGGTGGCTACCGCTTCCCGGCGCCCTGACACGGCGGCTCCCTCCCCCTTCTGTTTAGCTTCCGATATCTGTGCGCGGTTTCACGGCTCCCCGCTTCGTACCTCGATACTCAGCGCTGGAGATGTTCATTTGTAGAGATCCAGATGTATCTTCCTGCGTCTCAGGCTGATTCCGTGGATATTCCTGCTGGTCTGGTACCTATCCAGCTCAACTCAGGGGACCGGCTGAAAAAGGTGTCCCCTACTCCTCTGCCATCTTAACCTCTCTCCCCACTGTTGCATAATTTTTAATGGCAACATTTAATTTTTTAAATATGACTTAATTTAAAAAAATTTCTTGGTTTGGTGTTATTTTTGTTATAATTCTCAAAATAATGAATGTCCCTACAGAAAAGTTAGTGAACACAGCAATGACGATTGCCTTAGATGAAATCCCTGGAGGTGGACTTGCTGGCCTAGACGGCATGCGCGGTTCTAAGGCTGTTTTTCCGTATTGCTCACTTACCCTCTAGAAAGGCTGTGTAAACTTCAACTCTCCCAGGCAGGGAATAAATATACTGATCTCCATATACCTTTGCTAACTCTCACTGTAATTTTAAAAAGTCTGGGTCCTGACAGACTAAAAATGAGGTGTCATGTTTTAATTTCTATTTCTTTGATTATCAGCATGAGAGAGCACTTTCATAAGTGCTTTGGTTATTTATAGTTCTTCTTGAGTTGCTGCTGACCCCTTCTATTTATATCTCTGAACTGGAGCACCTCTTTAAGATGCCTTCTAGAGAAAATTTCCCGGGCAAGCTGCTCTAGCTCCCAGGAGGCCATCTTCAAGGTTCACAGGGGCTGACAGACAAAAGTGACCATCTCTGAGCAGAAGACCCAGGTATTTTTATTTATCATAGAGATTCATACAAAAAGGACAAAATACATGAATTAAAAAGATCCTGGATATAGAATTACTCTCCCTGCTGCTGATATATAAGATAATCGTGTGCTTTAAACATTCAGCTGTTTAGAGCTACACTACTTGGTGGAAATATGACATGAATCATGTGTGCAATCTAGTATCACAATAAAAATTAAGAAGAAACTGGTGGAATGAATTTTAATAACATTTTATTTAACCCAGTATAACCAAAATATTACCATAACAACTTCTAGTCAGTATAAAAATATGAATGTGGTATTTTTATACTCTTTTCTCATACTGTCTTTGAAATTCAGTATACATTCTATATTTACAGAACATCTCAGATTGGATTAGCTACATTTCAAGGTCTCAGTAGTCATACATGGCTGGCAGCTTCATACTGGACAGCGTGAGATTGGAGGGTGCCTGGAGATACCAGGGTGCAGTTCCAGACCACTGCAAAAGAGTGAATACCGTAACAAAGAAAGTCAAATGAATTTTTTGGTTTCCTAGGGCATATGTTTACCCTATACTGTAGTCAATTAAGTGTGCCATGGCATATGTATAAAAACATGCATATATCTTAATTAACTAAAATTAAAAAATATTTTTCAGTGAGGTGTAGTTATGGATCACAGAGCACCATCACGAATATAATCATAATAAAAAAGTTTAAAATATTGTGAGAATTACCCCAGTGTGGCACAGACATGAAGTGAGCAAATGCTGTGGGAGAAATGGCGCCAATAGACTTGCTCCAGGCAGGGCTTGCGACACACCCTCAACTTATAAACAATGGAGTTTCTGTGAAGTGCCGCACGATGAGGCGTGTCTGTACTCACAGCTTTACAGGATTATTTCAGAGCCAGAGAGTTCAGTGTCCCCGAGCTAGCACTCACTGAAGGCACGGCAGGGACAAGTGCCTTTATCAAGGCCACGCGGCTGCGGGGCCGTCTTTGAGGAAGTGGACTCAGGCCTCTGCCCTTCAGGTACCAGCACCTTCCATTTCGGAAGGTCATGCAGGGCACACGGCATAGGTAACTCTCACTAGATGGGGAAGTGGTTGTGGTCTTTCTACCATACACAACAGCGGCTGCATTTATCAGAACAACAACCACAACAAAACACAACTTTTGACCCTAGAAAGCAGAGGAAGAATAAGCAGAGAGATTTCCTTGGGAAGAACTTCCTGTTGTGTCCAGCTGAGCCTTTGAACGTTGGCCTTAAATGGATGTTTCTGATCCTCAAGGCAAATGGCTTCTGGTTCACCTGAGGGACCTCATCTTTTTATTCATGGTGTCTGATGAATGCACTGAGTGTCCAGCAGGTGGCGCCAGAGACAGTAGGTAACTGCAGAAAGCGCTAACTGTCCTATGCTTCCACCGCTCGCCCCTTGGAGGCAGGTCAGCAGTTGGGGCTCAGATGCCCATCTGATGGGAAAGGGGAAGTGGAAATCTACTCTATCCTTGATATATGGAACGTGGAAAACTGGAAAGTTGTTCTTATTCTCTAAAATAGCAGAAGAATACTTCTCGCTTTAATAAATATCGATTGAAAAGCCAGTTCGAGACCTGGCCAGGAAAAACAGAAAATCCTCAAGGAAGGTAATTTTGAAGGTTTGATATAAAAAAATATAAAATATTGCATTAGTAAATTTTATATTGAGTACCTGTTAATACAACACACAGAGTAGAAAATAATAAGAGAGTTAAAAGAAAAACGGCAGAGAAATAGTTTGTAGAAGAAAAGATACAAAACAGGAGTAATAACATTGGCCCTGAGGCTAAGCCCGGGGGTGGGGATGAGGAGGACTTTACTAAATGGTCAGGGATGCAGGCGGAAGATTCTCAAGTAGAGTGACCCGGTCGAGGAAACTTCATCTCAGGGCAGGAGGGACCACAAGGTGTTACTGTCCAACCCCCACTTCCTACATTTGATGCTCAAAGCCACTTCTCAGAATTCCTACTAAGTGTGTTTGTCCCTGAGGTGTGAGGGGAGAGCCTCTATGGGTCTGCTTAAGAAAAATCTAGCTTTGCAGGGTTTGTCGGCCCAGAGGATGTTAGCTGCAGCCCCTAGACTGACTCTAGTCCACATGGGTGTGTTGCATGGATTGTACCATGTTTTAAAAAATTTTCAAATTAGTTGTTAGTGTATAAGCATCTGGATTTATTGCTGAAACATCCAGATTTCTGACTAGAGCTGAGCAGTGGCCCCTTTGGTCAGGACTATGTTCCTCTGTTCCCTTCTTTTCAACTCCCTGCTGACCTTGTGGGCATTCAAGTGTGGAACCTTTAACTTGAAAGGGCAACAAAATTTAACATCTACTCTCTTACTTTCTTATAGATTTTTGGCTGGACCTGAGAATTAAATCGACATAAGACAGATGAACAGGAGAAAAGCATGCATGTACTTAATACGAGTTTTATGTGACAAGGGAGTCCTCTTAAGGAAGTGAAGACCCAGAAAAATGGCAAAACTTGAATGTGTTTGTACGACGAGGTTGAACAAATAGAGGCAACTGGGGAAAAGTAAACTATGTAGGGAGGCTAAAGGAAGGTATGAACTATTTTAACAAGGTCTGTTGATAGGAAATCAAGTCTGTTGATAGGTCTGTTTAACAAGGTCTGTTTTCTCTGCTATGATTCTCCATTGAGAAAATGTTTCTTTTTTCCTAGTACAGTGAGGATATCTTTCACATGGGAATTTTTAATCTCTTGTTTTGAGGTAGAAAAGGAAAGATTAGAATTTCCTCCTTGCTTTTTGAGGAACCTTTAGCCCAAAATAATCTTTATGCCAAAGTGGTTTATTTTGGGGTGGTGGTATATTTTGGGGTGGCGTATTCTGTCACTCCTCAAGCTTAACTGCTTTATCACGCTAAGATTTCTATGTTCTCTGTGAGCACAGGGTTTAAGAAAGTAAGGATGTATATATATTAAAAAAAAAAAACAACCAAAAGCTCTACTTGTCCCAACAGAACCCGAGTAAGATCACGACTGTACAAACACCCATGGCACTTTTCCCAAATGAAGAGCTCGCTGGGGGAGAAGTTATGTAGCACCAGGGAAGGGGAGTCAAATGTCAGAGGTGCAGAGGAAAGTTCTTTTCCTGAAATAAACTTTCCAATGAACAGAAGCAAATTTAGGAGATAATTCATCCTGTATAAGACAAATAGAGGATATAATTTCTTAAAATGTCTGGGATGAAAGAGAGTAAAACAAAGTGAAAGTCACAACTGGGATTGTTGGTTGGAAGCAGGGCGTCTATACTGTAGAAAATGTCATCAGGAACAGGCGATACATTTTATTTTATTTTAAGATTTTTTTTATATCTGAGAGAGAGCCAGAGAGAGCACACCCCTGAGCAGGAGGGAGGGGCAGAGGGAGAAGCAGACTCCCTTCTGAGCAAGGAGCCTGACATAGGGCTCCATCCCAGGACCTTGGGCTCATGAGCTGAGCCAAAGGCAGATGCTTAACCCAGGCATCCCCAGGAGATGTATTTTTGAAAGTTCTCCAGAATGCAGAGAAGGGTGTTAAAGATGAAAGGCAGGGAGAGATACAGAAGCCAGAGGTGACAAGTGTAACCTACAAATGATAGGAATGTTGAAAGAAAGACACAGAGCAAACAGATTATCTGCAATAACCAAAGGAACAATTAAAGAAAACTTTACAAAACTAAAAAGACCCCGCTTGGATAGAAAGTAAGCATTTCCCAGGTTTTCCTTGCAAACCTTAAATAGAATCCATGCCAAGACAAATCCCAGTAAGGATTTGAGCTTTCAGGGACAAGAAAATTAGAGAAAACAAAAAGAAAGGAAGTAATTTTAAAAGGACATAAATCAAGTTAGTTTCAGTTTTTTCACATTAAATAACTCGCCTCAGAAGGACACAGATAAGACCTGCAGAGTCCCCAAGAGATCTCAGCTGTGATCCAAGAATTTTATACCCAGAGAAGACCGTATTCTCTGAATAAGGAATCCAAAGGAAATGCAAAAGTCTCAGAAAATATACCTCCCAAATAGCTCCATTTATGCAAAGAAACTCTACATGTTTCTTACCACAAATAGTTACGTTGGAAACAAATTGACAAATGAGAAAATTTCAGAAGGCAAAAACATGGCAGCTGCATAACCACTCGCTAAAGAACTAAGTGAACAAAAATACTAACAAGGAGAAAAAAGGGCCAAGCCCATGATTGCCACCTACAGACAGAAGCTGTTTGAGCCACACAAAAGCCACATAAAAGCCTCAGAGCGCCAAGGGCAGATTTGTGTACTTACAACAGTTTGCTTATAAAGCAACTTTTGATACTATTGAAATGCTCAACCTAACAGCAGCCCCGGAACATGGCCTCTAATGTGGTTTTTCATCCAAGATTCCAAACAAAGTATCCAAACGAAGTTCACAGCAACAGAAAACACTAAAGGGACTCATTCTAGGACTTTCTCTTCCAGGTGACCGTTTCAGAAATGACTCTTCCGTAACAACCGCTCATCACTGACCTATTGGTTTAGATGAAGACGGCTCCTATCCCTTTGGTTAAATTACATCAGAAGACTCTGGAACAGGCAGTGTTGCATATTTATTTATTTAAAAGTCTTTCTTGCCACTATCAGGATTGATAATTGTAGGGAACACGATACGTGCATTGTGTTCAGCTTTTGCTAAGGTAAATGTTTCCATTGGGCCTTGAACGGTAAATTCCCCCTCGGGACTTGAGCAGGAACCAGGCTGCGCTAAATATTTCCACAGTGGATGTCCCCCGACTCAGTGCGTTTTTTGTTTTCCTTTTGACTCATGATTAATAATGTGCTTGCTCAGCAATGCCTGCATCTGGTCTGTACCTCCCTAGTGTTTCTGTGACTTCAGTGATTCCTAATATCAGCCAGTGATTTTCCTTTTCTCTTTTTCCATTTTCTTCTTCCTTCTCCTTCCTCTTCCTCTTCCTCCTCCCTCCTCCTCTTCCTCCTTCTTCTTCTCCCTCTTGTTCCTGCTTCCTCCTCCTCCTCCTTCTTCTTCATCTTCTTCAAGAACACAAACATATCTATTTCAAACAGTACTTTAAATTGATTTTCTTTTTGCTAGTTGCAAGATCACAGCATCCCAAAGTTAGATTTGGAAGCTCTCTCAGGAGTTGATCACCTTTAATTCTCCACCTGGGGCAGAAATCTCTAGAATATCTGGACTGTGATGATTTAGCTCTTCTGCCTTCATCTGCAGTGCCAGGGAACTCACTATTTCAGATCGGGAAGACTCACTTAGGAGAATATTCGACCAGTTCTTGAAGGTAAGAGACTCTGGCTTCCTCAGTGTGGTCTTTTGACTCTGAAAGGGCAGCTCTGTCCCCCCAAGTAATGGAGGTCCCCAAGCCCTTGATAATGAGGAAAGCTTTTTTATTCCAGCTCCATCCGGGCAATGTTGATAGGTTGCACTTTGAATGCACATGATGAGCTGAAATAGGATTTCTGTGTGTGATGCTTTCTGTTTGGATAATGACAGATCTTAGCTTATAAATGGAAAAATACGTGGTGAGATCCAAAGGACCCATGGATGGATCCATGGGTAAGACCTCTCTCTAGAAAGCTTCTGCTCTACTCACTAGTACAGTACGGTCATTAAGAGTGGTTTTGGAGTCAAGCTGCCTGGCTTAATGCTGTCCCTGCCCCTGAATAGTTCTGTGACTTTGGCAAGCACCTACCTCATAGAATCGTTAAGTGGATTAGGTGAGATAACGTACGTAAAATGCTTAGCATAAGTCCTGGTACATATGAAGAATATAGTGGCAGTTGTTTCTAGTGCTGCTATTACTACTGTTATATGTCAATGCCTGAAATTTTACCACTAGGCTGTACTTCATGTATAGAGTTCTGATTCAGTAGCTTCTGCCTGGGGCTGGAATCTGCCTTTTTAGCAAGCTTGCAGGGTGATGCTGATACAGGTGGTTCTCAGACCACATTTTTTCTTTTTATTTAACTTATTTTATTTAAATTCACTTAGTGTATCATTAGTTTTAGATGTAGAGTTCAGTAATTCAACCGTTGCATATAACACCCAGTGCTCCTTATATCACGTGCCCTCCTTAATGCCCATCACCCAGTTACCCCATCCCCCCACCTCCCCTCCTGCAACCCTCCGTTTGTTTCCCAGAGTTAAGAGTCTCTTATGGTTTGTCTCCCTCTCTGATTTCATTTCATTTTATTTTTCCCTCCCTTCCTTTATGTTCCTCTGTTCTGCTTCTTAAATTTCACATATGTGTGAAGCCATATGATAATTGTCTTTCTCTGATTGACTTATTTTGTTCAGTGTAATACCCTCCAGTTCCATCCATGTTGATGTAAGTGGTAAGATTTCATCCTTTTTGATGGCTGAGTGGTATTCTATTGTATATATATAGCACATCTTTATCCATTCATCTGTTGATGGACATCTGGGCTCTTTCCATAGTTTGGCTATTGTGGACATTGCTGCTATAAACATTGGGGTGCAGGTGCTCCTTCGGATCACAACGGTTGTATCCTTTGGGTGAATACCTAGTCATGGAATTGCTGGGTCATAGGGTAGCTTTATTTTCAACTTTTCAACTACCATACTGTTTTCCAGAGTGGCCGCACCAGCTTGCATTCTCACCAACAGTGTAAGAGAGCTTCCTTTTCTCCACATCCTCACCTATATTTGTTGTTTCCTCTGTCTTGTTGATTTTAGCCATTCTGATTGGTGTATGTGATACTGACCTTGCATCCTCTTCCCCTGGGCTCTGAGCTCTGTAAGTGTAGCAACTGTGGGTCTCGCTTCTATTTCACCAGCGAGAGAACAGCACATTGTGAACAGCAAGTTCTTCAGAATGTTTGCTGAATAAATACTTGTTAACAAACTGATAAGATTGATAGCCCCTTACAAAGATATTTACACTGTGGCTGGGGGATTCATTGATTGACCTTACATTCCTTGATTGTAAGGTCATTCCTTGATTGACCTTACAATCAAGGTCAGTATGGATGCTACTGATGGTGTCCAAGAGGATTTTAGGTGGTAGGTGAATAACCACATAAAAACACTAACTGTTGTGTATTACCTTCCCTTTTTGATGTGGGATACTGGTCTTCACTTGTAGTGATATAAAGTTTATTTGCAGGGTAAAATGATTTCACTTAAACAATAAGTTGTTCTAAATAAACCTATTAAGTAAATAGAAGTGATAGAGTGGAATTTGAAAGTAGTACATGGATGTCTGAAGTTTGGGAAAATGCAGTATTTTGGTGGCATGGTAATAATACCAGACCCAACATGGTTCATTAAATAGAGTAGGGGGTCAGTGAACGGAGGGCAGGCAGCATTTCATGGACGAGGCAATAGTCTTTCTCCACCTTCTCTTCTCGTTCCTAATATAATAATTACCACAGAAAAAACAGTCACCTTTAAGGAGTGTGTACTCACTCTCCTTTACGTGCCTTATCTCATTTAGTTCTTGTAACAGCCCGGTGGGCTGGATGAATGTTATCTCCTTTATGCAGATGAGGAGATCAGGGTCACAAAGCTCATAAGGAGAAAGAGGATTTGAACCCAGCAGCCCACACTAAAGTCTAGCTCGGAACCAGTGTTCTGCCCTCTTGACCCAGTGTGGTTAGAACAGGTGGATATGATGAGATCCTGGAGAAGATGTCTGTGGTGTGTGCGTGTAGGGAGGAGACCTGGCAGGATTGGCTTCATAATTTGTGGGGCCCAGGGAAAATTAAAATGCAGCACCCCTCATTAAAAATTTACTCAGAATTTAAACACAGTGATAGCAGAACATTAAAGCCAGCCTGGGGGCCCTTCCAAGCCCAGTGCTCTGTGCGCACACTGCAGACCCACACATGAAGCCAGCCCTTGGACTTGGGGTCGTGTGGAGGGGCTGAGAAGGGTCAAAGGAAGGATCCCAAGATCCTGCACCCCTTTTTTTCCCTTTCCAATAACTGACCTGAGGAGCTGTTGTTATAAATTAATTTCCTCCTCTTTTTTTGTGCCTTTGGGGGAGAAGAAACTAAACCAGATAAGGAAGGTTCCATTGCCCTGTGATGACTTCAGAGACCTTAGCACAGCTCCAAATGTCAATATTCCTTCAATGGGTTCTGCAAATAAGAGTCTTGTGGGTAATTACATTTTTAATAAATTACAGTTTGCAGCTTGATAGTCAAATAGATTTCCTGTTCTGGAAGCTGGCCTTTCTTCCCAGCTCCGTTACTAGGCCCTAGTCATGCCGCTCCCTTTTAGTAAATCCTTCATAATTAGGACAAGAGTTGTTCATTGACTTAAACCTTCTCGTAGTCTCAGTTCCTGCTAATTCATTGTGTGAAAGAGCTAAATGTTACGTTTATTGCCTCATAGTCATAATGTGCCTATTTAATGAAATGAAGTAGGAATGAATTATTTTTGGACTTCGTCGGTGGCTGCGGACCACAATGACAAATAAGCGTGTGTGTGGAAGGTTTAAATGGAATTTTCATAGAAAATGCACATCTAACTTGTTTTATTAAGCAACCTTAATACACAGCAGTCTAGATTTATATAATATATTTCAGGACTCATTATTTACTTTCCAAGACAATTTTTAGCATTGCAAGAGCATTTGCTGTAGTTTTCTTTTAAAGAATAGCTACTTTAGGTGTATTTGAGGTGGACTTTCATTTAAGGAGTAATCAGTTTGCACACAGTTGTTCAGGATGCCATCTGTGTGCAGAGCCCACCTGCAGTCCCCTGGAAAAGATGTAAGGTGCTTCTGAATTCTGGGTTGTTTTGTGTTTAGAACTGGTATTGGCCTTGGCTTCTAACTCTGTTTCATTAGTTCTGTATTTATGGGTCCTATAGGAGCAGTTTGTAATCTGAACAAATACGCAGCATTGTCGAATTAATGCCCGATTCACATTTTTCCCCCACCAAGCATGCAATCTGTGGGACAATAAGGAGCTTCTCTGCTAAGTCCTAGCTGAATGGTGATTGTCGAAAGTGGATAAACATTCACAGACATTACAAGAGCAATACTACTTTAGAAAGGGTCTGTGTTGGTTCCTTAGTGCTCCCTTCAGGGAGAAATATGCATACTTCTTTATACAGGATAATTGTCAGGTTCATTGGGTGCTCGTTCCCTGCCTAACAAGGTGTCTGGCCCCTACTAGATTGGCAATAACGGATGAATGCATGGCTGAGTCAAGAAAACATTTCTACGTGAACATTCCAGAGACTGAGATGGTAACCATCCAATTATTTGGAACCGTCCAATGATTTCAAAGTTTTCTGTTACATATACACAAATATGTGGTCATAAAGGGGCTCAAACAGTATCAGGAAAAGCTGGTCATGAGCTTAAAGCTCATTTAATCGCACTTTGAGATAGTAATAAGTCATGATGATGATGATGAGGGTGAGTACGGTGTAGATGGCATTCTCTGAGTACCTACTGTTTGAGAGTCTCTACACATATTACCTCATTTAATCTTTACAATAACTTTTCAAGGGAGGTATTGTCATCCTAGTTCACAGGTGGGGAAAAGTAGGGCTCAGAGAGGTGAAATAATGTGACTAGGGCCACAGTTAGTAGGTGGTTTGAACTCACATCTGGTTTTTGTTTTTTGTTTTTTTTTGGCTCCAAGCCCACATTCTCTTCGGCCACCATTTTATCTCTACGTAAAGTCCTAGGCCTGAGGCAGGATCAGAATATAAGTCTCCGGACTCTTCTGTCAGTGTTCTTGGCTCTGTGGTAGGCTGCTACTGGAACTCAGACAAAAGGATGAAGAAAATGCTAATCAAAGTGTTTCAAAAGGCATATTTTAACTCGAACCAAGGGTCATGAAGTGGAGGCCAAAGGCCATCCTTGGTAAGTCTGTTGCAAATTGGTCAAATGGATTTGGGTTAATCATGGGATATTTAGAGTGATCAGGGCGAGATGTGTCAATGTAGCAGAAAAATCACACAATTTGTAGACATGAACTTGGTTTTAGGTCATGATTTGATCTTATTAGTCATGTGATCTTGAGCACTTAACCCTCTTTGAACTTGCCTCCTCATTTACAAAATAGAAGGAATACAAACACCTTCCAGAGTGGCTGAGATACTATGGGAGATCAGGTCTAGGAGAGCTTTCTAGACTAAAACATAGTTAATGTATCTTCATTCTCAATCACTTGAATTCCTCTTTTCCTTATTTTGCAGTTTTTTGGTTTTGTTTTATAGATATTGTTTTATAGATAGTTTATAAGCATTTTAATTTTAGTTTTTCTTATGTGCTTTCTTTGCTTGCTTTGATGGTAAATAGTGATTTCCTCTTTATGGTGGAGACAAGTGTAATTTTTTACAAGTTCATTTAAGTTGGAAAGTTGTGTTCAGCATCTGGACCAGAAAAAAACTATTTGCGCCAAAGAGGTTCCAGGGAATAATCTTAACACTACTAAATATGACAATGTCTCTGGAATGTTGGCTGATGACTGGGTCAGTAGGGGCCAGGACCAAGTCCAGCTGGATTAATGAATGGATGCTGAGGGCCCAGAACAGAGGACATAACTGTACCTGAAGCTAATTGACCAACACAGTGAGTTGTTTATGCAATTTGAAGATTCTCCCTTGGAAAGGAGTGTTGTTTCACATTCTTGCCAGCTCTCAGGGTCATCAGTCTTTTTAATTATGACTACTTTACTGCGTGTGAAGTGGTATCTCTCTGTGGTTTTAATTGCATTTCTCTGAAAATTAAATACACACCTACCCTGTGAACCCAGTTATTTCACTCCTGGGTTTTTACCCACAAGAAATGGAAATGTACATCCAAACAAAAAACTTGTTTAAGAATGTTGTAGGAACTTTTTTCAGAAGAGTCCCAACCTGGAAATAATCAAATGTCCATCGATAGGAGAATGGACACAAAAAACTATGGCATATTTCTGGAATGAAATACTACTCAGCAATAAAAAAGGAATGTATTGCTGTAATTTACAACACAATGAATTCCAAAAATTTTATGCTGACTTAAAGAAGTCAGATTCAAAAGACTACTTACTGTATGATTAGAGGTAATATTAATCTATGGTGTTAGGGATCAGGTCAGAAGTTCTCTTGGGTGGGAATGGGTGGGGGAGTTCCTGGCAAAGGACACTAGAGAAGTTTCTGAGGTGATGGAGATAGTATCATATACATTTTTAGAAGATTTTAGTTATTAATTTGAGAGAGAGAGAGAGCATGAGAGAGAGAGAGAGAGAGCATGAGCACGGGGGAGGGAGAGAGAGAGAGAGGGAAAAGCAGACTCCCCGATGAGCAGGGAGCCCGACTCGGGACTTGATCCCAGGACTCTGGGATCATGACATGAGCCGAAGGCAGATGCTTAACCGACTGACCCACCCAGGGCCCAGAGATAGTCTATATTTTAATAGATGCATGGGTTTCATAGGTGCCTTTTGTCAAAACCCATTAAATTGTAATATATAAAGTCTGTGTTCTTCATTGTATGTAAATTATACCTAATAGAGTTGATTTGTAACATAAAAAACCAAGGAGGTATTGGAATGAAGCCCTTCTGGATGTTGAAGAATCTTGGAGTCTTTGCACAGGGAGAGTTAGGACTGAGCCAGAAGAGGAGAGAGAGGAGGGAGGGCAGGAGAGCTGACACCAGAGACTGGAAGGACTGTCCTGTGGTGGAGGGATTAGATGCCCATTGTGGGTCACTCCAGAAGGGAGAGAAAGGGAGTGTGAGGGAAGCAGATGGTTTGAGCTCCATGGAAAGAGGAGCTTTTTAAAAAAAGAATCAGAGTTGTCTTGTGATGGAATAGGATGTCTCAGGAGATTATGAGCTCCTCGTCACTCAGCAGAGGCTGGGTAGCTTCTTGTCAAGCATGCTGTCAAGTGGGTCCTATAGTGATTGGAAGATTTAACTAGAAGACCTGAAGACTTTCCCCTGTGCAAAGATTCTGCAGTTACAGGTGCTGTTGGGTAATGGGGAGAGCATGGGCTTTGGAGTCAGGCTCCCCACATCCGGATCTAGAGATCACAGATGAAATTATCTTATGCAAGTTGACTTCTTTCAACTGAGATAGCAAAGCCTAGTACATATCCTAAGCACATGATAAGTGCTCAGTAAATTTTAGCCGTCATCACCATTATTATTATTATTGCTATTATTATGATTCTAAGGATTTTAGGTATTAGTGCATGCCAAAGATAGATTTGGGGGAGGAATCTAAGAGCTTATATAGAATCTCTTATATTAGACCTGAAAGTGGCTATTACCTCCAACAGAAAGCCTGATTAACATTCCACAGGTTAATTCAAAAATGGGAAAAATAAGCCTTTGTGAAATGTCAAACTTTATGGATTAAAAAAATGGGCAATGCATATGTGTCCTTGACATGAAGCGATTCTTTTGTATTTTGTTGTGTTCTTACTCACTTATTTTTATTTTTTTAAGTGTGATTTCTTATTTAAAAAAATTTTTTTATTGAGATATAATTGAGATATAACATTGTATAAATACAAGGTGTTCAACGTGTTGTCTTACTCACTTAATATTTTATTTTAGAACTGGAGAGGTTCTGTTTCATTTGAATGGCTACATTGTACGCATATATCATATTCCACTTAACCAATCTGGTACCGAGGGGCATTTTGGGTTTCCCCCACCTTTTGCTAATAAAAACAAGGCTTCAATAAATAATTTGGTTCATAGGTTATTTGACACATGTGCAAATATACCTGTAGGATAAATTTCTGGAAGTGGAGTTGTTGGGTGAAATGGCACATGCATTTTAAAAGCATTTTGATAGCTCTTGACAGTTTCCTCCATGAAGGTTATACCAATCTACCTTTCATCAGCAATGCATTAGAGTGTCTGTTTACTTCCTATTCTCACCAACATGATACATCCTCAGACTCCTTTGCCTTTGCCAACCAATGAGTGCAAAAGTGGGGTTGAGCATATCTTCATATATTTAAGGGTAATTTATGTTTCCTATTCTGTGAATTGTCTATTTATATCCTTTGCCCATTTTTTGATTGGGTAAGATATGTAATAGTTTTCTGTTATTAAATTTATTAAACATGTTTATAATATTCCCTTTATAACTCTTTTCCTTACTGACTTTCAGCTTTATTTAAAAAATTAACATTTAGTCAAATGGACTTTTTTGGTGTACAGTTCTATGACTTTTAACACATATGTAGATTCTTGTAACCACCTCCACAATCAGGACATGGAAATGTCCCATCACCCAGAAAATTCCATTGTACTGCCCATTTGTAGTTAAATCCTCCCCCATTCCCAAACTTAGGTAACTATTGCTCTGTTCTCTACAGCTGTAGTTGTACCTTTTCCCAAGTGTAAAATAAATGGAATCATGCACTATGAAACTTTTGGAGACGGGTGTCTTTCTCTCAGCATAATTCCTTTGGGAGTTACCCTTGTTACTCTATGTATCCAATAGTTCATTTCTTTCTTTTGCTAAGTGGCATTCCATTGGATGGTTGTGTAAAAATTTGTTTATCCATTCATCTGTTGAGGGATATTTCAGTTTTTGGTGATTATAAATGGAGCTGTTTAAAGCATTTGTATACAGGGTTTTTGTGTGAATGTAGGTTTTCATTTCTGTTGGGTAAATACCTAGGTCAGTTTCTCCTGATTTTTTCTTCACTATGGTTGTGTGTGTGTGTGTGTGTGTGTGTGTGTGCATTTGCATCTTGTAAAATTTTTGCATACTGCTCATTGATGATCTTTTGTAGACTCTGGATTCTGTAATCTTCCTCTGAAGATGATTTATTTTTGTTTAGTAGACAGTGTAATTACTGGATGATCGCCTAATAATTGTGTAGACTTGGTTTTATTTTTTGTTATGCCATATCTGTGAAAAGCCCAAGGTAATTCACAACCCCTTCTAATTTGGAGGGACTCAAGTTCTAAGCTATTTTCTTCGTGGATCTAGTCAGGGGATCCCCAACATGGGGGGAACCCCATAGGTTTGGGAACCCCAACGTGAACTTCTAGGGTGCTTCTCTGTCATAGTTCTCTCCTCTCCAGTGCCCTCTGTCAATTGCCTCAAACTTCGATCTTTGCCACTTCAGCTCAGCAAGACCACCATGCCCTGCTTGGACTTCAGCTCGTTGTGCCTTAGTTGGGAAGTTGTCCCCAGACATATTACGGGGGTGGTTTCGCAGCTCAGCTCATGAGTTCCCTGTCTCTCAGGGGAGCAGTTCTTGCACTGTCTATTGTCCAACGGCTGGGCACAGTGGCTTCGTCGATGTATCTGTTTTTAGGGTTGTTTGCAGTATAGGGAAAGCCTGGTACCAGATATTTCTTTCACAAGCTTACTCGAATGACAGATCCAGCATGATTTATTAAGGGCAACCAGGGGTCTTTTGTTTGCAACCTAACTTTTCATCAAGACAACTCTGTTTCTTCAACTGGCAGAGAACTCTGCTGAAAGGTACTAGGGATCTGAACTGGTTTGGTGATTTTTGTGTTCTTATGTTTGCTATATTGAGTGGATTGGGAACCTTTTCTGAGGAGATGAAGCATAGCTTCTGTAAACTACACTAGGCAATGAATTTTTAATTTTCAGTCCAGTTTTATCGTAGTAGTAAAAACAGTTTCAATTATATGCTTATTGGGAATTCCCGATTCTTATAAATTCTAGAGTTTTATTACAGCAGAGATTAGATTTTCCTCCCAGCACAATGTGACTTCAGGGCAGTTCTGCCCTTCTCAAAAGAGTAGTTTTCTTATTTGTGGGATGGAGACAAGGTCAGTGAAAGAAAGACTATACAACAAAATTAGAAAACTTTGTCCCTTTGCTTAACCTGATGTTAAGTAATAACATTTATGGATCATGTCTACTAACTTTCCAAATGTGGTAGTGGTGCTCTTACGCTTTCACCCCCAGTTGAAGGGGAAACAGGTATTGGAATAATTCTCTAGTGATGAATGATCTGGTTTCTTTCTTGTTACTCTCTAAGATAAGTAATTGATATATGACAATACTGAAGTCATAATGCTTATTTATTTATTGGGGGTTACCTGATATAGGCTGTGCTAGTAAGAGCTGTTGACTTCTGCCCCCCATATTGCCTATACTCCTTCTGAGACCAGTGAGCTAGCCTGGAAATTTTCTTCTCGTGGTTACACCAGAGGTCCAAGAGAGGAGGAACACGTTTTCAGCCTTGGCTGTGTCACATTTGTTAGCATCTTATTGGCTAAAGGAAGACACATGGCCAAGCCCAAATCAGTGAGACATGTTACTCTTAGAAGAGCAAAAACCAGAAAGCAAATATTACCGAACAATAATCCAATCTTCTATAAGCACTTACTAGTCACTAAGGCTGCAAAGATGAGTAAGACAGAGTCATTTGCCTTAGGAACACTCAAAAACTTGACCCTGAACTGCGTGTGCTGTGATCTTATAGCTAATGGAAGGTGCAGAGAAGGAGTTAAACTCTAGGTCAAATGAACAGAAACTCTCAGGCTTTTAGAATTTTTTTTTCCTTTTAATTTCACACCCTGGAGGATGTTAAACTTGGATTGCTGGCAGTCTACCAGAGCATTGTGTTGAGCTGAAATCCCCTGCTATTAATAACTAGGTATACTGTGATTTTGAGATTTAAAGCCATGATCTCATGTTAGAAGCTGCAGTGGGCCAGGAAGCTGTTCGGGTTCATACCATTTCTAAAAGCACTTGGGCAAAGGTCCTGAGGATTAAAGAGAAAACTCATAAGCAGGTCTATACACAGGGACTTGGGGCTTCATAGCTTTGTTTCAGGAACTCTTAGTAAGAAATGAGCAATAGAAAACTAAAATATGCAGGCCATCCAAACCCTTGAAACAACAATCTAGATTATTGAAATGGATGACTGGAGGCACCAAGGAAAATCTTGATGGATTGTGGAGAGCAGGGCAAATGGTATGGAAATACTGATGCTTCATGCCTCCTCCCCCTTTCTGAGGGTCTCTTCTTCAGCACTTAACGTTGAGTTGGAGTTGGACCTGAGAAAGGCTCAGAAAGCTTGGGCCAGTGGGATGTGGAGAATCTCAGGCATTTTTTTTTGATGGGAGGGGGGCTCTCATCCAAAATTCATGACACTAAAGTCAGGGGTCCTGAACTGATTGCTGGAATTATAGTGTCCATGATCCCTAGACGTCCAGGGAAGACTGAACAAAGGAACAGAAATTAAATAGGAAAAATTTTATTGGGACACAAGAAAGATTTCAGGTTTTGTGGATTCCAGTGCAGAAATATCTATTCTGGTCCAGCTTTCCTGTTTCACAGTTGAAGAAGGCTTTCTTGAGGTCGCAAGAGTTTACTGCAGGGCTAGGATAGAACAAGTTCTCTGGCTTCATGGTGACAGCTAACAGCTGACATTACTAAGGACTTGTTATGTGCTAGGCTGTTCTGACCACTATGCAGATTATATTTTTTTGTCCTCACTAAAGTTTTACAAAGTAGGTACTGATTATTCCCATTTAACAGAGGAGGTAACTGAGACACTAAGACACCACACAACTTGTCTAATGTCACACAGCTGGTAAGTGGGGAAGTCAGGACTCTGGATCTGGAATAATCTGACCCAGAGCCTGGGCTTTTAAGTTCACTGTTACATCACTGCAGTGAAAGAACTAGTTAGATAATCACATACATCAAAGATCCTCAGTAGACAGGAATGTTCCTCTTTCTGGAGACTGGCAGATTCCATAATTGTAAGACAGAGAGCCCTTAGATGTAAAGCTGGAAAATAATGTGGGCTGTGTCAGAGCTGTAGCAGGAATGCTGTGAAAACGTTCTGAGCTATCCCAGGTTCTGAGTTCCAGTTTCATCTCCAGTACCTTTTGTCTATTGCACTCATCCCCAATATTTAATAACTTTTACCCTAGCAGTCTAGAATTTTTAGAGCTGAATAAATTGCAGTAAATGATAATTGTACTTCTACTGGGTTCTAGGCACTTTAGATTTGTTATTTCACCATAGCCCCACACCAGTTCAAGGACCTCACTTTCTTTTGAGGAAGAGAGAAGCAAATAAACTACTACCCATGGTACAAGGCAAAATGAAGCAATTGCTTGTTGGGAGTATAAAAATTAGGATGTAGAAATGGGTAGTGAGAAAGTATTTATGGAGCCTTTGAAGTGGAAATAGAGGGCTAATTTCAGTAAGGTTAAGGGAAGAGTATGAGAAAGGAATGGTCTATTGGAGCAAGGGAAAATAGATTTGTATGGCTATGTTGAGACTATTAAATATTCAGAACACGTGTTTCCAGTCTCCTTCCCACATGCATGACACACGTCTCTGAATGATCATCTCCCCCCCACCCCAGCCCTTATTGGTCTGAAATAGGACCTTAGAATCCTTCCCAACACAGAGCTTCAGGTAGGTGCTACCACGTGAATAGTGTGAGCATTTGAGATGCGCTTTTTTGGTCCTCCTGGACTAGCACATTTGTGAGTGGAATATGCAGTAAAAAATTAGATGATCTATATCATTCTTCTTCACTGAGAGATGATACAATTGAGAGTCAGTAAAATAACTATTCAAGGTCATGCAACAAGCAAATGGCAGAGCCGGAAGAAGGAGCACCCAAGTCTCATGACCATTACTGCATAGTGCTTAGCTATCTCAGGGTTTCTCGAAATTCGAGTCATGGACCAGTTACATCAGCTGCATCAGCAACACCCAGGTGCTTATTAAAAATGCATGGTACTGAACGTCATGCAGACCCACTGGAATAGAATTCCTGGATGGCAGGGCTTGAGAATCTGGATATTTTTTTTTTTACCATCTTTCTAAGTTATTATGGGCAGAACACTGATAGTCTATTAGATGCTAATAAGATTCCACTGGGAAATTGATGCTAGCAATATTG
Organism: Ailuropoda melanoleuca; assembly: GCF_002007445.2. Lineage (NCBI taxonomy): Eukaryota > Metazoa > Chordata > Mammalia > Carnivora > Ursidae > Ailuropoda > Ailuropoda melanoleuca. The sequence continues at coordinate 101,837,140 of NC_048220.1, read as the reverse complement.
TTCCTTTTACCATTGGCTTAAAGGATATATCACAAAAAACTTAAATATCTATGTAGTCATTCTACCCCTGTGACAATCTGCCTTTAAGAAAATATTCTCCTTATTTAAGAATTGACTTCATGGCATTTGAATTTTTGCCCTGCATTTATTCACTGAGTGATTTTGAATATATTTCTCAGCCCCTAAGCCCTGCAGTTTTCCCACATTTAAATAACACCAACCTTATAAATTTTCTATAATATTTATATAGACAATACTAATAGAACATTTAGAACATTGTCTGGCATAGAATAAGCATTTTGTACATGACAGTTATTTTTAGCATTGGTTGTTTTAATATTGTGGTCATAAAAATCTTCTAGAAACATATTTGGTAATTTTTAATTGCTATACATATTCTCTATTTGAGCATGCATTGTATCTCTCTCTTTTTTTTCATAATAATATTTTTATTATATTATGTTAGTCACCATACAGTACATCCCTGGTTTTTGATGTAAAGTTCAATGATTCATTAGTTGCGTTTAACACCCAGTGCACCGTGCAATACGTGCCCTCCTTACTACCCATCACCAGCCTATCCCAATCCTCCACACCCCTCCCCTCTGAAGCCCTCAGCTTGTTTCTCAGAGTCCACAGTCTCTCATGCTTCATTCCCCCTTCTGATTACCCCCCTTTTCTTTATCCCTTTCTTCCCCTACCGATCATCCTAGTTCTTATGTTCCATAGATGAGAGAAAACGTATGATAATTGTCTTTCTCTGCTTGACTTATTTCACTTAGCATTATCTCCTCCAATGCCATCCATGTTGCAGCAAATGTTGAGAAATCGTTCTTTCTGATGGCTGAGTAATATTCCATGGTATATATGGACCACATCTTCTTAATCCAGTCATTAGTTGAGGGGCATCTCAGCTCCTTCCACGATTTAGCTATTGTGGACTCGTGATTTTATTTAAAAATCAGTATATTATGTTTAAAAATATTTCCTTTGGTCAAATACTATTCTATTGCATGTGGTGATCAAACTGGGGAGGGAAGAAGCCACCAGATCACGAGGAGTCTCATATGTCAGGCTGAACAGTTTGGATTTCATCCTGCAGATAGTGGTTAGCTCTTGAGGATTTTGATCCAGAGAGTGATGAGGCACAATGTCTTGAGAAAATTAATTTGGCACGAGACACATTGGAGACAGGTAAGCCAGTTAAAAAATTATAGCAATAACTCATGTAGGAGGTGATACTTTTCTATTAGGTTTGGCCGCTGGGAGTATGACGGCAGGAAGAGAACAGAGAGAAATCATTATTAGGGAAAATAGAAAGTATTTGGTTAATGGATATAAGCGAGAAGAAAGATGAGGACATTTGCGGGCCTTTGAAGCTTGAGTGATGAGGAAATTGACAGTATCTTTGATAGAAATGGAGATTTTTTCGAGGGAGACCTGGATATGAGTGGGAAATCAGTTTAGATCTTGATCCTGTTTCTACAAATTGTGAAAATGTGATCATAGCCAGGGGTATTGACTCTTTTGTACAGGAGTCAGTTTGAGTGAGATTTTTCATCAAGTACATTTGAATATAATTTTTAAAAGAAATTCTACCTCACCCCATCTCTCGTATTTTTGTCACATTTTAGCCTTATTCTTTGATGTAGCAGGGTTCTTAGTTGCAAGTAAAAGAATGTGCCTCTGGATGACTTAAACAGGAAAGGAATTTATTAAAGTGATACTGGCTTGGTCGAAGAATACCTGGGAAGGTTGGAGATCCAGGCTCAGAATACGGACAGGAACAAGGGATGATGGGCAGCGGCTACAACCACTGCCAAAATCATGCTTAGAACCAGTTTGTGAAGACAATGCTGTCCCCTCTGTAGAATGTTGGATGCCGTGGCTTGCAGTGTCATTGGCAATGGGCAGAAAATGCTATCTCCTCCCTCTGATGTCTTTGGAAATTGGAAGCTTCTGCTGCTATTTTCCTCCCATTTCCAGAACAGATTCTCCTCTGTTTCTGCTCATTTGTGTCATTATGTCCTTATTCAAAGTCCAGGGTAGAGGCATCTGATTGATCAAGGCCAGGGTTTATGCCCTTCTTGCAGTGGAGGCTGGGAGAGGAGTCTCTTGACTTTTCAGCTTCTGTGGTTGGAGGTGGATGCTGTCTCCCACCAAGATTCTCAAGATGAGATCTCTTCAGTGATAGGAAGGACATTCAGATATTTGGCAGCCAAAATGAAGCACAGCAAACAAATGAAGAAACCTCCAACCATCATTGTCCATCACGCCTGTAGGTTATATTTTATATCATGAGAGCAGAGTTTCGAGAAACATTTTTTTTAGTTAGTTTCAAATATAGATATAGAATGTCCCAAGAATCAAAGCACTTGCAGCCACAGCTAAAAAGGTCAGGAAATTGCCCGGTATTTCATGGCTGGGGTTGCTCAAATTGCAGCCTATTACAGACTGAAACAGAACATCATTTGACCTTTTCATGTGGCAAGATGTTGTATTATCAGAGCTCCCTCTTTCTATGATTTTTTTTTGCTCTTTCACCTTTTCCCACTTATTTGAATTAAAGTCCAAGAGGAAAAAAAACGGGAGATAAAATATATGATCTGAAATTTTAGGTTGGGGGTGAACTGATTCTAATTTTGAATTCAGTAAGGAAAGTTTTCTCTCATTCATCTGAATAGAACATTGGATTGGAAATCAGGAAGTTAATCCTCATCTCGGACAAGTTTCAGTGTTTCTCAGATCTGAGATTCCTCATTGATGAGCCCCCCTAATTTGGACTCAGGAAGACCTATACTTGAGCTCCCACTTGCTGACTGGGATAAATTGAGGGATAGCTTTCTCCAGCTTCCTTTTCTCATGGTTGAAATACAGATAATAATAGTATCTTCCTCATGGGTTTATGATGTGAATTAAATAAAACAATGTTTATAAAACTCAAGGAAAAAATAGGGTGGTTGAACCTTAGGTGATCTTTAAGGACTTCCTGAGTGTCAGAGAATGTGATATTCTGCACAATTTACAGAGTGACCCACACAGTGTGTGTGTGTGTGTGTGTGTGTGTGTTTTATAGTTCATAGTGTAAAAGGTAGGGTAGGTCTTAGAGCAATAGGTGTTCTCAGAAAATAGAGAAAAATTGTTCCTTCCTTTCTCTGTTCCATGCTCTATGATTATAGCTCCATTTAAAATACTGCAAAAGATACTCAGAAATCATAGGCATAATACATATTTAATACTCTCTGGGAGCCAATGGCCCAGATGAGGAGACCAGAAGAAGTTGAATTATGGTATGGGTTGAAATATGGAATAGTCATCAAGGCAGTGTCATGATGAGAGAGTGGGCGCTATGAGCTCAGAAGAGGGAAGACAAAGGGTTACATTGGACAGAATGAACAGAGCCATCTTCCTGGAGTTCTAGAATTGTTCTTTAAAGAATACAGTTGAGCTTATACCGGGAATGTCAAAGCAGCTTTACTTAAAGCTGCCAGATTTGACTAGAGGGCCTGAGATGCTCGTATCCCTCTGGAATAAATGGCTGGGACGATGGGTTTAAAGTACATTAGCAAATTCTTTGGCATATTTTTCATCAAAAGATGGGCTTTAAGCTTTGTCCACAATAGCTAAATCGTGGAAGGAGCCGAGATGCCCTTCAACAGATGACTGGATTAAGAAGTT
>NC_048220.1:101827205-101833362 GCF_002007445.2 Ailuropoda melanoleuca | reverse complement strand
ACTTTACATTGGAAACTGGGGATGTACTGTATGGTGACTAACATAATATAATAAAAAAACATAAAAAAAAAGAAGTTGCGGTCCATATATGCAATAGAATATTACTCAGCTATCAAAAAGAACGATTTCTCAACATTTGCTGCAACATGGACGGCACTGGAGGAAATAATGCTAAGTGAAATAAGTCAAGCAGAGAAAGACAATTACCATATGGTTTCTCTCATCTATGGAACATAAGAACTAGGAAGATTGGTAGGAAAAGAAAGGGATAAAGAGAGTGGGGTAATCAGAAGGGGGAATGAAGCATGAGAGACTGGACTCTGAGAAACAAACTGAGGGCTTCGGAGGGGAGAGGGGTGGGGGAATGGGATAGGCTGGTGATGGGTAGTAAGGAGAACACGTATTGCATGGTGCACTGGGTGTTACACGCAACTAATGAATCATCGAACTTTACATCAGAAACCAGGGATGTGCTGTATGGTGACTAACATAATATTATAAAAAAAATTAAAAAAAAAAAGATGGGCTTAATTCCCCTCCCCTTGAATATGGGCTGTTCCTTAGTGATTCACTTTTAACGAATAGAGTGAAGTGAGTGACTTTGTTGACTTTTGAGTCTATGTTAGAAAAAGTAATACAGCTTCCACCAGACTCTTGTTTTTGGGATGTTCACCCTTGAAACATTCATGCAGTGTAACTATATGAAATTATCACATTAATTTTAAATTAATAAATATATTTATTGATTGCCTTTCTCTACCCTGTATAAACTCCATGAGATCAGGTCTTTTATTTATTTTATGCTCCATTCAACATCTAGCTCAGGCCTGACACATAGATGCTTGACGGATATTTGCTGAATAAATGAATGATTGACTGGTTGGGTAGATAGATGACTATAAGGCCAGGATGACAGAAGTTTGGATACTATTAGCACATCAGTGGTGGTTGAAGCAATAAGGTAGAAGATGGTCTGGGGATAGTGTAAAGATGATGGTCAAGAACAGAACCAATGGGGTGTCCCATGATCTCACTCTCTAACCAGCTTTTCCATGACCAGATTTAACAAAACCTCTACTTTCTATTTAGGACATAACAGAGTGCTGTGCTAAAGAGTGGGGTTTCTGGAACCAGACTGTTTGGGTTTGAATCCAGACTCTGTAACTTACTGTCTGACCTTAATCTAGCCGTTTAACCTCACTGAGTCTCAGTGTTTCCTTATATAATGGGGCTAATGATCGTATCTAATACATAGAGATTTTGTGTGAGGGTTAAATGATATTATAGCCTACAAGCCTAGAAGCCTTAAATAAAAGTTGGTTATTATTATTATTCCAATTATTAAGCATAGGGTTTAAATACATTGACCCAAGGGGGAATGATTGTAATAAGAAACAGACATTTATATAGTATTTTATAATTTCTCAGGTGCTTTTGCATTCATCAACTTAATTATTTTCACAACAACTCAGCCTCTGAGGTATCATTACCCTTATTTTTTAATGTTAATAAATAGCAAAACTTGAGCAAGAATCTAGATTTTATATTTCCCAAGTCCAGCATCCTTTCAAATTGAAGAATCAGAAGGAGAATATCAAAAGAAAGACTTAGAACTGACATTCACCCATGTTGGATAAAACTGACTTATCTCTGAAACAGTTTGGTGCCAACCCTTTGACTCACATATATCTTAAAAATTTCCAGCATTCAGTAGAAGAATGTCACTCTGACACGGTTTGGATGGCAACATTGAACAGTTGAAGTTCATCTTTTTCATTCCTTCAGTCAACAGGTATTTGTAGAGCTTTGCACTAGGTACTATGTGGAATACAGAGAAGTACAATTTATCGGTTTTGCCCTTTAAGTTTTTATTGCTTAATCGGGATGAGAGGAGGGCAAAGACACACAGTGTGAAGCCATAGCTAGACAGAGCAGCATATGAACTTTCAGTCTCTGTGTTTGAAGTTTAGGGAAGCTTATATGAAATATGGATCATATTTCCTGTTAATCAAGCAAGCATCACTTGGCAGAAAAGCCATTAATCATTGCTTTCTTGTCATGGATTGACTTGTTCAGCATGGGGAGGAGATTGTTCAAGGTACTGGGGACTTTTTATCATCATGTATTATGACATACAGTTCTTGCGTGAGACTGGAAGGTGAGAAAAACAAGACTGGGTGAGCCCCTCACCAGGTTATTGCCTCCACACCCCACTTTGATTTTCAAGGGCGGGAGGAAGGCCTTTAATTCCTTCCTTCAACAAACATTGACTGAATGCCTCTTTTGAATGAGACAATGTGAGAGACTTCGGAAAAATAAGCACAGGAATAGGACTTGTCTCTGTTCCTCAAGGAGCTCATAAGACAGAGGCAACAGTATGGAGCCATGGCACTGCTCTTGAGTCAGACTGCCTGGGTTTCTATTCGGTCTCTGCCACTTGGTCACTGTGAGACCTTGGGCAAGTAAGTTAACTGCTCTGTGTCTTGGTTTTCCAGCCTAGGAAATGAATGTAAAAATGGTGAAGATTAAAGGAGCTGATTCATGTAAATCCTACAGTACTATGCTAGGCACATCATAAATAGGCAATAAATATTAGCTTTTATTATCATTAGTGTATACAAGCACAGAGGATTTATGCTTCCACTAAGGATGTAGAAAGTTCGAAATAGCATCACTCCCATTACAACAATGAGAAAAATTCAGCTGATAACAAAATCATAATCTGTTTGTCGAACCTATTAGAGAGCTGAGGTCACAGAGAAAACAGCCTACATTCGGAGGTGGAAGAGATTCCTCCAAGGGGATACTTGACATGTAGACTGTCTCCTCTGTGACAGAAACCTTTAGGTGAAAGAAAAAATAAATTAATCAATTTATTAAATCCTCTCCTTCTGAGTGAATGCAATAGGTCCTCACACAATAAATATTGCTCAGTAAAAAAAAAAACAAGACAGGAAAAAGGGAGGCTGTCTTTAATGCCCATCACCCAGTTACCCCATCCCCCCACCCACCTCTCTTTCCACAACCCTCAGTTTGTTTCCTGGAGTCAAGAGTCTCTCGTCGTTTGTCTCCCTCTCTGATTTCTACCCATTCAGTTTTCTCCCCCTACCCCTATTGTCCTCTGCACTTTCCTTATGTTCCACATGTGAGTAAAACCATATAATTGTTTCTCTGATTGACTTATTTTGCTTAGCATAATCCTCTCCAGTTCCATCCTTGTTGATGCAAATGGTGGGTATTCATCTTTTTTGATGGCTTAGTAATATTCCATTGTATATATGAACCACCTCTTCTGTATCCATTCATCTGTTGAAGGGCATCTCGGCTCCTTCCACAGTTTGGCAATTGTGGACACTGCTGCTATTAACACTGGGGTGCAGGTGCCCCTTCTCTTCACTACATCTGTGTCTTTAGGGTAAATACCCAGTAGTGCAATTGCTGGGTTGTAGGGTAGCTCTATTTTTAACATCCTGAGGAACCTCCATACTGTTTTCCAGAGAGGCTGCACCAGCTTGCATTCCCACCAGCAGTGCAAGAGGGTTCCCCTTTCTCCATATCCTCGCCGACATTTGTTATTCTCTGTCTTGTTAATTTTAGCCATTTCTGACTGGTGTAAGGTGGTATCTCATTGTGGTTTTGATTTGTATTTCCCTGATGGCAAGTGATGTGGGTTTATTCTTATTTTTTAATCATTTTAAAAGATAACTCACTGTCTAAAGCACGAATGGTAATGATATATTTTGGGGTGTAGTGTCTATAAAGGTAAAATGTACAACAACAGCATCATAAATTATGAGAGGGAGTAATTGGAAGTATACTGTTGTAAAGTTCTTATACTCTACATGAAGTGGCATATTATTTGAAGGTAGACTGATAAATCCTAGGGAAGCAACTAAAAATATTAGAAAGGTATATTTAATAAGCCAATAGTAGAGGCAAAATAGAATTCAAGAAAATAACCTATGGACTCTGGGAAACAAACTGAGGGCTTCAGAGGGGAGAGGGGTGGGGAATGGGATAGACTGGTGATGGGTAGTAAGGAGGGCACGTATTACGTGGTGCACTGGGTGTTATACGCAAACAATGAATCATCGAGCTTTGCATCAGAAACCAGGGATGTACTGTATGGCGACTAACTTAATATAATAAAAAAAAATTAAAAAAAAAGAAAATAACCTAAAAGCATTGATATGTAAAAATTATGATGCAGTGGAGGAAACTGTGAGAAGCCTGGTAAAAATGTTGACTGTATAGAAAGTATGGGTGAGCATAGAGTGTGAAGAAGATAAAACTGGAAAAGCACATAAGGGCTTGATTATGAAAAACTTTATAAAGTGGTCTAGATTAGTGATATTGAATACTTAAGAAAATAACCCTTTTCCTCATCAACTTTAATAAAATAAAGATTTTTTACCTAACTTGATTTTGTGGTGCTTTTTTATAGATAGAAATTCTTTAGATGATAAAAAGGGTTTGTGATAACNTAGATTAGTGATATTGAATACTTAAGAAAATAACCCTTTTCCTCATCAACTTTAATAAAATAAAGATTTTTTTACCTAACTTGATTTTGTGGTGCTTTTTTATAGATAGAATTTCTTTAGATGATAAAAAGGGTTTGTGATAACTTTGTGAGGTTCACAAGGATGCTTGAATGCTATTCTCTTAAGAAGGCAAGTTACTTCATTTCAAACTTTGGAAGAAAGGGTAGCTTGGTCATAGGCGTGATGCTCGTTTTCAAAGAGAAAACTTGTCCTTGTGGGTAGGGGATCTCTTTTTGTGGCTGACCTTGTGGCCTTTCCTATGATTCCATCTTCTTGCTGTGGATCCCAGTATGCCAAGCCATGTGATTTGGGTGGGATGGAGCTAAGTCTCAGCTCCAAGGGCAGGCTCTGAGGGGCATAAGCCAGTCAGCATGTCCTAACTCCCCCTGGGTCACAGCGATTGGCTCTGGGTTGAGCAAATAACCCAGATCAAGCCAATCAAGAGAAAACCACAGATTCGGGGATTTTTAAGTTATACCAGTGAGGAGGTTTTTTCAGTGTGAACATGGACGTTTCTGGGACTACCAGGGATAGGTATGTCTGAGAATGAAGCGCAGTTCTGAGGTTGAAAGAGGTGGTCTGGGACCACACTGAGACCCAAGTAAAATCTCCCCTGCTGGTGGATCAGCAGGTTAAGAACTCAATATGCCATCTTTTAAAAAGTTTAACCAGATTGGGTGCGGCTTGGCAACTAACGGCACCTTGTGCGTGGAACTAACAATTTCGATTTTAATTAGATTTTCCTTCGTTCTTTCTCTTGCTTAAAATCTTTACGACTTTTTCCCCTCCCTTCACCTTTCTTAGACATCATTTCTAGCCTTCTTTTGGATAAAAGGTCAGTGGTCTCCCCATTTTCTCACAGGTATCACCTATTCCAATTGACATTTACACTTGAGTAAACCTTAAACTTCTCTGACCTTTTTTTAAAAGCTAGCTTTTTAAAGAGATATTTTGTCTGTTTTAAAACAGTACATTATTGTTGCTTTTCTTTGTAAAAGGCCACGTCAGTCCTTCTAGATTGTTTGGATGCTTTGTGTGCCCATTTGGATTTTCCCCCCTCTTGAACGTGGGGGTCTCCTTCTTTTCTTTCTTTTCCCCTGCAGCATGGGATGCAGATGTTTCGTAGACACATGGGAACTACTTAACAGTCATTAAAAGAGATATTTAGCCATTTTCACACACCATTCTTAGTCACGTGAAATAAATAAGGGAATAAATCAGCCCTTAAATATTCCATTTAGTGTGGAAAATGAAAAACAACAGATGTAGGTATTTGAGTGGGATGAAATACTGGTGGATGTTAAGTCTGAAGTCTTGACTAGTTTGCAAGTTCAATTCAGTTTGAGCAAGATATGCTGAGCCCTTCCCTCAGCTGACTTTTGGAAATGCATGGGGGAAAGATGAATGAGACAGATTCAGAGCCTACCTGCCATGGCTGGCTCTAAAAACATCTTCAGTCAACCTGCTGCCTCTTTCCACTGGAGGGTGGTGTTTCTCACTTGACTTGTCTATTGTTCCGTTCCATCAAAGCCTTCCTATAGCCCCTTCTCTTTCAATGACGTCTTGGGTTGATGCTACTCCGGTTGCTCTGCCACATGCTTTACCCATATTAT